>NC_087501.1:10000-322500 GCF_036417665.1 Passer domesticus | reverse complement strand
CTGATGTCAGTTTGCAGGAGGCACTTGGCACTGTCAAACCAGACACAGTTGCCTGTGGGGGCACCTTGCATCTGGGAGATATCCTGAAGCATGCGGAATTTCAGCAGGCAGCCGGCCACTCCGGGCCACCGGGCCCTGGACACGAACGATGCCCTTTCCCCTGAGAAACAAAACTCACCAGGCCAGGTTCCTGATGTCAGTTTGCAGGAGGCACTTGGCACTGTCAAACCAGACACAGTTGCCTGTGGGGGCACCTTGCATCTGGGAGATATCCTGAACCATGCGGAATTTCAGCAGGCAGCCGGCCACTCCGGGCCACCGGGCCCTGGACACGAACGATGCCCTTTCCCCTGAGAAACAAAACTCACCAGGCCAGGTTCCTGATGTCAGTTTGCAGGAGGCACTTGGCACTCTCAAACCAGACACAGTTGCCTGTGGGGGCACCTTGCATCTGGGAGATATCCTGAAGCATGCGGAATTTCAGCAGGCAGCCGGCCACTCCGGGCCACCGGGCCCTGGACACGAACCATGCCCTTTCCCCTGAGAAACAAAACTCACCAGGCCAGGTTCCTGATGTCAGTTTGCAGGAGGCACTTGGCACTCTCAAACCAGACACAGTTGCCTGTGGGGGCACCTTGCATCTGGGAGATATCCTGAACTATGCGGAATTTCAGCAGGCAGCCGGCCACTCCGGGCCACCGGGCCCTGGACACGAACGATGCCCTTTCCCCTGAGAAACAAAACTCACCAGGCCAGGTTCCTGATGTCAGTTTGCAGGAGGCACTTGGCACTGTCAAACCAGACACAGTTGCCTGTGGGGGCACCTTGCATCTGGGAGATATCCTGAAGCATGCGGAATTTCAGCAGGCAGCCGGCCACTCCGGGCCACCCGGCCCTGGACACGAACCATGCCCTTTCCCCTGAGAAACAAAACTCACCAGGCCAGGTTCCTGATGTCAGTTTGCAGGAGGCACTTGGCACTCTCAAACCAGACACAGTTGCCTGTGGGGGCACCTTGCATCTGGGAGATATCCTGAACCATGCGGAATTTCAGCAGGCACGCGGCCACTCCGGGCCACCGGGCCCTGGACACGAACAATGCCCTTTCCCCTGAGAAACAAAACTCACCAGGCCAGGTTCCTGATGTCAGTTTGCAGGAGGCACTTGGCACTCTCAAACCAGACACAGTTGCCTGTGGGTGCTCCTTGCATCTGGGAGATATCCTGAAGCATGCGGAATTTCAGCAGGCAGCCGGCCACTCCGGGCCACCGGGCCCTGGACACGAACGATGCCCTTTACCCTGAGAAACAAAACTCACCAGGCCAGGTTCCTGATGTCAGTTTGCAGGAGGCACTTGGCACTGTCAAACCAGACACAGTTGCCTGTGGGGGCACCTTGCATCTGGGAGATATCCTGAACTATGCGGAATTTCAGCAGGCAGCCGGCCACTCCGGGCCACCGGGCCCTGGACACGAACGATGCCCTTTCCCCTGAGAAACAAAACTCACCAGGCCAGGTTCCTGATGTCAGTTTGCAGGAGGCACTTGGCACTGTCAAACCAGACACAGTTTCTTGTGGGTGCACCTTGCATCTGGGAGATATCCTGAAGCATGCGGAATTTCAGCAGGCAGGCGGCCACTCCGGGCCACCGGGCCCTGGACACGAACGATGCCCTTTACCCTGAGAAACAAAACTCACCAGGCCAGGTTCCTGATGTCAGTTTGCAGGAGGCACTTGGCACTCTCAAACCAGACACAGTTGCCTGTGGGGGCACCTTGCATCTGGGAGATATCCTGAAGCATGCGGAATTTCAGCAGGCAGCCGGCCACTCCGGGCCACCGGGCCCTGGACACGAACGATGCCCTTTCCCCTGAGAAACAAAACTCACCAGGCCAGGTTCCTGATGTCAGTTTGCAGGAGGCACTTGGCACTCTCAAACCAGACACAGTTGCCTGTGGGGGCACCTTGCATCTGGGAGATATCCTGAACTATGCGGAATTTCAGCAGGCAGCCGGCCACTCCGGGCCACCGGGCCCTGGACACGAACGATGCCCTTTCCCCTGAGAAACAAAACTCACCAGGCCAGGTTCCTGATGTCAGTTTGCAGGAGGCACTTGGCACTGTCAAACCAGACACAGTTGCCTGTGGGGGCACCTTGCATCTGGGAGATATCCTGAAGCATGCGGAATTTCAGCAGGCAGCCGGCCACTCCGGGCCACCCGGCCCTGGACACGAACCATGCCCTTTCCCCTGAGAAACAAAACTCACCAGGCCAGGTTCCTGATGTCAGTTTGCAGGAGGCACTTGGCACTCTCAAACCAGACACAGTTGCCTGTGGGGGCACCTTGCATCTGGGAGATATCCTGAACCATGCGGAATTTCAGCAGGCACGCGGCCACTCCGGGCCACCGGGCCCTGGACACGAACAATGCCCTTTCCCCTGAGAAACAAAACTCACCAGGCCAGGTTCCTGATGTCAGTTTGCAGGAGGCACTTGGCACTCTCAAACCAGACACAGTTGCCTGTGGGTGCTCCTTGCATCTGGGAGATATCCTGAAGCATGCGGAATTTCAGCAGGCAGCCGGCCACTCCGGGCCACCGGGCCCTGGACACGAACGATGCCCTTTCCCCTGAGAAACAAAACTCACCAGGCCAGGTTCCTGATGTCAGTTTGCAGGAGGCACTTGGCACTCTCAAACCAGACACAGTTGCCTGTGGGGGCACCTTGCATCTGGGAGATATCCTGAACTATGCGGAATTTCAGCAGGCAGCCGGCCACTCCGGGCCACCGGTCCCTGGACACGAACCATGGCCTTTCCCCTGAGAAACAAAACTCACCAGGCCAGGTTCCTGATGTCAGTTTGCAGGAGGCACTTGGCACTCTCAAACCAGACACAGTTGCCTGTGGGGGCACCTTGCATCTGGGAGATATCCTGAAGCATGCGGAATTTCAGCAGGCAGCCGGCCACTCCGGGCCACCGGGCCCTGGACACGAACCATGGCCTTTCCCCTGAGAAACAAAACTCACCAGGCCAGGTTCCTGATGTCAGTTTGCAGGAGGCACTTGGCACTCTCAAACCAGACACAGTTGCCTGTGGGGGCACCTTGCATCTGGGAGATATCCTGAAGCATGCGGAATTTCAGCAGGCAGCCGGCCACTCCGGGCCACCGGGCCCTGGACACGAGCGATGCCCTTTCCCCTGAGAAACAAAACTCACCAGGCCAGGTTCCTGATGTCAGTTTGAAGGAGGCACTTGGCACTCTCAAACCAGACACAGTTGCCTGTGGGGGCACCTTGCATCTGGGAGATATCCTGAAGCATGCGGAATTTCAGCAGGCAGCCGGCCACTCCGGGCCACCCGGCCCTGGACACGAACGATGCCCTTTCCCCTGAGAAACAAAACTCACCAGGCCAGGTTCCTGATGTCAGTTTGCAGGAGGCACTTGGCACTCTCAAACCAGACACAGTTGCCTGTGGGGGCACCTTGCATCTGGGAGATATCCTGAAGCATGCGGAATTTCAGCAGGCAGCCGGCCACTCCGGGCCACCGGGCCCTGGACACGAACCATGGCCTTTCCCCTGAGAAACAAACCTCACCAGGCCAGGTTCCTGATGTCAGTTTGCAGGAGGCACTTGGCACTCTCAAACCAGACACAGTTACCTGTGGGGGCACCTTGCATCTGGGAGATATCCTGAAGCATGCGGAATTTCAGCAGGCAGCCGGCCACTCCGGGCCACCGGGCCCTGGACACGAACGATGCCCTTTCCCCTGAGAAACAAAACTCACCAGGCCAGGTTCCTGATGTCAGTTTGCAGGAGGCACTTGGCACTCTCAAACCAGACACAGTTGCCTGTGGGGGCACCTTGCATCTGGGAGATATCCTGAAGCATGCGGAATTTCAGCAGGCAGCCGGCCACTCCGGGCCACCGGGCCCTGGACACGAACGATGCCCTTTCCCCTGAGAAACAAAACTCACCAGGCCAGGTTCCTGATGTCAGTTTGCAGGAGGCACTTGGCACTGTCAAACCAGACACAGTTGCCTGTGGGGGCACCTTGCATCTGGGAGATATCCTGAAGCATGCGGAATTTCAGCAGGCAGCCGGCCACTCCGGGCCACCGGGCCCTGGACACGAACGATGCCCTTTCCCCTGAGAAACAAAACTCACCAGGCCAGGTTCCTGATGTCAGTTTGCAGGAGGCAATTGGCACTCTCAAACCAGACACAGTTGCCTGTGGGGGCACCTTGCATCTGGGAGATATCCTGAAGCATGCGGAATTTCAGCAGGCAGCCGGCCACTCCGGGCCACCGGGCCCTGGACACGAACGATGCCCTTTCCCCTGAGAAACAAAACTCACCAGGCCAGGTTCCTGATGTCAGTTTGCAGGAGGCACTTGGCACTGTCAAACCAGACACAGTTGCCTGTGGGGGCACCTTGCATCTGGGAGATATCCTGAACCATGCGGAATTTCAGCAGGCAGCCGGCCACTCCGGGCCACCGGGCCCTGGACACGAACGATGCCCTTTCCCCTGAGAAACAAAACTCACCAGGCCAGGTTCCTGATGTCAGTTTGCAGGAGGCACTTGGCACTGTCAAACCAGACACAGTTGCCTGTGGGGGCACCTTGCATCTGGGAGATATCCTGAAGCATGCGGAATTTCAGCAGGCAGCCGGCCACTCCGGGCCACCGGGCCCTGGACACGAACGATGGCCTTTCCCCTGAGAAACAAAACTCACCAGGCCAGGTTCCTGATGTCAGTTTGCAGGAGGCACTTGGCACTGTCAAACCAGACACAGTTGCCTGTGGGTGCTCCTTGCATCTGGGAGATATCCTGAAGCATGCGGAATTTCAGCAGGCAGCCGGCCACTCCGGGCCACCGGGCCCTGGACACGAACGATGCCCTTTCCCCTGAGAAACAAAACTCACCAGGCCAGGTTCCTGATGTCAGTTTGCAGGAGGCACTTGGCACTGTCAAACCAGACACAGTTGCCTGTGGGGGCACCTTGCATCTGGGAGATATCCTGAAGCATGCGGAATTTCAGCAGGCAGCCGGCCACTCCGGGCCACCGGGCCCTGGACACGAACGATGCCCTTTCCCCTGAGAAACAAAACTCACCAGGCCAGGTTCCTGATGTCAGTTTGCAGGAGGCACTTGGCACTGTCAAACCAGACACAGTTGCCTGTGGGGGCACCTTGCATCTGGGAGATATCCTGAAGCATGCGGAATTTCAGCAGGCAGCCGGCCACTCCGGGCCACCGGGCCCTGGACACGAACGATGCCCTTTCCCCTGAGAAACAAAACTCACCAGGCCAGGTTCCTGATGTCAGTTTGCAGGAGGCACTTGGCACTCTCAAACCAGACACAGTTGCCTGTGGGGGGCACCTTGCATCTGGGAGATATCCTGAAGCATGCGGAATTTCAGCAGGCAGCCGGCCACTCCGGGCCACCGGGCCCTGGACACGAACCATGGCCTTTCCCCTGAGAAACAAAACTCACCAGGCCAGGTTCCTGATGTCAGTTTGCAGGAGGCACTTGGCACTCTCAAACCAGACACAGTTGCCTGTGGGGGCACCTTGCATCTGGGAGATATCCTGAAGCATGCGGAATTTCAGCAGGCAGCCGGCCACTCCGGGCCACCGGGCCCTGGACACGAGCGATGCCCTTTCCCCTGAGAAACAAAACTCACCAGGCCAGGTTCCTGATGTCAGTTTGAAGGAGGCACTTGGCACTCTCAAACCAGACACAGTTGCCTGTGGGGGCACCTTGCATCTGGGAGATATCCTGAAGCATGCGGAATTTCAGCAGGCAGCCGGCCACTCCGGGCCACCCGGCCCTGGACACGAACGATGCCCTTTCCCCTGAGAAACAAAACTCACCAGGCCAGGTTCCTGATGTCAGTTTGCAGGAGGCACTTGGCACTCTCAAACCAGACACAGTTGCCTGTGGGGGCACCTTGCATCTGGGAGATATCCTGAAGCATGCGGAATTTCAGCAGGCAGCCGGCCACTCCGGGCCACCGGGCCCTGGACACGAACGATGCCCTTTCCCCTGAGAAACAAAACTCACCAGGCCAGGTTCCGGATGTCAGTTTGCAGGAGGCACTTGGCACTCTCAAACCAGACACAGTTGCCTGTGGGGGCACCTTACATCTGGGAGATATCCTGAAGCATGCGGAATTTCAGCAGGCAGCCGGCCGCTCCGGGCCACCGGGCCCTGGACACGAACGATGCCCTTTCCCCTGAGAAACAAAACTCACCAGGCCAGGTTCCTGATGTCAGTTTGCAGGAGGCACTTGGCACTGTCAAACCAGACACAGTTGCCTGTGGGGGCACCTTGCATCTGGGAGATATCCTGAAGCATGCGGAATTTCAGCAGGCAGCCGGCCACTCCGGGCCACCGGGCCCTGGACACGAACGATGCCCTTTCCCCTGAGAAACAAAACTCACCAGGCCAGGTTCCTGATGTCAGTTTGCAGGAGGCAGTTGGTACTGTCAAACCAGACACAGTTGCCTGTGGGGGCTCCTTGCATCTGGGAGATATCCTGAAGCATGCGGAATTTCAGCAGGCAGCCGGCCACTCCGGGCCACCGGGCCCTGGACACGAACCATGGCCTTTCCCCTGAGAAACAAAACTCACCAGGCCAGGTTCCTGATGTCAGTTTGCAGGAGGCACTTGGCACTGTCAAACCAGACACAGTTGCCTGTGGGGGCACCTTGCATCTGGGAGATATCCTGAACCATGCGGAATTTCAGCAGGCAGCCGGCCACTCCGGGCCACCCGGCCCTGGACACGAACCATGCCCTTTCCCCTGAGAAACAAAACTCACCAGGCCAGGTTCCTGATGTCAGTTTGCAGGAGGCACTTGGCACTCTCAAACCAGACACAGTTGCCTGTGGGGGCACCTTGCATCTGGGAGATATCCTGAACCATGCGGAATTTCAGCAGGCAGGCGGCCACTCCGGGCCACCGGGCCCTGGACACGAACAATGCCCTTTCCCCTGAGAAACAAAACTCACCAGGCCAGGTTCCTGATGTCAGTTTGCAGGAGGCACTTGGCACTGTCAAACCAGACACAGTTTCTTGTGGGTGCACCTTGCATCTGGGAGATATCCTGAAGCATGCGGAATTTCAGCAGGCAGGCGGCCACTCCGGGCCACCGGGCCCTGGACACGAACGATGCCCTTTCCCCTGAGAAACAAAACTCACCAGGCCAGGTTCCTGATGTCAGTTTGCAGGAGGCACTTGGCACTCTCAAACCAGACACAGTTGCCTGTGGGGGCACCTTGCATCTGGGAGATATCCTGAAGCATGCGGAATTTCAGCAGGCAGCCGGCCACTCCGGGCCACCGGGCCCTGGACACGAACCATGGCCTTTCCCCTGAGAAACAAACCTCACCAGGCCAGGTTCCTGATGTCAGTTTGCAGGAGGCACTTGGCACTCTCAAACCAGACACAGTTACCTGTGGGGGCACCTTGCATCTGGGAGATATCCTGAAGCATGCGGAATTTCAGCAGGCAGCCGGCCACTCCGGGCCACCGGGCCCTGGACACGAACGATGCCCTTTCCCCTGAGAAACAAAACTCACCAGGCCAGGTTCCTGATGTCAGTTTGCAGGAGGCACTTGGCACTCTCAAACCAGACACAGTTGCCTGTGGGGGCACCTTGCATCTGGGAGATATCCTGAAGCATGCGGAATTTCAGCAGGCAGCCGGCCACTCCGGGCCACCGGGCCCTGGACACGAACGATGCCCTTTCCCCTGAGAAACAAAACTCACCAGGCCAGGTTCCTGATGTCAGTTTGCAGGAGGCACTTGGCACTGTCAAACCAGACACAGTTGCCTGTGGGGGCACCTTGCATCTGGGAGATATCCTGAAGCATGCGGAATTTCAGCAGGCAGCCGGCCACTCCGGGCCACCGGGCCCTGGACACGAACGATGCCCTTTCCCCTGAGAAACAAAACTCACCAGGCCAGGTTCCTGATGTCAGTTTGCAGGAGGCAATTGGCACTCTCAAACCAGACACAGTTGCCTGTGGGGGCACCTTGCATCTGGGAGATATCCTGAAGCATGCGGAATTTCAGCAGGCAGCCGGCCACTCCGGGCCACCGGGCCCTGGACACGAACGATGCCCTTTCCCCTGAGAAACAAAACTCACCAGGCCAGGTTCCTGATGTCAGTTTGCAGGAGGCACTTGGCACTGTCAAACCAGACACAGTTGCCTGTGGGGGCACCTTGCATCTGGGAGATATCCTGAAGCATGCGGAATTTCAGCAGGCAGCCGGCCACTCCGGGCCACCGGGCCCTGGACACGAACGATGGCCTTTCCCCTGAGAAACAAAACTCACCAGGCCAGGTTCCTGATGTCAGTTTGCAGGAGGCACTTGGCACTGTCAAACCAGACACAGTTGCCTGTGGGGGCACCTTGCATCTGGGAGATATCCTGAACCATGCGGAATTTCAGCAGGCAGCCGGCCACTCCGGGCCACCGGGCCCTGGACACGAACGATGCCCTTTCCCCTGAGAAACAAAACTCACCAGGCCAGGTTCCTGATGTCAGTTTGCAGGAGGCACTTGGCACTCTCAAACCAGACACAGTTGCCTGTGGGGGCACCTTGCATCTGGGAGATATCCTGAAGCATGCGGAATTTCAGCAGGCAGCCGGCCACTCCGGGCCACCGGGCCCTGGACACGAACCATGGCCTTTCCCCTGAGAAACAAAACTCACCAGGCCAGGTTCCTGATGTCAGTTTGCAGGAGGCACTTGGCACTCTCAAACCAGACACAGTTGCCTGTGGGGGCACCTTGCATCTGGGAGATATCCTGAAGCATGCGGAATTTCAGCAGGCAGCCGGCCACTCCGGGCCACCGGGCCCTGGACACGAACGATGCCCTTTCCCCTGAGAAACAAAACTCACCAGGCCAGGTTCCTGATGTCAGTTTGCAGGAGGCACTTGGCACTCTCAAACCAGACACAGTTGCCTGTGGGGGCACCTTGCATCTGGGAGATATCCTGAAGCATGCGGAATTTCAGCAGGCAGCCGGCCACTCCGGGCCACCGGGCCCTGGACACGAACGATGCCCTTTCCCCTGAGAAACAAAACTCACCAGGCCAGGTTCCTGATGTCAGTTTGCAGGAGGCACTTGGCACTCTCAAACCAGACACAGTTGCCTGTGGGGGCACCTTGCATCTGGGAGATATCCTGAACTATGCGGAATTTCAGCAGGCAGCCGGCCACTCCGGGCCACCGGGCCCTGGACACGAACGATGCCCTTTCCCCTGAGAAACAAAACTCACCAGGCCAGGTTCCTGATGTCAGTTTGCAGGAGGCACTTGGCACTGTCAAACCAGACACAGTTGCCTGTGGGGGCACCTTGCATCTGGGAGATATCCTGAAGCATGCGGAATTTCAGCAGGCAGCCGGCCACTCCGGGCCACCCGGCCCTGGACACGAACCATGCCCTTTCCCCTGAGAAACAAAACTCACCAGGCCAGGTTCCTGATGTCAGTTTGCAGGAGGCACTTGGCACTCTCAAACCAGACACAGTTGCCTGTGGGGGCACCTTGCATCTGGGAGATATCCTGAACCATGCGGAATTTCAGCAGGCACGCGGCCACTCCGGGCCACCGGGCCCTGGACACGAACAATGCCCTTTCCCCTGAGAAACAAAACTCACCAGGCCAGGTTCCTGATGTCAGTTTGCAGGAGGCACTTGGCACTCTCAAACCAGACACAGTTGCCTGTGGGTGCTCCTTGCATCTGGGAGATATCCTGAAGCATGCGGAATTTCAGCAGGCAGCCGGCCACTCCGGGCCACCGGGCCCTGGACACGAACGATGCCCTTTACCCTGAGAAACAAAACTCACCAGGCCAGGTTCCTGATGTCAGTTTGCAGGAGGCACTTGGCACTCTCAAACCAGACACAGTTGCCTGTGGGGGCACCTTGCATCTGGGAGATATCCTGAACTATGCGGAATTTCAGCAGGCAGCCGGCCACTCCGGGCCACCGGGCCCTGGACACGAACGATGCCCTTTCCCCTGAGAAACAAAACTCACCAGGCCAGGTTCCTGATGTCAGTTTGCAGGAGGCACTTGGCACTGTCAAACCAGACACAGTTTCTTGTGGGTGCACCTTGCATCTGGGAGATATCCTGAAGCATGCGGAATTTCAGCAGGCAGGCGGCCACTCCGGGCCACCGGGCCCTGGACACGAACGATGCCCTTTACCCTGAGAAACAAAACTCACCAGGCCAGGTTCCTGATGTCAGTTTGCAGGAGGCACTTGGCACTCTCAAACCAGACACAGTTGCCTGTGGGGGCACCTTGCATCTGGGAGATATCCTGAAGCATGCGGAATTTCAGCAGGCAGCCGCCCACTCCGGGCCACCGGGCCCTGGACACGAACGATGCCCTTTCCCCTGAGAAACAAAACTCACCAGGCCAGGTTCCTGATGTCAGTTTGCAGGAGGCACTTGGCACTCTCAAACCAGACACAGTTGCCTGTGGGGGCACCTTGCATCTGGGAGATATCCTGAACTATGCGGAATTTCAGCAGGCAGCCGGCCACTCCGGGCCACCGGGCCCTGGACACGAACGATGCCCTTTCCCCTGAGAAACAAAACTCACCAGGCCAGGTTCCTGATGTCAGTTTGCAGGAGGCACTTGGCACTGTCAAACCAGACACAGTTGCCTGTGGGGGCACCTTGCATCTGGGAGATATCCTGAAGCATGCGGAATTTCAGCAGGCAGCCGGCCACTCCGGGCCACCCGGCCCTGGACACGAACCATGCCCTTTCCCCTGAGAAACAAAACTCACCAGGCCAGGTTCCTGATGTCAGTTTGCAGGAGGCACTTGGCACTCTCAAACCAGACACAGTTGCCTGTGGGGGCACCTTGCATCTGGGAGATATCCTGAACCATGCGGAATTTCAGCAGGCACGCGGCCACTCCGGGCCACCGGGCCCTGGACACGAACAATGCCCTTTCCCCTGAGAAACAAAACTCACCAGGCCAGGTTCCTGATGTCAGTTTGCAGGAGGCACTTGGCACTCTCAAACCAGACACAGTTGCCTGTGGGTGCTCCTTGCATCTGGGAGATATCCTGAAGCATGCGGAATTTCAGCAGGCAGCCGGCCACTCCGGGCCACCGGGCCCTGGACACGAACGATGCCCTTTCCCCTGAGAAACAAAACTCACCAGGCCAGGTTCCTGATGTCAGTTTGCAGGAGGCACTTGGCACTCTCAAACCAGACACAGTTGCCTGTGGGGGCACCTTGCATCTGGGAGATATCCTGAACTATGCGGAATTTCAGCAGGCAGCCGGCCACTCCGGGCCACCGGGCCCTGGACACGAACGATGCCCTTTCCCCTGAGAAACAAAACTCACCAGGCCAGGTTCCTGATGTCAGTTTGCAGGAGGCACTTGGCACTGTCAAACCAGACACAGTTTCTTGTGGGTGCACCTTGCATCTGGGAGATATCCTGAAGCATGCGGAATTTCAGCAGGCAGGCGGCCACTCCGGGCCACCGGGCCCTGGACACGAACGATGCCCTTTCCCCTGAGAAACAAAACTCACCAGGCCAGGTTCCTGATGTCAGTTTGCAGGAGGCACTTGGCACTCTCAAACCAGACACAGTTGCCTGTGGGGGCACCTTGCATCTGGGAGATATCCTGAAGCATGCGGAATTTCAGCAGGCAGCCGGCCACTCCGGGCCACCGGGCCCTGGACACGAACCATGCCCTTTCCCCTGAGAAACAAAACTCACCAGGCCAGGTTCCTGATGTCAGTTTGCAGGAGGCACTTGGCACTCTCAAACCAGACACAGTTGCCTGTGGGGGCACCTTGCATCTGGGAGATATCCTGAAGCATGCGGAATTTCAGCAGGCAGCCGGCCACTCCGGGCCACCGGGCCCTGGACACGAACGATGCCCTTTCCCCTGAGAAACAAAACTCACCAGGCCAGGTTCCTGATGTCAGTTTGCAGGAGGCACTTGGCACTGTCAAACCAGACACAGTTGCCTGTGGGGGCACCTTGCATCTGGGAGATATCCTGAAGCATGCGGAATTTCAGCAGGCAGCCGGCCACTCCGGGCCACCGGGCCCTGGACACGAACGATGCCCTTTCCCCTGAGAAACAAAACTCACCAGGCCAGGTTCCTGATGTCAGTTTGCAGGAGGCAATTGGCACTGTCAAACCAGACACAGTTGCCTGTGGGGGCACCTTGCATCTGGGAGATATCCTGAAGCATGCGGAATTTCAGCAGGCAGCCGGCCACTCCGGGCCACCGGGCCCTGGACACGAACGATGCCCTTTCCCCTGAGAAACAAAACTCACCAGGCCAGGTTCCTGATGTCAGTTTGCAGGAGGCACTTGGCACTGTCAAACCAGACACAGTTGCCTGTGGGGGCACCTTGCATCTGGGAGATATCCTGAAGCATGCGGAATTTCAGCAGGCAGCCGGCCACTCCGGGCCATCGGGCCCTGGACACGAACGATGCCCTTTCCCCTGAGAAACAAAACTCACCAGGCCAGGTTCCTGATGTCAGTTTGCAGGAGGCACTTGGCACTGTCAAACCAGACACAGTTGCCTGTGGGGGCACCTTGCATCTGGGAGATATCCTGAACCATGCGGAATTTCAGCAGGCAGCCGGCCACTCCGGGCCACCGGGCCCTGGACACGAACGATGCCCTTTCCCCTGAGAAACAAAACTCACCAGGCCAGGTTCCTGATGTCAGTTTGCAGGAGGCACTTGGCACTCTCAAACCAGACACAGTTGCCTGTGGGGGCACCTTGCATCTGGGAGATATCCTGAAGCATGCGGAATTTCAGCAGGCAGCCGGCCACTCCGGGCCACCGGGCCCTGGACACGAACCATGGCCTTTCCCCTGAGAAACAAAACTCACCAGGCCAGGTTCCTGATGTCAGTTTGCAGGAGGCACTTGGCACTCTCAAACCAGACACAGTTGCCTGTGGGGGCACCTTGCATCTGGGAGATATCCTGAAGCATGCGGAATTTCAGCAGGCAGCCGGCCACTCCGGGCCACCGGGCCCTGGACACGAGCGATGCCCTTTCCCCTGAGAAACAAAACTCACCAGGCCAGGTTCCTGATGTCAGTTTGAAGGAGGCACTTGGCACTCTCAAACCAGACACAGTTGCCTGTGGGGGCACCTTGCATCTGGGAGATATCCTGAAGCATGCGGAATTTCAGCAGGCAGCCGGCCACTCCGGGCCACCCGGCCCTGGACACGAACGATGCCCTTTCCCCT
The DNA here is from genome assembly GCF_036417665.1 of Passer domesticus. Classification (NCBI taxonomy): domain Eukaryota; kingdom Metazoa; phylum Chordata; class Aves; order Passeriformes; family Passeridae; genus Passer; species Passer domesticus. The sequence goes on along the minus strand of NC_087501.1, from coordinate 309,227 downwards.
GAGAAACAAAACTCACCAGGCCAGGTTCCTGATGTCAGTTTGCAGGAGGCACTTGGCACTCTCAAACCAGACACAGTTGCCTGTGGGGGCACCTTGCATCTGGGAGATATCCTGAAGCATGCGGAATTTCAGCAGGCAGCCGGCCACTCCGGGCCACCGGGCCCTGGACACGAACCATGGCCTTTCCCCTGAGAAACAAACCTCACCAGGCCAGGTTCCTGATGTCAGTTTGCAGGAGGCACTTGGCACTCTCAAACCAGACACAGTTACCTGTGGGGGCACCTTGCATCTGGGAGATATCCTGAAGCATGCGGAATTTCAGCAGGCAGCCGGCCACTCCGGGCCACCGGGCCCTGGACACGAACGATGCCCTTTCCCCTGAGAAACAAAACTCACCAGGCCAGGTTCCTGATGTCAGTTTGCAGGAGGCACTTGGCACTCTCAAACCAGACACAGTTGCCTGTGGGGGCACCTTGCATCTGGGAGATATCCTGAAGCATGCGGAATTTCAGCAGGCAGCCGGCCACTCCGGGCCACCGGGCCCTGGACACGAACGATGCCCTTTCCCCTGAGAAACAAAACTCACCAGGCCAGGTTCCTGATGTCAGTTTGCAGGAGGCACTTGGCACTGTCAAACCAGACACAGTTGCCTGTGGGGGCACCTTGCATCTGGGAGATATCCTGAAGCATGCGGAATTTCAGCAGGCAGCCGGCCACTCCGGGCCACCGGGCCCTGGACACGAACGATGCCCTTTCCCCTGAGAAACAAAACTCACCAGGCCAGGTTCCTGATGTCAGTTTGCAGGAGGCAATTGGCACTCTCAAACCAGACACAGTTGCCTGTGGGGGCACCTTGCATCTGGGAGATATCCTGAAGCATGCGGAATTTCAGCAGGCAGCCGGCCACTCCGGGCCACCGGGCCCTGGACACGAACGATGCCCTTTCCCCTGAGAAACAAAACTCACCAGGCCAGGTTCCTGATGTCAGTTTGCAGGAGGCACTTGGCACTGTCAAACCAGACACAGTTGCCTGTGGGGGCACCTTGCATCTGGGAGATATCCTGAACCATGCGGAATTTCAGCAGGCAGCCGGCCACTCCGGGCCACCGGGCCCTGGACACGAACGATGCCCTTTCCCCTGAGAAACAAAACTCACCAGGCCAGGTTCCTGATGTCAGTTTGCAGGAGGCACTTGGCACTCTCAAACCAGACACAGTTGCCTGTGGGGGCACCTTGCATCTGGGAGATATCCTGAAGCATGCGGAATTTCAGCAGGCAGCCGGCCACTCCGGGCCACCGGGCCCTGGACACGAACGATGGCCTTTCCCCTGAGAAACAAAACTCACCAGGCCAGGTTCCTGATGTCAGTTTGCAGGAGGCACTTGGCACTGTCAAACCAGACACAGTTGCCTGTGGGTGCTCCTTGCATCTGGGAGATATCCTGAAGCATGCGGAATTTCAGCAGGCAGCCGGCCACTCCGGGCCACCGGGCCCTGGACACGAACGATGCCCTTTCCCCTGAGAAACAAAACTCACCAGGCCAGGTTCCTGATGTCAGTTTGCAGGAGGCACTTGGCACTGTCAAACCAGACACAGTTGCCTGTGGGGGCACCTTGCATCTGGGAGATATCCTGAAGCATGCGGAATTTCAGCAGGCAGCCGGCCACTCCGGGCCACCGGGCCCTGGACACGAACGATGCCCTTTCCCCTGAGAAACAAAACTCACCAGGCCAGGTTCCTGATGTCAGTTTGCAGGAGGCACTTGGCACTGTCAAACCAGACACAGTTGCCTGTGGGGGCACCTTGCATCTGGGAGATATCCTGAAGCATGCGGAATTTCAGCAGGCAGCCGGCCACTCCGGGCCACCGGGCCCTGGACACGAACGATGCCCTTTCCCCTGAGAAACAAAACTCACCAGGCCAGGTTCCTGATGTCAGTTTGCAGGAGGCACTTGGCACTCTCAAACCAGACACAGTTGCCTGTGGGGGCACCTTGCATCTGGGAGATATCCTGAAGCATGCGGAATTTCAGCAGGCAGCCGGCCACTCCGGGCCACCGGGCCCTGGACACGAACCATGGCCTTTCCCCTGAGAAACAAAACTCACCAGGCCAGGTTCCTGATGTCAGTTTGCAGGAGGCACTTGGCACTGTCAAACCAGACACAGTTGCCTGTGGGGGCACCTTGCATCTGGGAGATATCCTGAACCATGCGGAATTTCAGCAGGCAGCCGGCCACTCCGGGCCACCGGGCCCTGGACACGAGCGATGCCCTTTCCCCTGAGAAACAAAACTCACCAGGCCAGGTTCCTGATGTCAGTTTGAAGGAGGCACTTGGCACTCTCAAACCAGACACAGTTGCCTGTGGGGGCACCTTGCATCTGGGAGATATCCTGAAGCATGCGGAATTTCAGCAGGCAGCCGGCCACTCCGGGCCACCCGGCCCTGGACACGAACGATGCCCTTTCCCCTGAGAAACAAAACTCACCAGGCCAGGTTCCTGATGTCAGTTTGCAGGAGGCACTTGGCACTGTCAAACCAGACACAGTTGCCTGTGGGGGCACCTTGCATCTGGGAGATATCCTGAAGCATGCGGAATTTCAGCAGGCAGCCGGCCACTCCGGGCCACCGGGCCCTGGACACGAACGATGCCCTTTCCCCTGAGAAACAAAACTCACCAGGCCAGGTTCCGGATGTCAGTTTGCAGGAGGCACTTGGCACTCTCAAACCAGACACAGTTGCCTGTGGGGGCACCTTACATCTGGGAGATATCCTGAAGCATGCGGAATTTCAGCAGGCAGCCGGCCGCTCCGGGCCACCGGGCCCTGGACACGAACGATGCCCTTTCCCCTGAGAAACAAAACTCACCAGGCCAGGTTCCTGATGTCAGTTTGCAGGAGGCACTTGGCACTGTCAAACCAGACACAGTTGCCTGTGGGGGCACCTTGCATCTGGGAGATATCCTGAAGCATGCGGAATTTCAGCAGGCAGCCGGCCACTCCGGGCCACCGGGCCCTGGACACGAACGATGCCCTTTCCCCTGAGAAACAAAACTCACCAGGCCAGGTTCCTGATGTCAGTTTGCAGGAGGCAGTTGGTACTGTCAAACCAGACACAGTTGCCTGTGGGGGCTCCTTGCATCTGGGAGATATCCTGAAGCATGCGGAATTTCAGCAGGCAGCCGGCCACTCCGGGCCACCGGGCCCTGGACACGAACCATGGCCTTTCCCCTGAGAAACAAAACTCACCAGGCCAGGTTCCTGATGTCAGTTTGCAGGAGGCACTTGGCACTGTCAAACCAGACACAGTTGCCTGTGGGGGCACCTTGCATCTGGGAGATATCCTGAACCATGCGGAATTTCAGCAGGCAGCCGGCCACTCCGGGCCACCCGGCCCTGGACACGAACCATGCCCTTTCCCCTGAGAAACAAAACTCACCAGGCCAGGTTCCTGATGTCAGTTTGCAGGAGGCACTTGGCACTCTCAAACCAGACACAGTTGCCTGTGGGGGCACCTTGCATCTGGGAGATATCCTGAAGCATGCGGAATTTCAGCAGGCAGCCGGCCACTCCGGGCCACCGGGCCCTGGACACGAACGATGCCCTTTCCCCTGAGAAACAAAACTCACCAGGCCAGGTTCCTGATGTCAGTTTGCAGGAGGCACTTGGCACTGTCAAACCAGACACAGTTGCCTGTGGGGGCACCTTGCATCTGGGAGATATCCTGAAGCATGCGGAATTTCAGCAGGCAGCCGGCCACTCCGGGCCACCGGGCCCTGGACACGAACGATGCCCTTTCCCCTGAGAAACAAAACTCACCAGGCCAGGTTCCTGATGTCAGTTTGCAGGAGGCACTTGGCACTGTCAAACCAGACACAGTTGCCTGTGGGGGCACCTTGCATCTGGGAGATATCCTGAAGCATGCGGAATTTCAGCAGGCAGCCGGCCACTCCGGGCCACCGGGCCCTGGACACGAACGATGCCCTTTCCCCTGAGAAACAAAACTCACCAGGCCAGGTTCCTGATGTCAGTTTGCAGGAGGCACTTGGCACTCTCAAACCAGACACAGTTGCCTGTGGGGGCACCTTGCATCTGGGAGATATCCTGAAGCATGCGGAATTTCAGCAGGCAGCCGGCCACTCCGGGCCACCGGGCCCTGGACACGAACCATGGCCTTTCCCCTGAGAAACAAAACTCACCAGGCCAGGTTCCTGATGTCAGTTTGCAGGAGGCACTTGGCACTGTCAAACCAGACACAGTTGCCTGTGGGGGCACCTTGCATCTGGGAGATATCCTGAAGCATGCGGAATTTCAGCAGGCAGCCGGCCACTCCGGGCCACCGGGCCCTGGACACGAGCGATGCCCTTTCCCCTGAGAAACAAAACTCACCAGGCCAGGTTCCTGATGTCAGTTTGAAGGAGGCACTTGGCACTCTCAAACCAGACACAGTTGCCTGTGGGGGCACCTTGCATCTGGGAGATATCCTGAAGCATGCGGAATTTCAGCAGGCAGCCGGCCACTCCGGGCCACCCGGCCCTGGACACGAACGATGCCCTTTCCCCTGAGAAACAAAACTCACCAGGCCAGGTTCCTGATGTCAGTTTGCAGGAGGCACTTGGCACTGTCAAACCAGACACAGTTGCCTGTGGGGGCACCTTGCATCTGGGAGATATCCTGAAGCATGCGGAATTTCAGCAGGCAGCCGGCCACTCCGGGCCACCGGGCCCTGGACACGAACGATGCCCTTTCCCCTGAGAAACAAAACTCACCAGGCCAGGTTCCGGATGTCAGTTTGCAGGAGGCACTTGGCACTCTCAAACCAGACACAGTTGCCTGTGGGGGCACCTTACATCTGGGAGATATCCTGAAGCATGCGGAATTTCAGCAGGCAGCCGGCCGCTCCGGGCCACCGGGCCCTGGACACGAACGATGCCCTTTCCCCTGAGAAACAAAACTCACCAGGCCAGGTTCCTGATGTCAGTTTGCAGGAGGCACTTGGCACTGTCAAACCAGACACAGTTGCCTGTGGGGGCACCTTGCATCTGGGAGATATCCTGAAGCATGCGGAATTTCAGCAGGCAGCCGGCCACTCCGGGCCACCGGGCCCTGGACACGAACGATGCCCTTTCCCCTGAGAAACAAAACTCACCAGGCCAGGTTCCTGATGTCAGTTTGCAGGAGGCAGTTGGTACTGTCAAACCAGACACAGTTGCCTGTGGGGGCTCCTTGCATCTGGGAGATATCCTGAAGCATGCGGAATTTCAGCAGGCAGCCGGCCACTCCGGGCCACCGGGCCCTGGACACGAACCATGGCCTTTCCCCTGAGAAACAAAACTCACCAGGCCAGGTTCCTGATGTCAGTTTGCAGGAGGCACTTGGCACTGTCAAACCAGACACAGTTGCCTGTGGGGGCACCTTGCATCTGGGAGATATCCTGAACCATGCGGAATTTCAGCAGGCAGCCGGCCACTCCGGGCCACCCGGCCCTGGACACGAACCATGCCCTTTCCCCTGAGAAACAAAACTCACCAGGCCAGGTTCCTGATGTCAGTTTGCAGGAGGCACTTGGCACTCTCAAACCAGACACAGTTGCCTGTGGGGGCACCTTGCATCTGGGAGATATCCTGAACCATGCGGAATTTCAGCAGGCAGGCGGCCACTCCGGGCCACCGGGCCCTGGACACGAACAATGCCCTTTCCCCTGAGAAACAAAACTCACCAGGCCAGGTTCCTGATGTCAGTTTGCAGGAGGCACTTGGCACTGTCAAACCAGACACAGTTGCCTGTGGGTGCTCCTTGCATCTGGGAGATATCCTGAAGCATGCGGAATTTCAGCAGGCAGCCGGCCACTCCGGGCCACCGGGCCCTGGACACGAACGATGCCCTTTACCCTGAGAAACAAAACTCACCAGGCCAGGTTCCTGATGTCAGTTTGCAGGAGGCACTTGGCACTCTCAAGCCAGACACAGTTGCCTGTGGGGGCACCTTGCATCTGGGAGATATCCTGAACCATGCGGAATTTCAGCAGGCAGCCGGCCACTCCGGGCCACCGGGCCCTGGACACGAACGATGCCCTTTCCCCTGAGAAACAAAACTCACCAGGCCAGGTTCCTGATGTCAGTTTGCAGGAGGCACTTGGCACTCTCAAACCAGACACAGTTGCCTGTGGGGGCACCTTGCATCTGGGAGATATCCTGAACTATGCGGAATTTCAGCAGGCAGCCGGCCACTCCGGGCCACCGGGCCCTGGACACGAACGATGCCCTTTCCCCTGAGAAACAAAACTCACCAGGCCAGGTTCCTGATGTCAGTTTGCAGGAGGCACTTGGCACTCTCAAACCAGACACAGTTGCCTGTGGGGGCACCTTGCATCTGGGAGATATCCTGAAGCATGCGGAATTTCAGCAGGCAGGCGGCCACTCCGGGCCACCGGGCCCTGGACACGAACGATGCCCTTTCCCCTGAGAAACAAAACTCACCAGGCCAGGTTCCTGATGTCAGTTTGCAGGAGGCACTTGGCACTCTCAAACCAGACACAGTTGCCTGTGGGGGCACCTTGCATCTGGGAGATATCCTGAACCATGCGGAATTTCAGCAGGCAGCCGGCCACTCCGGGCCACCCGGCCCTGGACACGAACGATGCCCTTTCCCCTGAGAAACAAAACTCACCAGGCCAGGTTCCTGATGTCAGTTTGCAGGAGGCACTTGGCACTGTCAAACCAGACACAGTTGCCTGTGGGGGCACCTTGCATCTGGGAGATATCCTGAAGCATGCGGAATTTCAGCAGGCAGCCGGCCACTCCGGGCCACCGGGCCCTGGACACGAACGATGCCCTTTCCCCTGAGAAACAAAACTCACCAGGCCAGGTTCCTGATGTCAGTTTGCAGGAGGCACTTGGCACTGTCAAACCAGACACAGTTGCCTGTGGGTGCTCCTTGCATCTGGGAGATATCCTGAAGCATGCGGAATTTCAGCAGGCAGCCGGCCACTCCGGGCCACCGGGCCCTGGACACGAACGATGCCCTTTCCCCTGAGAAACAAAACTCACCAGGCCAGGTTCCTGATGTCAGTTTGCAGGAGGCACTTGGCACTGTCAAACCAGACACAGTTGCCTGTGGGGGCACCTTGCATCTGGGAGATATCCTGAAGCATGCGGAATTTCAGCAGGCAGCCGGCCACTCCGGGCCACCGGGCCCTGGACACGAACCATGCCCTTTCCCCTGAGAAACAAAACTCACCAGGCCAGGTTCCTGATGTCAGTTTGCAGGAGGCACTTGGCACTCTCAAACCAGACACAGTTGCCTGTGGGGGCACCTTGCATCTGGGAGATATCCTGAAGCATGCGGAATTTCAGCAGGCAGCCGGCCACTCCGGGCCACCCGGCCCTGGACACGAACGATGCCCTTTCCCCTGAGAAACAAAACTCACCAGGCCAGGTTCCTGATGTCAGTTTGCAGGAGGCACTTGGCACTGTCAAACCAGACACAGTTGCCTGTGGGGGCACCTTGCATCTGGGAGATATCCTGAAGCATGCGGAATTTCAGCAGGCAGCCGGCCACTCCGGGCCACCGGGCCCTGGACACGAACGATGCCCTTTCCCCTGAGAAACAAAACTCACCAGGCCAGGTTCCTGATGTCAGTTTGCAGGAGGCACTTGGCACTGTCAAACCAGACACAGTTGCCTGTGGGTGCTCCTTGCATCTGGGAGATATCCTGAAGCATGCGGAATTTCAGCAGGCAGCCGGCCACTCCGGGCCACCGGGCCCTGGACACGAACGATGCCCTTTCCCCTGAGAAACAAGACTCACCAGGCCAGGTTCCTGATGTCAGTTTGAAGGAGGCACTTGGCACTGTCAAACCAGACACAGTTGCCTGTGGGGGCACCTTGCATCTGGGAGATATCCTGAAGCATGCGGAATTTCAGCAAGCAGCCGGCCGCTCCGGGCCACCGGGCCCTGGACACGAACGATGCCCTTTCCCCTGAGAAACAAAACTCACCAGGCCAGGTTCCTGATGTCAGTTTGCAGGAGGCACTTGGCACTCTCAAACCAGACACAGTTGCCTGTGGGGGCACCTTGCATCTGGGAGATATCCTGAAGCATGCGGAATTTCAGCAGGCAGCCGTCCACTCCGGGCCACCGGGCCCTGGACACGAGCGATGCCCTTTCCCCTGAGAAACAAAACTCACCAGGCCAGGTTCCTGATGTCAGTTTGAAGGAGGCACTTGGCACTCTCAAACCAGACACAGTTGCCTGTGGGGGCACCTTGCATCTGGGAGATATCCTGAACCATGCGGAATTTCAGCAGGCAGCCGGCCACTCCGGGCCACCCGGCCCTGGACACGAACGATGCCCTTTCCCCTGAGAAACAAAACTCACCAGGCCAGGTTCCTGATGTCAGTTTGCAGGAGGCACTTGGCACTGTCAAACCAGACACAGTTGCCTGTGGGGGCACCTTGCATCTGGGAGATATCCTGAACCATGCGGAATTTCAGCAGGCAGCCGGCCACTCCGGGCCACCGGGCCCTGGACACGAACGATGCCCTTTCCCCTGAGAAACAAAACTCACCAGGCCAGGTTCCTGATGTCAGTTTGCAGGAGGCACTTGGCACTGTCAAACCAGACACAGTTGCCTGTGGGTGCTCCTTGCATCTGGGAGATATCCTGAAGCATGCGGAATTTCAGCAGGCAGCCGGCCACTCCGGGCCACCGGGCCCTGGACACGAACGATGCCCTTTCCCCTGAGAAACAAAACTCACCAGGCCAGGTTCCTGATGTCAATTTGCAGGAGGCACTTGGCACTGTCAAACCAGACACAGTTGCCTGTGGGGGCACCTTGCATCTGGGAGATATCCTGAACCATGCGGAATTTCAGCAGGCAGCCGGCCACTCCGGGCCACCGGGCCCTGGACACGAACGATGCCCTTTCCCCTGAGAAACAAAACTCACCAGGCCAGGTTCCTGATGTCAGTTTGCAGGAGGCACTTGGCACTGTCAAACCAGACACAGTTGCCTGTGGGGGCACCTTGCATCTGGGAGATATCCTGAAGCATGCGGAATTTCAGCAGGCAGCCGGCCACTCCGGGCCACCGGGCCCTGGACACGAACGATGCCCTTTCCCCTGAGAAACAAAACTCACCAGGCCAGGTTCCTGATGTCAGTTTGCAGGAGGCAGTTGGTACTGTCAAACCAGACACAGTTGCCTGTGGGGGCTCCTTGCATCTGGGAGATATCCTGAACCATGCGGAATTTCAGCAGGCAGCCGGCCACTCCGGGCCACCGGGCCCTGGACACGAACCATGGCCTTTCCCCTGAGAAACAAAACTCACCAGGCCAGGTTCCTGATGTCAGTTTGCAGGAGGCACTTGGCACTCTCAAACCAGACACAGTTGCCTGTGGGGGCACCTTGCATCTGGGAGATATCCTGAACTATGCGGAATTTCAGCAGGCAGCCGGCCACTCCGGGCCACCGGGCCCTGGACACGAACGATGCCCTTTCCCCTGAGAAACAAAACTCACCAGGCCAGGTTCCTGATGTCAGTTTGCAGGAGGCACTTGGCACTCTCAAACCAGACACAGTTGCCTGTGGGGGCACCTTGCATCTGGGAGATATCCTGAAGCATGCGGAATTTCAGCAGGCAGGCGGCCACTCCGGGCCACCGGGCCCTGGACACGAACGATGCCCTTTCCCCTGAGAAACAAAACTCACCAGGCCAGGTTCCTGATGTCAGTTTGCAGGAGGCACTTGGCACTCTCAAACCAGACACAGTTGCCTGTGGGGGCACCTTGCATCTGGGAGATATCCTGAAGCATGCGGAATTTCAGCAGGCAGCCGTCCACTCCGGGCCACCGGGCCCTGGACACGAGCGATGCCCTTTCCCCTGAGAAACAAAACTCACCAGGCCAGGTTCCTGATGTCAGTTTGCAGGAGGCACTTGGCACTCTCAAACCAGACACAGTTGCCTGTGGGGGCACCTTGCATCTGGGAGATATCCTGAACTATGCGGAATTTCAGCAGGCAGCCGGCCACTCCGGGCCACCGGGCCCTGGACACGAACGATGCCCTTTCCCCTGAGAAACAAAACTCACCAGGCCAGGTTCCTGATGTCAGTTTGCAGGAGGCACTTGGCACTCTCAAACCAGACACAGTTGCCTGTGGGGGCACCTTGCATCTGGGAGATATCCTGAAGCATGCGGAATTTCAGCAGGCAGCCGGCCACTCCGGGCCACCGGGCCCTGGACACGAACGATGCCCTTTCCCCTGAGAAACAAGACTCACCAGGCCAGGTTCCTGATGTCAGTTTGAAGGAGGCACTTGGCACTCTCAAACCAGACACAGTTGCCTGTGGGGGCACCTTGCATCTGGGAGATATCCTGAAGCATGCGGAATTTCAGCAAGCAGCCGGCCGCTCCGGGCCACCGGGCCCTGGACACGAACGATGCCCTTTCCCCTGAGAAACAAAACTCACCAGGCCAGGTTCCTGATGTCAGTTTGAAGGAGGCACTTGGCACTCTCAAACCAGACACAGTTGCCTGTGGGGGCACCTTGCATCTGGGAGATATCCTGAACCATGCGGAATTTCAGCAGGCAGCCGGCCACTCCGGGCCACCCGGCCCTGGACACGAACGATGCCCTTTCCCCTGAGAAACAAAACTCACCAGGCCAGGTTCCTGATGTCAGTTTGCAGGAGGCACTTGGCACTGTCAAACCAGACACAGTTGCCTGTGGGGGCACCTTGCATCTGGGAGATATCCTGAACCATGCGGAATTTCAGCAGGCAGCCGGCCACTCCGGGCCACCCGGCCCTGGACACGAACGATGCCCTTTCCCCTGAGAAACAAAACTCACCAGGCCAGGTTCCTGATGTCAGTTTGCAGGAGGCACTTGGCACTGTCAAACCAGACACAGTTGCCTGTGGGGGCACCTTGCATCTGGGAGATATCCTGAACCATGCGGAATTTCAGCAGGCAGCCGGCCACTCCGGGCCACCGGGCCCTGGACACGAACGATGCCCTTTCCCCTGAGAAACAAAACTCACCAGGCCAGGTTCCTGATGTCAGTTTGCAGGAGGCACTTGGCACTCTCAAACCAGACACAGTTGCCTGTGGGTGCTCCTTGCATCTGGGAGATATCCTGAAGCATGCGGAATTTCAGCAGGCAGCCGGCCACTCCGGGCCACCGGGCCCTGGACACGAACGATGCCCTTTCCCCTGAGAAACAAAACTCACCAGGCCAGGTTCCTGATGTCAGTTTGCAGGAGGCACTTGGCACTCTCAAACCAGACACAGTTGCCTGTGGGGGCACCTTGCATCTGGGAGATATCCTGAAGCATGCGGAATTTCAGCAGGCAGCCGGCCACTCCGGGCCACCGGGCCCTGGACACGAACCATGCCCTTTCCCCTGAGAAACAAAACTCACCAGGCCAGGTTCCTGATGTCAGTTTGCAGGAGGCACTTGGCACTCTCAAACCAGACACAGTTGCCTGTGGGGGCACCTTGCATCTGGGAGATATCCTGAAGCATGCGGAATTTCAGCAGGCAGCCGGCCACTCCGGGCCACCGGGCCCTGGACACGAACGATGCCCTTTCCCCTGAGAAACAAAACTCACCAGGCCAGGTTCCTGATGTCAGTTTGCAGGAGGCACTTGGCACTGTCAAACCAGACACAGTTGCCTGTGGGGGCACCTTGCATCTGGGAGATATCCTGAACCATGCGGAATTTCAGCAGGCAGCCGGCCACTCCGGGCCACCGGGCCCTGGACACGAACGATGCCCTTTCCCCTGAGAAACAAAACTCACCAGGCCAGGTTCCTGATGTCAGTTTGCAGGAGGCACTTGGCACTGTCAAACCAGACACAGTTGCCTGTGGGTGCTCCTTGCATCTGGGAGATATCCTGAAGCATGCGGAATTTCAGCAGGCAGCCGGCCACTCCGGGCCACCGGGCCCTGGACACGAACGATGCCCTGTCCCCTGAGAAACAAAACTCACCAGGCCAGGTTCCTGATGTCAGTTTGCAGGAGGCACTTGGCACTCTCAAACCAGACACAGTTGCCTGTGGGGGCACCTTGCATCTGGGAGATATCCTGAACCATGCGGAATTTCAGCAGGCAGCCGGCCACTCCGGGCCACCGGGCCCTGGACACGAACGATGCCCTTTCCCCTGAGAAACAAAACTCACCAGGCCAGGTTCCTGATGTCAGTTTGCAGGAGGCACTTGGCACTCTCAAACCAGACACAGTTGCCTGTGGGGGCACCTTGCATCTGGGAGATATCCTGAAGCATGCGGAATTTCAGCAGGCAGCCGCCCACTCCGGGCCACCGGTCCCTGGACACGAACCATGGCCTTTCCCCTGAGAAACAAAACTCACCAGGCCAGGTTCCTGATGTCAGTTTGCAGGAGGCACTTGGCACTCTCAAACCAGACACAGTTGCCTGTGGGGGCACCTTGCATCTGGGAGATATCCTGAACCATGTGGAATTTCAGCAGGCAGCCGGCCACTCCGGGCCACCGGGCCCTGGACACGAGCGATGCCCTTTCCCCTGAGAAACAAGACTCACCAGGCCAGGTTCCTGATGTCAGTTTGAAGGAGGCACTTGGCACTCTCAAACCAGACACAGTTGCCTGTGGGGGCACCTTGCATCTGGGAGATATCCTGAAGCATGCGGAATTTCAGCAAGCAGCCGGCCGCTCCGGGCCACCGGGCCCTGGACACGAACGATGCCCTTTCCCCTGAGAAACAAAACTCACCAGGCCAGGTTCCTGATGTCAGTTTGCAGGAGGCACTTGGCACTCTCAAACCAGACACAGTTGCCTGTGGGGGCACCTTGCATCTGGGAGATATCCTGAAGCATGCGGAATTTCAGCAGGCAGCCGTCCACTCCGGGCCACCGGGCCCTGGACACGAGCGATGCCCTTTCCCCTGAGAAACAAAACTCACCAGGCCAGGTTCCTGATGTCAGTTTGAAGGAGGCACTTGGCACTCTCAAACCAGACACAGTTGCCTGTGGGGGCACCTTGCATCTGGGAGATATCCTGAACCATGCGGAATTTCAGCAGGCAGCCGGCCACTCCGGGCCACCCGGCCCTGGACACGAACGATGCCCTTTCCCCTGAGAAACAAAACTCACCAGGCCAGGTTCCTGATGTCAGTTTGCAGGAGGCACTTGGCACTGTCAAACCAGACACAGTTGCCTGTGGGGGCACCTTGCATCTGGGAGATATCCTGAACCATGCGGAATTTCAGCAGGCAGCCGGCCACTCCGGGCCACCGGGCCCTGGACACGAACGATGCCCTTTCCCCTGAGAAACAAAACTCACCAGGCCAGGTTCCTGATGTCAGTTTGCAGGAGGCACTTGGCACTGTCAAACCAGACACAGTTGCCTGTGGGGGCACCTTACATCTGGGAGATATCCTGAAGCATGCGGAATTTCAGCAGGCAGCCGGCCACTCCGGGCCACCGGGCCCTGGACACGAACGATGCCCTTTCCCCTGAGAAACAAAACTCACCAGGCCAGGTTCCTGATGTCAGTTTGCAGGAGGCACTTGGCACTGTCAAACCAGACACAGTTGCCTGTGGGGGCACCTTGCATCTGGGAGATATCCTGAAGCATGCGGAATTTCTGCAGGCAGCCGGCCACTCCGGGCCACCGGGCCCTGGACACGAACGATGCCCTTTCCCCTGAGAAACAAAACTCACCAGGCCAGGTTCCTGATGTCAGTTTGCAGGAGGCACTTGGCACTCTCAAACCAGACACAGTTGCCTGTGGGGGCACCTTGCATCTGGGAGATATCCTGAAGCATGCGGAATTTCAGCAGGCAGCCGGCCACTCCGGGCCACCGGGCCCTGGACACGAACGATGCCCTTTCCCCTGAGAAACAAAACTCACCAGGCCAGGTTCCTGATGTCAGTTTGCAGGAGGCAGTTGGTACTGTCAAACCAGACACAGTTGCCTGTGGGGGCTCCTTGCATCTGGGAGATATCCTGAAGCATGCGGAATTTCAGCAGGCAGCCGGCCACTCCGGGCCACCGGGCCCTGGACACGAACGATGCCCTTTCCCCTGAGAAACAAAACTCACCAGGCCAGGTTCCTGATGTCAGTTTGCAGGAGGCACTTGGCACTCTCAAACCAGACACAGTTGCCTGTGGGGGCACCTTGCATCTGGGAGATATCCTGAACCATGCGGAATTTCAGCAGGCAGCCGGCCACTCCGGGCCACCGGGCCCTGGACACGAACGATGCCCTTTCCCCTGAGAAACAAAACTCACCAGGCCAGGTTCCTGATGTCAGTTTGCAGGAGGCACTTGGCACTCTCAAACCAGACACAGTTGCCTGTGGGGGCACCTTGCATCTGGGAGATATCCTGAACTATGCGGAATTTCAGCAGGCAGCCGGCCACTCCGGGCCACCGGGCCCTGGACACGAACGATGCCCTTTCCCCTGAGAAACAAAACTCACCAGGCCAGGTTCCTGATGTCAGTTTGCAGGAGGCACTTGGCACTCTCAAACCAGACACAGTTGCCTGTGGGGGCACCTTGCATCTGGGAGATATCCTGAAGCATGCGGAATTTCAGCAGGCAGCCGGCCACTCCGGGCCACCGGGCCCTGGACACGAACGATGCCCTTTCCCCTGAGAAACAAGACTCACCAGGCCAGGTTCCTGATGTCAGTTTGAAGGAGGCACTTGGCACTCTCAAACCAGACACAGTTGCCTGTGGGGGCACCTTGCATCTGGGAGATATCCTGAAGCATGCGGAATTTCAGCAAGCAGCCGGCCGCTCCGGGCCACCGGGCCCTGGACACGAACGATGCCCTTTCCCCTGAGAAACAAAACTCACCAGGCCAGGTTCCTGATGTCAGTTTGAAGGAGGCACTTGGCACTCTCAAACCAGACACAGTTGCCTGTGGGGGCACCTTGCATCTGGGAGATATCCTGAACCATGCGGAATTTCAGCAGGCAGCCGGCCACTCCGGGCCACCCGGCCCTGGACACGAACGATGCCCTTTCCCCTGAGAAACAAAACTCACCAGGCCAGGTTCCTGATGTCAGTTTGCAGGAGGCACTTGGCACTGTCAAACCAGACACAGTTGCCTGTGGGGGCAACTTGCATCTGGGAGATATCCTGAACCATGCGGAATTTCAGCAGGCAGCCGGCCACTCCGGGCCACCCGGCCCTGGACACGAACGATGCCCTTTCCCCTGAGAAACAAAACTCACCAGGCCAGGTTCCTGATGTCAGTTTGCAGGAGGCACTTGGCACTGTCAAACCAGACACAGTTGCCTGTGGGGGCACCTTGCATCTGGGAGATATCCTGAACCATGCGGAATTTCAGCAGGCAGCCGGCCACTCCGGGCCACCGGGCCCTGGACACGAACGATGCCCTTTCCCCTGAGAAACAAAACTCACCAGGCCAGGTTCCTGATGTCAGTTTGCAGGAGGCACTTGGCACTGTCAAACCAGACACAGTTGCCTGTGGGTGCTCCTTGCATCTGGGAGATATCCTGAAGCATGCGGAATTTCAGCAGGCAGCCGGCCACTCCGGGCCACCGGGCCCTGGACACGAACGATGCCCTTTCCCCTGAGAAACAAAACTCACCAGGCCAGGTTCCTGATGTCAGTTTGCAGGAGGCACTTGGCACTCTCAAACCAGACACAGTTGCCTGTGGGGGCACCTTGCATCTGGGAGATATCCTGAAGCATGCGGAATTTCAGCAGGCAGCCGGCCACTCCGGGCCACCGGGCCCTGGACACGAACGATGCCCTTTCCCCTGAGAAACAAAACTCACCAGGCCAGGTTCCTGATGTCAGTTTGCAGGAGGCACTTGGCACTGTCAAACCAGACACAGTTTCTTGTGGGTGCACCTTGCATCTGGGAGATATCCTGAAGCATGCGGAATTTCAGCAGGCAGCCGGCCACTCCGGGCCACCGGGCCCTGGACACGAACGATGCCCTTTCCCCTGAGAAACAAAACTCACCAGGCCAGGTTCCTGATGTCAGTTTGCAGGAGGCACTTGGCACTGTCAAACCAGACACAGTTGCCTGTGGGGGCACCTTGCATCTGGGAGATATCCTGAACCATGCGGAATTTCAGCAGGCAGCCGGCCACTCCGGGCCACCGGGCCCTGGACACGAACGATGCCCTTTCCCCTGAGAAACAAAACTCACCAGGCCAGGTTCCTGATGTCAGTTTGCAGGAGGCACTTGGCACTGTCAAACCAGACACAGTTGCCTGTGGGTGCTCCTTGCATCTGGGAGATATCCTGAAGCATGCGGAATTTCAGCAGGCAGCCGGCCACTCCGGGCCACCGGGCCCTGGACACGAACGATGCCCTTTCCCCTGAGAAACAAAACTCACCAGGCCAGGTTCCTGATGTCAGTTTGCAGGAGGCACTTGGCACTGTCAAACCAGACACAGTTGCCTGTGGGGGCACCTTGCATCTGGGAGATATCCTGAACCATGCGGAATTTCAGCAGGCAGCCGGCCACTCCGGGCCACCGGGCCCTGGACACGAACGATGCCCTTTCCCCTGAGAAACAAAACTCACCAGGCCAGGTTCCTGATGTCAGTTTGCAGGAGGCACTTGGCACTCTCAAACCAGACACAGTTGCCTGTGGGGGCACCTTGCATCTGGGAGATATCCTGAAGCATGCGGAATTTCAGCAGGCAGCCGCCCACTCCGGGCCACCGGTCCCTGGACACGAACCATGGCCTTTCCCCTGAGAAACAAAACTCACCAGGCCAGGTTCCTGATGTCAGTTTGCAGGAGGCACTTGGCACTCTCAAACCAGACACAGTTGCCTGTGGGGGCACCTTGCATCTGGGAGATATCCTGAACCATGTGGAATTTCAGCAGGCAGCCCGCCACTCCGGGCCACCGGGCCCTGGACACGAGCGATGCCCTTTCCCCTGAGAAACAAGACTCACCAGGCCAGGTTCCTGATGTCAGTTTGAAGGAGGCACTTGGCACTCTCAAACCAGACACAGTTGCCTGTGGGGGCACCTTGCATCTGGGAGATATCCTGAAGCATGCGGAATTTCAGCAAGCAGCCGGCCGCTCCGGGCCACCGGGCCCTGGACACGAACGATGCCCTTTCCCCTGAGAAACAAAACTCACCAGGCCAGGTTCCTGATGTCAGTTTGCAGGAGGCACTTGGCACTCTCAAACCAGACACAGTTGCCTGTGGGGGCACCTTGCATCTGGGAGATATCCTGAAGCATGCGGAATTTCAGCAGGCAGCCGTCCACTCCGGGCCACCGGGCCCTGGACACGAGCGATGCCCTTTCCCCTGAGAAACAAAACTCACCAGGCCAGGTTCCTGATGTCAGTTTGAAGGAGGCACTTGGCACTCTCAAACCAGACACAGTTGCCTGTGGGGGCACCTTGCATCTGGGAGATATCCTGAACCATGCGGAATTTCAGCAGGCAGCCGGCCACTCCGGGCCACCCGGCCCTGGACACGAACGATGCCCTTTCCCCTGAGAAACAAAACTCACCAGGCCAGGTTCCTGATGTCAGTTTGCAGGAGGCACTTGGCACTGTCAAACCAGACACAGTTGCCTGTGGGGGCACCTTGCATCTGGGAGATATCCTGAACCATGCGGAATTTCAGCAGGCAGCCGGCCACTCCGGGCCACCGGGCCCTGGACACGAACGATGCCCTTTCCCCTGAGAAACAAAACTCACCAGGCCAGGTTCCTGATGTCAGTTTGCAGGAGGCACTTGGCACTCTCAAACCAGACACAGTTGCCTGTGGGGGCACCTTGCATCTGGGAGATATCCTGAACCATGCGGAATTTCAGCAGGCAGCCGGCCACTCCGGGCCACCGGGCCCTGGACACGAACGATGCCCTTTCCCCTGAGAAACAAAACTCACCAGGCCAGGTTCCTGATGTCAGTTTGCAGGAGGCACTTGGCACTCTCAAACCAGACACAGTTGCCTGTGGGGGCACCTTGCATCTGGGAGATATCCTGAAGCATGCGGAATTTCAGCAGGCAGCCGTCCACTCCGGGCCACCGGGCCCTGGACACGAACGATGCCCTTTCCCCTGAGAAACAAAACTCACCAGGCCAGGTTCCTGATGTCAGTTTGAAGGAGGCACTTGGCACTGTCAAACCAGACACAGTTGCCTGTGGGGGCACCTTGCATCTGGGAGATATCCTGAACCATGCGGAATTTCAGCAGGCAGCCGGCCACTCCGGGCCACCCGGCCCTGGACACGAACGATGCCCTTTCCCCTGAGAAACAAAACTCACCAGGCCAGGTTCCTGATGTCAGTTTGCAGGAGGCACTTGGCACTGTCAAACCAGACACAGTTGCCTGTGGGGGCACCTTGCATCTGGGAGATATCCTGAACCATGCGGAATTTCAGCAGGCAGCCGGCCACTCCGGGCCACCGGGCCCTGGACACGAACGATGGCCTTTCCCCTGAGAAACAAAACTCACCAGGCCAGGTTCCTGATGTCAGTTTGCAGGAGGCACTTGGCACTGTCAAACCAGACACAGTTGCCTGTGGGTGCTCCTTGCATCTGGGAGATATCCTGAAGCATGCGGAATTTCAGCAGGCAGCCGGCCACTCCGGGCCACCGGGCCCTGGACACGAACGATGCCCTTTCCCCTGAGAAACAAAACTCACCAGGCCAGGTTCCTGATGTCAGTTTGCAGGAGGCACTTGGCACTGTCAAACCAGACACAGTTGCCTGTGGGGGCACCTTGCATCTGGGAGATATCCTGAAGCATGCGGAATTTCAGCAGGCAGCCGGCCACTCCGGGCCACCGGGCCCTGGACACGAACCATGCCCTTTCCCCTGAGAAACAAAACTCACCAGGCCAGGTTCCTGATGTCAGTTTGCAGGAGGCACTTGGCACTCTCAAACCAGACACAGTTGCCTGTGGGGGCACCTTGCATCTGGGAGATATCCTGAAGCATGCGGAATTTCAGCAGGCAGCCGGCCACTCCGGGCCACCGGGCCCTGGACACGAACGATGCCCTTTCCCCTGAGAAACAAAACTCACCAGGCCAGGTTCCTGATGTCAGTTTGCAGGAGGCAGTTGGTACTGTCAAACCAGACACAGTTGCCTGTGGGGGCTCCTTGCATCTGG
Source organism: Passer domesticus (assembly GCF_036417665.1). NCBI lineage: Eukaryota > Metazoa > Chordata > Aves > Passeriformes > Passeridae > Passer > Passer domesticus. The sequence continues at coordinate 290,124 of NC_087501.1, read as the reverse complement.
GAGATATCCTGAACCATGCGGAATTTCAGCAGGCAGCCGGCCACTCCGGGCCACCGGGCCCTGGACACGAACCATGGCCTTTCCCCTGAGAAACAAAACTCACCAGGCCAGGTTCCTGATGTCAGTTTGCAGGAGGCACTTGGCACTGTCAAACCAGACACAGTTGCCTGTGGGGGCACCTTGCATCTGGGAGATATCCTGAACCATGCGGAATTTCAGCAGGCAGCCGGCCACTCCGGGCCACCCGGCCCTGGACACGAACCATGCCCTTTCCCCTGAGAAACAAAACTCACCAGGCCAGGTTCCTGATGTCAGTTTGCAGGAGGCACTTGGCACTCTCAAACCAGACACAGTTGCCTGTGGGGGCACCTTGCATCTGGGAGATATCCTGAACCATGCGGAATTTCAGCAGGCAGGCGGCCACTCCGGGCCACCGGGCCCTGGACACGAACAATGCCCTTTCCCCTGAGAAACAAAACTCACCAGGCCAGGTTCCTGATGTCAGTTTGCAGGAGGCACTTGGCACTGTCAAACCAGACACAGTTGCCTGTGGGTGCTCCTTGCATCTGGGAGATATCCTGAAGCATGCGGAATTTCAGCAGGCAGCCGGCCACTCCGGGCCACCGGGCCCTGGACACGAACGATGCCCTTTACCCTGAGAAACAAAACTCACCAGGCCAGGTTCCTGATGTCAGTTTGCAGGAGGCACTTGGCACTCTCAAACCAGACACAGTTGCCTGTGGGGGCACCTTGCATCTGGGAGATATCCTGAAGCATGCGGAATTTCAGCAGGCAGCCGGCCACTCCGGGCCACCGGGCCCTGGACACGAACGATGCCCTTTCCCCTGAGAAACAAAACTCACCAGGCCAGGTTCCTGATGTCAGTTTGCAGGAGGCACTTGGCACTCTCAAACCAGACACAGTTGCCTGTGGGGGCACCTTGCATCTGGGAGATATCCTGAACTATGCGGAATTTCAGCAGGCAGCCGGCCACTCCGGGCCACCGGGCCCTGGACACGAACGATGCCCTTTCCCCTGAGAAACAAAACTCACCAGGCCAGGTTCCTGATGTCAGTTTGCAGGAGGCACTTGGCACTGTCAAACCAGACACAGTTGCCTGTGGGGGCACCTTGCATCTGGGAGATATCCTGAAGCATGCGGAATTTCAGCAGGCAGGCGGCCACTCCGGGCCAGCGGGCCCTGGACACGAACGATGCCCTTTCCCCTGAGAAACAAAACTCACCAGGCCAGGTTCCTGATGTCAGTTTGCAGGAGGCACTTGGCACTCTCAAACCAGACACAGTTGCCTGTGGGGGCACCTTGCATCTGGGAGATATCCTGAAGCATGCGGAATTTCAGCAGGCAGCCGTCCACTCCGGGCCACCGGGCCCTGGACACGAGCGATGCCCTTTCCCCTGAGAAACAAAACTCACCAGGCCAGGTTCCTGATGTCAGTTTGAAGGAGGCACTTGGCACTCTCAAACCAGACACAGTTGCCTGTGGGGGCACCTTGCATCTGGGAGATATCCTGAACCATGCGGAATTTCAGCAGGCAGCCGGCCACTCCGGGCCACCCGGCCCTGGACACGAACGATGCCCTTTCCCCTGAGAAACAAAGCTCACCAGGCCAGGTTCCTGATGTCAGTTTGCAGGAGGCACTTGGCACTGTCAAACCAGACACAGTTGCCTGTGGGGGCACCTTGCATCTGGGAGATATCCTGAACCATGCGGAATTTCAGCAGGCAGCCGGCCACTCCGGGCCACCGGGCCCTGGACACGAACGATGCCCTTTCCCCTGAGAAACAAAACTCACCAGGCCAGGTTCCTGATGTCAGTTTGCAGGAGGCACTTGGCACTGTCAAACCAGACACAGTTGCCTGTGGGTGCTCCTTGCATCTGGGAGATATCCTGAAGCATGCGGAATTTCAGCAGGCAGCCGGCCACTCCGGGCCACCGGGCCCTGGACACGAACGATGCCCTTTCCCCTGAGAAACAAAACTCACCAGGCCAGGTTCCTGATGTCAGTTTGCAGGAGGCACTTGGCACTGTCAAACCAGACACAGTTGCCTGTGGGGGCACCTTGCATCTGGGAGATATCCTGAAGCATGCGGAATTTCAGCAGGCAGCCGGCCACTCCGGGCCACCGGGCCCTGGACACGAACCATGCCCTTTCCCCTGAGAAACAAAACTCACCAGGCCAGGTTCCTGATGTCAGTTTGCAGGAGGCACTTGGCACTCTCAAACCAGACACAGTTGCCTGTGGGGGCACCTTGCATCTGGGAGATATCCTGAAGCATGCGGAATTTCAGCAGGCAGCCGGCCACTCCGGGCCACCCGGCCCTGGACACGAACGATGCCCTTTCCCCTGAGAAACAAAACTCACCAGGCCAGGTTCCTGATGTCAGTTTGCAGGAGGCACTTGGCACTGTCAAACCAGACACAGTTGCCTGTGGGGGCACCTTGCATCTGGGAGATATCCTGAAGCATGCGGAATTTCAGCAGGCAGCCGGCCACTCCGGGCCACCGGGCCCTGGACACGAACGATGCCCTTTCCCCTGAGAAACAAAACTCACCAGGCCAGGTTCCTGATGTCAGTTTGCAGGAGGCACTTGGCACTGTCAAACCAGACACAGTTGCCTGTGGGTGCTCCTTGCATCTGGGAGATATCCTGAAGCATGCGGAATTTCAGCAGGCAGCCGGCCACTCCGGGCCACCGGGCCCTGGACACGAACGATGCCCTTTCCCCTGAGAAACAAAACTCACCAGGCCAGGTTCCTGATGTCAGTTTGCAGGAGGCACTTGGCACTGTCAAACCAGACACAGTTGCCTGTGGGGGCACCTTGCATCTGGGAGATATCCTGAAGCATGCGGAATTTCAGCAGGCAGCCGGCCACTCCGGGCCACCGGGCCCTGGACACGAACGATGCCCTTTCCCCTGAGAAACAAAACTCACCAGGCCAGGTTCCTGATGTCAGTTTGCAGGAGGCACTTGGCACTCTCAAACCAGACACAGTTGCCTGTGGGGGCACCTTGCATCTGGGAGATATCCTGAAGCATGCGGAATTTCAGCAGGCAGCCGCCCACTCCGGGCCACCGGTCCCTGGACACGAACCATGGCCTTTCCCCTGAGAAACAAAACTCACCAGGCCAGGTTCCTGATGTCAGTTTGCAGGAGGCACTTGGCACTCTCAAACCAGACACAGTTGCCTGTGGGGGCACCTTGCATCTGGGAGATATCCTGAACCATGTGGAATTTCAGCAGGCAGCCCGCCACTCCGGGCCACCGGGCCCTGGACACGAGCGATGCCCTTTCCCCTGAGAAACAAGACTCACCAGGCCAGGTTCCTGATGTCAGTTTGAAGGAGGCACTTGGCACTCTCAAACCAGACACAGTTGCCTGTGGGGGCACCTTGCATCTGGGAGATATCCTGAAGCATGCGGAATTTCAGCAAGCAGCCGGCCGCTCCGGGCCACCGGGCCCTGGACACGAACGATGCCCTTTCCCCTGAGAAACAAAACTCACCAGGCCAGGTTCCTGATGTCAGTTTGCAGGAGGCACTTGGCACTCTCAAACCAGACACAGTTGCCTGTGGGGGCACCTTGCATCTGGGAGATATCCTGAAGCATGCGGAATTTCAGCAGGCAGCCGTCCACTCCGGGCCACCGGGCCCTGGACACGAGCGATGCCCTTTCCCCTGAGAAACAAAACTCACCAGGCCAGGTTCCTGATGTCAGTTTGAAGGAGGCACTTGGCACTCTCAAACCAGACACAGTTGCCTGTGGGGGCACCTTGCATCTGGGAGATATCCTGAAGCATGCGGAATTTCAGCAGGCAGCCGGCCACTCCGGGCCACCCGGCCCTGGACACGAACGATGCCCTTTCCCCTGAGAAACAAAACTCACCAGGCCAGGTTCCTGATGTCAGTTTGCAGGAGGCACTTGGCACTGTCAAACCAGACACAGTTGCCTGTGGGGGCACCTTGCATCTGGGAGATATCCTGAACCATGCGGAATTTCAGCAGGCAGCCGGCCACTCCGGGCCACCGGGCCCTGGACACGAACGATGCCCTTTCCCCTGAGAAACAAAACTCACCAGGCCAGGTTCCTGATGTCAGTTTGCAGGAGGCACTTGGCACTGTCAAACCAGACACAGTTGCCTGTGGGTGCTCCTTGCATCTGGGAGATATCCTGAAGCATGCGGAATTTCAGCAGGCAGCCGGCCACTCCGGGCCACCGGGCCCTGGACACGAACGATGCCCTTTCCCCTGAGAAACAAAACTCACCAGGCCAGGTTCCTGATGTCAGTTTGAAGGAGGCACTTGGCACTCTCAAACCAGACACAGTTGCCTGTGGGGGCACCTTGCATCTGGGAGATATCCTGAACCATGCGGAATTTCAGCAGGCAGCCGGCCACTCCGGGCCACCGGGCCCTGGACACGAACGATGCCCTTTCCCCTGAGAAACAAAACTCACCAGGCCAGGTTCCTGATGTCAGTTTGCAGGAGGCACTTGGCACTCTCAAACCAGACACAGTTGCCTGTGGGGGCACCTTGCATCTGGGAGATATCCTGAAGCATGCGGAATTTCAGCAGGCAGCCGGCCACTCCGGGCCACCCGGCCCTGGACACGAACGATGCCCTTTCCCCTGAGAAACAAAACTCACCAGGCCAGGTTCCTGATGTCAGTTTGCAGGAGGCACTTGGCACTGTCAAACCAGACACAGTTGCCTGTGGGGGCACCTTGCATCTGGGAGATATCCTGAACCATGCGGAATTTCAGCAGGCAGCCGGCCACTCCGGGCCACCGGGCCCTGGACACGAACGATGCCCTTTCCCCTGAGAAACAAAACTCACCAGGCCAGGTTCCTGATGTCAGTTTGCAGGAGGCACTTGGCACTGTCAAACCAGACACAGTTGCCTGTGGGGGCACCTTGCATCTGGGAGATATCCTGAAGCATGCGGAATTTCAGCAGGCAGCCGGCCACTCCGGGCCACCGGGCCCTGGACACGAACGATGCCCTTTCCCCTGAGAAACAAAACTCACCAGGCCAGGTTCCTGATGTCAGTTTGCAGGAGGCACATGGCACTGTCAAACCAGACACAGTTGCCTGTGGGGGCACCTTGCATCTGGGAGATATCCTGAACCATGCGGAATTTCAGCAGGCAGCCGGCCACTCCGGGCCACCGGGCCCTGGACACGAACGATGCCCTTTCCCCTGAGAAACAAAACTCACCAGGCCAGGTTCCTGATGTCAGTTTGCAGGAGGCACTTGGCACTCTCAAACCAGACACAGTTGCCTGTGGGGGCACCTTGCATCTGGGAGATATCCTGAAGCATGCGGAATTTCAGCAGGCAGCCGCCCACTCCGGGCCACCGGTCCCTGGACACGAACCATGGCCTTTCCCCTGAGAAACAAAACTCACCAGGCCAGGTTCCTGATGTCAGTTTGCAGGAGGCACTTGGCACTCTCAAACCAGACACAGTTGCCTGTGGGGGCACCTTGCATCTGGGAGATATCCTGAACCATGTGGAATTTCAGCAGGCAGCCCGCCACTCCGGGCCACCGGGCCCTGGACACGAGCGATGCCCTTTCCCCTGAGAAACAAAACTCACCAGGCCAGGTTCCTGATGTCAGTTTGAAGGAGGCACTTGGCACTCTCAAACCAGACACAGTTGCCTGTGGGGGCACCTTGCATCTGGGAGATATCCTGAAGCATGCGGAATTCAAGCAAGCAGCCGGCCGCTCCGGGCCACCGGGCCCTGGACACGAACGATGCCCTTTCCCCTGAGAAACAAAACTCACCAGGCCAGGTTCCTGATGTCAGTTTGCAGGCGGCACTTGGCACTGTCAAACCAGACACAGTTGCCTGTGGGGGCACCTTGCATCTGGGAGATATCCTGAAGCATGCGGAATTTCAGCAGGCAGCCGGCCACTCCGGGCCACCGGGCCCTGGACACGAACGATGCCCTTTCCCCTGAGAAACAAAACTCACCAGGCCAGGTTCCTGATGTCAGTTTGCAGGAGGCACTTGGCACTGTCAAACCAGACACAGTTGCCTGTGGGGGCACGTTGGATCTGGGAGATATCCTGAAGCATGCGGAATTTCAGCAGGCAGCCGGCCACTCCGGGCCACCCGGCCCTGGACACGAACGATGCCCTTTCCCCTGAGAAACAAAACTCACCAGGCCAGGTTCCTGATGTCAGTTTGCAGGAGGCACTTGGCACTCTCAAACCAGACACAGTTGCCTGTGGGGGCACCTTGCATCTGGGAGATATCCTGAAGCATGCGGAATTTCAGCAGGCAGCCGGCCACTCCGGGCCACCGGGCCCTGGACACGAACGATGCCCTTTCCCCTGAGAAACAAAACTCACCAGGCCAGGTTCCTGATGTCAGTTTGCAGGAGGCACTTGGCACTGTCAAACCAGACACAGTTGCCTGTGGGGGCACCTTGCATCTGGGAGATATCCTGAACCATGCGGAATTTCAGCAGGCAGGCGGCCACTCCGGGCCACCGGGCCCTGGACACGAACGATGCCCTTTCCCCTGAGAAACAAAACTCACCAGGCCAGGTTCCTGATGTCAGTTTGCAGGAGGCACTTGGCACTCTCAAACCAGACACAGTTGCCTGTGGGGGCACCTTGCATCTGGGAGATATCCTGAAGCATGCGGAATTTCAGCAGGCAGCCGGCCACTCCGGGCCACCGGGCCCTGGACACGAACCATGGCCTTTCCCCTGAGAAACAAAACTCACCAGGCCAGGTTCCTGATGTCAGTTTGCAGGAGGCACTTGGCACTCTCAAACCAGACACAGTTGCCTGTGGGGGCACCTTGCATCTGGGAGATATCCTGAAGCATGCGGAATTTCAGCAGGCAGCCGGCCACTCCGGGCCACCGGGCCCTGGACACGAGCGATGCCCTTTCCCCTGAGAAACAAAACTCACCAGGCCAGGTTCCTGATGTCAGTTTGAAGGAGGCACTTGGCACTCTCAAACCAGACACAGTTGCCTGTGGGGGCACCTTGCATCTGGGAGATATCCTGAAGCATGCGGAATTTCAGCAGGCAGCCGGCCACTCCGGGCCACCCGGCCCTGGACACGAACGATGCCCTTTCCCCTGAGAAACAAAACTCACCAGGCCAGGTTCCTGATGTCAGTTTGCAGGAGGCACTTGGCACTGTCAAACCAGACACAGTTGCCTGTGGGGGCACCTTGCATCTGGGAGATATCCTGAAGCATGCGGAATTTCAGCAGGCAGCCGGCCACTCCGGGCCACCGGGCCCTGGACACGAACGATGCCCTTTCCCCTGAGAAACAAAACTCACCAGGCCAGGTTCCTGATGTCAGTTTGCAGGAGGCACTTGGCACTCTCAAACCAGACACAGTTGCCTGTGGGGGCACCTTACATCTGGGAGATATCCTGAAGCATGCGGAATTTCAGCAGGCAGCCGGCCACTCCGGGCCACCGGGCCCTGGACACGAACGATGCCCTTTCCCCTGAGAAACAAAACTCACCAGGCCAGGTTCCTGATGTCAGTTTGCAGGAGGCAGTTGGTACTGTCAAACCAGACACAGTTGCCTGTGGGGGCTCCTTGCATCTGGGAGATATCCTGAACCATGCGGAATTTCAGCAGGCAGCCGGCCACTCCGGGCCACCGGGCCCTGGACACGAACCATGGCCTTTCCCCTGAGAAACAAAACTCACCAGGCCAGGTTCCTGATGTCAGTTTGCAGGAGGCACTTGGCACTGTCAAACCAGACACAGTTGCCTGTGGGGGCACCTTGCATCTGGGAGATATCCTGAACCATGCGGAATTTCAGCAGGCAGCCGGCCACTCCGGGCCACCGGGCCCTGGACACGAACCATGCCCTTTCCCCTGAGAAACAAAACTCACCAGGCCAGGTTCCTGATGTCAGTTTGCAGGAGGCACTTGGCACTCTCAAACCAGACACAGTTGCCTGTGGGGGCACCTTGCATCTGGGAGATATCCTGAAGCATGCGGAATTTCAGCAGGCAGCCGCCCACTCCGGGCCACCGGTCCCTGGACACGAACCATGGCCTTTCCCCTGAGAAACAAAACTCACCAGGCCAGGTTCCTGATGTCAGTTTGCAGGAGGCACTTGGCACTCTCAAACCAGACACAGTTGCCTGTGGGGGCACCTTGCATCTGGGAGATATCCTGAACCATGTGGAATTTCAGCAGGCAGCCCGCCACTCCGGGCCACCGGGCCCTGGACACGAGCGATGCCCTTTCCCCTGAGAAACAAAACTCACCAGGCCAGGTTCCTGATGTCAGTTTGAAGGAGGCACTTGGCACTCTCAAACCAGACACAGTTGCCTGTGGGGGCACCTTGCATCTGGGAGATATCCTGAAGCATGCGGAATTCAAGCAAGCAGCCGGCCGCTCCGGGCCACCGGGCCCTGGACACGAACGATGCCCTTTCCCCTGAGAAACAAAACTCACCAGGCCAGGTTCCTGATGTCAGTTTGCAGGCGGCACTTGGCACTGTCAAACCAGACACAGTTGCCTGTGGGGGCACCTTGCATCTGGGAGATATCCTGAAGCATGCGGAATTTCAGCAGGCAGCCGGCCACTCCGGGCCACCGGGCCCTGGACACGAACGATGCCCTTTCCCCTGAGAAACAAAACTCACCAGGCCAGGTTCCTGATGTCAGTTTGCAGGAGGCACTTGGCACTGTCAAACCAGACACAGTTGCCTGTGGGGGCACGTTGGATCTGGGAGATATCCTGAAGCATGCGGAATTTCAGCAGGCAGCCGGCCACTCCGGGCCACCCGGCCCTGGACACGAACGATGCCCTTTCCCCTGAGAAACAAAACTCACCAGGCCAGGTTCCTGATGTCAGTTTGCAGGAGGCACTTGGCACTCTCAAACCAGACACAGTTGCCTGTGGGGGCACCTTGCATCTGGGAGATATCCTGAAGCATGCGGAATTTCAGCAGGCAGCCGGCCACTCCGGGCCACCGGGCCCTGGACACGAACGATGCCCTTTCCCCTGAGAAACAAAACTCACCAGGCCAGGTTCCTGATGTCAGTTTGCAGGAGGCACTTGGCACTGTCAAACCAGACACAGTTGCCTGTGGGGGCACCTTGCATCTGGGAGATATCCTGAACCATGCGGAATTTCAGCAGGCAGGCGGCCACTCCGGGCCACCGGGCCCTGGACACGAACGATGCCCTTTCCCCTGAGAAACAAAACTCACCAGGCCAGGTTCCTGATGTCAGTTTGCAGGAGGCACTTGGCACTCTCAAACCAGACACAGTTGCCTGTGGGGGCACCTTGCATCTGGGAGATATCCTGAAGCATGCGGAATTTCAGCAGGCAGCCGGCCACTCCGGGCCACCGGGCCCTGGACACGAACCATGGCCTTTCCCCTGAGAAACAAAACTCACCAGGCCAGGTTCCTGATGTCAGTTTGCAGGAGGCACTTGGCACTCTCAAACCAGACACAGTTGCCTGTGGGGGCACCTTGCATCTGGGAGATATCCTGAAGCATGCGGAATTTCAGCAGGCAGCCGGCCACTCCGGGCCACCGGGCCCTGGACACGAGCGATGCCCTTTCCCCTGAGAAACAAAACTCACCAGGCCAGGTTCCTGATGTCAGTTTGAAGGAGGCACTTGGCACTCTCAAACCAGACACAGTTGCCTGTGGGGGCACCTTGCATCTGGGAGATATCCTGAAGCATGCGGAATTTCAGCAGGCAGCCGGCCACTCCGGGCCACCCGGCCCTGGACACGAACGATGCCCTTTCCCCTGAGAAACAAAACTCACCAGGCCAGGTTCCTGATGTCAGTTTGCAGGAGGCACTTGGCACTGTCAAACCAGACACAGTTGCCTGTGGGGGCACCTTGCATCTGGGAGATATCCTGAAGCATGCGGAATTTCAGCAGGCAGCCGGCCACTCCGGGCCACCGGGCCCTGGACACGAACGATGCCCTTTCCCCTGAGAAACAAAACTCACCAGGCCAGGTTCCTGATGTCAGTTTGCAGGAGGCACTTGGCACTCTCAAACCAGACACAGTTGCCTGTGGGGGCACCTTACATCTGGGAGATATCCTGAAGCATGCGGAATTTCAGCAGGCAGCCGGCCACTCCGGGCCACCGGGCCCTGGACACGAACGATGCCCTTTCCCCTGAGAAACAAAACTCACCAGGCCAGGTTCCTGATGTCAGTTTGCAGGAGGCAGTTGGTACTGTCAAACCAGACACAGTTGCCTGTGGGGGCTCCTTGCATCTGGGAGATATCCTGAACCATGCGGAATTTCAGCAGGCAGCCGGCCACTCCGGGCCACCGGGCCCTGGACACGAACCATGGCCTTTCCCCTGAGAAACAAAACTCACCAGGCCAGGTTCCTGATGTCAGTTTGCAGGAGGCACTTGGCACTGTCAAACCAGACACAGTTGCCTGTGGGGGCACCTTGCATCTGGGAGATATCCTGAACCATGCGGAATTTCAGCAGGCAGCCGGCCACTCCGGGCCACCGGGCCCTGGACACGAACCATGCCCTTTCCCCTGAGAAACAAAACTCACCAGGCCAGGTTCCTGATGTCAGTTTGCAGGAGGCACTTGGCACTCTCAAACCAGACACAGTTGCCTGTGGGGGCACCTTGCATCTGGGAGATATCCTGAACCATGCGGAATTTCAGCAGGCAGGCGGCCACTCCGGGCCACCGGGCCCTGGACACGAACAATGCCCTTTCCCCTGAGAAACAAAACTCACCAGGCCAGGTTCCTGATGTCAGTTTGCAGGAGGCACTTGGCACTGTCAAACCAGACACAGTTGCCTGTGGGTGCTCCTTGCATCTGGGAGATATCCTGAAGCATGCGGAATTTCAGCAGGCAGCCGGCCACTCCGGGCCACCGGGCCCTGGACACGAACGATGCCCTTTACCCTGAGAAACAAAACTCACCAGGCCAGGTTCCTGATGTCAGTTTGCAGGAGGCACTTGGCACTCTCAAACCAGACACAGTTGCCTGTGGGGGCACCTTGCATCTGGGAGATATCCTGAAGCATGCGGAATTTCAGCAGGCAGCCGGCCACTCCGGGCCACCGGGCCCTGGACACGAACGATGCCCTTTCCCCTGAGAAACAAAACTCACCAGGCCAGGTTCCTGATGTCAGTTTGCAGGAGGCACTTGGCACTCTCAAACCAGACACAGTTGCCTGTGGGGGCACCTTGCATCTGGGAGATATCCTGAACTATGCGGAATTTCAGCAGGCAGCCGGCCACTCCGGGCCACCGGGCCCTGGACACGAACGATGCCCTTTCCCCTGAGAAACAAAACTCACCAGGCCAGGTTCCTGATGTCAGTTTGCAGGAGGCACTTGGCACTGTCAAACCAGACACAGTTGCCTGTGGGGGCACCTTGCATCTGGGAGATATCCTGAAGCATGCGGAATTTCAGCAGGCAGCCGGCCACTCCGGGCCACCGGGCCCTGGACACGAACGATGCCCTTTCCCCTGAGAAACAAAACTCACCAGGCCAGGTTCCTGATGTCAGTTTGCAGGAGGCACTTGGCACTCTCAAACCAGACACAGTTGCCTGTGGGGGCACCTTGCATCTGGGAGATATCCTGAACCATGCGGAATTTCAGCAGGCAGCCGGCCACTCCGGGCCACCCGGCCCTGGACACGAACGATGCCCTTTCCCCTGAGAAACAAAACTCACCAGGCCAGGTTCCTGATGTCAGTTTGCAGGAGGCACTTGGCACTGTCAAACCAGACACAGTTGCCTGTGGGGGCACCTTGCATCTGGGAGATATCCTGAACCATGCGGAATTTCAGCAGGCAGCCGGCCACTCCGGGCCACCGGGCCCTGGACACGAACGATGCCCTTTCCCCTGAGAAACAAAACTCACCAGGCCAGGTTCCTGATGTCAGTTTGCAGGAGGCACTTGGCACTGTCAAACCAGACACAGTTGCCTGTGGGGGCACCTTACATCTGGGAGATATCCTGAAGCATGCGGAATTTCAGCAGGCAGCCGGCCACTCCGGGCCACCGGGCCCTGGACACGAACGATGCCCTTTCCCCTGAGAAACAAAACTCACCAGGCCAGGTTCCTGATGTCAGTTTGCAGGAGGCACTTGGCACTGTCAAACCAGACACAGTTGCCTGTGGGGGCACCTTGCATCTGGGAGATATCCTGAAGCATGCGGAATTTCAGCAGGCAGCCGGCCACTCCGGGCCACCGGGCCCTGGACACGAACGATGCCCTTTCCCCTGAGAAACAAAACTCACCAGGCCAGGTTCCTGATGTCAGTTTGCAGGAGGCACTTGGCACTCTCAAACCAGACACAGTTGCCTGTGGGGGCACCTTGCATCTGGGAGATATCCTGAAGCATGCGGAATTTCAGCAGGCAGCCGGCCACTCCGGGCCACCGGGCCCTGGACACGAACGATGCCCTTTCCCCTGAGAAACAAAACTCACCAGGCCAGGTTCCTGATGTCAGTTTGCAGGAGGCAGTTGGTACTGTCAAACCAGACACAGTTGCCTGTGGGGGCTCCTTGCATCTGGGAGATATCCTGAACCATGCGGAATTTCAGCAGGCAGCCGGCCACTCCGGGCCACCGGGCCCTGGACACGAACCATGGCCTTTCCCCTGAGAAACAAAACTCACCAGGCCAGGTTCCTGATGTCAGTTTGCAGGAGGCACTTGGCACTGTCAAACCAGACACAGTTGCCTGTGGGGGCACCTTGCATCTGGGAGATATCCTGAACCATGCGGAATTTCAGCAGGCAGCCGGCCACTCCGGGCCACCCGGCCCTGGACACGAACCATGCCCTTTCCCCTGAGAAACAAAACTCACCAGGCCAGGTTCCTGATGTCAGTTTGCAGGAGGCACTTGGCACTCTCAAACCAGACACAGTTGCCTGTGGGGGCACCTTGCATCTGGGAGATATCCTGAACCATGCGGAATTTCAGCAGGCAGGCGGCCACTCCGGGCCACCGGGCCCTGGACACGAACAATGCCCTTTCCCCTGAGAAACAAAACTCACCAGGCCAGGTTCCTGATGTCAGTTTGCAGGAGGCACTTGGCACTGTCAAACCAGACACAGTTGCCTGTGGGTGCTCCTTGCATCTGGGAGATATCCTGAAGCATGCGGAATTTCAGCAGGCAGCCGGCCACTCCGGGCCACCGGGCCCTGGACACGAACGATGCCCTTTACCCTGAGAAACAAAACTCACCAGGCCAGGTTCCTGATGTCAGTTTGCAGGAGGCACTTGGCACTCTCAAACCAGACACAGTTGCCTGTGGGGGCACCTTGCATCTGGGAGATATCCTGAAGCATGCGGAATTTCAGCAGGCAGCCGGCCACTCCGGGCCACCGGGCCCTGGACACGAACGATGCCCTTTCCCCTGAGAAACAAAACTCACCAGGCCAGGTTCCTGATGTCAGTTTGCAGGAGGCACTTGGCACTCTCAAACCAGACACAGTTGCCTGTGGGGGCACCTTGCATCTGGGAGATATCCTGAACTATGCGGAATTTCAGCAGGCAGCCGGCCACTCCGGGCCACCGGGCCCTGGACACGAACGATGCCCTTTCCCCTGAGAAACAAAACTCACCAGGCCAGGTTCCTGATGTCAGTTTGCAGGAGGCACTTGGCACTCTCAAACCAGACACAGTTGCCTGTGGGGGCACCTTGCATCTGGGAGATATCCTGAACCATGCGGAATTTCAGCAGGCAGGCGGCCACTCCGGGCCACCGGGCCCTGGACACGAACGATGCCCTTTCCCCTGAGAAACAAAACTCACCAGGCCAGGTTCCTGATGTCAGTTTGCAGGAGGCACTTGGCACTCTCAAACCAGACACAGTTGCCTGTGGGGGCACCTTGCATCTGGGAGATATCCTGAAGCATGCGGAATTTCAGCAGGCAGCCGTCCACTCCGGGCCACCGGGCCCTGGACACGAGCGATGCCCTTTCCCCTGAGAAACAAAACTCACCAGGCCAGGTTCCTGATGTCAGTTTGAAGGAGGCACTTGGCACTCTCAAACCAGACACAGTTGCCTGTGGGGGCACCTTGCATCTGGGAGATATCCTGAAGCATGCGGAATTTCAGCAGGCAGCCGGCCACTCCGGGCCACCGGGCCCTGGACACGAACGATGCCCTTTCCCCTGAGAAACAAAACTCACCAGGCCAGGTTCCTGATGTCAGTTTGCAGGAGGCACTTGGCACTCTCAAACCAGACACAGTTGCCTGTGGGGGCACCTTGCATCTGGGAGATATCCTGAACTATGCGGAATTTCAGCAGGCAGCCGGCCACTCCGGGCCACCGGGCCCTGGACACGAACGATGCCCTTTCCCCTGAGAAACAAAACTCACCAGGCCAGGTTCCTGATGTCAGTTTGCAGGAGGCACTTGGCACTCTCAAACCAGACACAGTTGCCTGTGGGGGCACCTTGCATCTGGGAGATATCCTGAACCATGCGGAATTTCAGCAGGCAGGCGGCCACTCCGGGCCACCGGGCCCTGGACACGAACGATGCCCTTTCCCCTGAGAAACAAAACTCACCAGGCCAGGTTCCTGATGTCAGTTTGCAGGAGGCACTTGGCACTCTCAAACCAGACACAGTTGCCTGTGGGGGCACCTTGCATCTGGGAGATATCCTGAAGCATGCGGAATTTCAGCAGGCAGCCGTCCACTCCGGGCCACCGGGCCCTGGACACGAGCGATGCCCTTTCCCCTGAGAAACAAAACTCACCAGGCCAGGTTCCTGATGTCAGTTTGAAGGAGGCACTTGGCACTCTCAAACCAGACACAGTTGCCTGTGGGGGCACCTTGCATCTGGGAGATATCCTGAACCATGCGGAATTTCAGCAGGCAGCCGGCCACTCCGGGCCACCCGGCCCTGGACACGAACGATGCCCTTTCCCCTGAGAAACAAAACTCACCAGGCCAGGTTCCTGATGTCAGTTTGCAGGAGGCACTTGGCACTGTCAAACCAGACACAGTTGCCTGTGGGGGCACCTTGCATCTGGGAGATATCCTGAACCATGCGGAATTTCAGCAGGCAGCCGGCCACTCCGGGCCACCGGGCCCTGGACACGAACGATGCCCTTTCCCCTGAGAAACAAAACTCACCAGGCCAGGTTCCTGATGTCAGTTTGCAGGAGGCACTTGGCACTGTCAAACCAGACACAGTTGCCTGTGGGTGCTCCTTGCATCTGGGAGATATCCTGAAGCATGCGGAATTTCAGCAGGCAGCCGGCCACTCCGGGCCACCGGGCCCTGGACACGAACGATGCCCTTTCCCCTGAGAAACAAAACTCACCAGGCCAGGTTCCTGATGTCAGTTTGCAGGAGGCACTTGGCACTGTCAAACCAGACACAGTTGCCTGTGGGGGCACCTTGCATCTGGGAGATATCCTGAAGCATGCGGAATTTCAGCAGGCAGCCGGCCACTCCGGGCCACCGGGCCCTGGACACGAACCATGCCCTTTCCCCTGAGAAACAAAACTCACCAGGCCAGGTTCCTGATGTCAGTTTGCAGGAGGCACTTGGCACTCTCAAACCAGACACAGTTGCCTGTGGGGGCACCTTGCATCTGGGAGATATCCTGAAGCATGCGGAATTTCAGCAGGCAGCCGGCCACTCCGGGCCACCGGGCCCTGGACACGAACGATGCCCTTTCCCCTGAGAAACAAAACTCACCAGGCCAGGTTCCTGATGTCAGTTTGCAGGAGGCAGTTGGTACTGTCAAACCAGACACAGTTGCCTGTGGGGGCTCCTTGCATCTGGGAGATATCCTGAACCATGCGGAATTTCAGCAGGCAGCCGGCCACTCCGGGCCACCGGGCCCTGGACACGAACCATGGCCTTTCCCCTGAGAAACAAAACTCACCAGGCCAGGTTCCTGATGTCAGTTTGCAGGAGGCACTTGGCACTGTCAAACCAGACACAGTTGCCTGTGGGGGCACCTTGCATCTGGGAGATATCCTGAACCATGCGGAATTTCAGCAGGCAGCCGGCCACTCCGGGCCACCCGGCCCTGGACACGAACCATGCCCTTTCCCCTGAGAAACAAAACTCACCAGGCCAGGTTCCTGATGTCAGTTTGCAGGAGGCACTTGGCACTCTCAAACCAGACACAGTTGCCTGTGGGGGCACCTTGCATCTGGGAGATATCCTGAACCATGCGGAATTTCAGCAGGCAGGCGGCCACTCCGGGCCACCGGGCCCTGGACACGAACAATGCCCTTTCCCCTGAGAAACAAAACTCACCAGGCCAGGTTCCTGATGTCAGTTTGCAGGAGGCACTTGGCACTGTCAAACCAGACACAGTTGCCTGTGGGTGCTCCTTGCATCTGGGAGATATCCTGAAGCATGCGGAATTTCAGCAGGCAGCCGGCCACTCCGGGCCACCGGGCCCTGGACACGAACGATGCCCTTTCCCCTGAGAAACAAAACTCACCAGGCCAGGTTCCTGATGTCAGTTTGCAGGAGGCACTTGGCACTCTCAAACCAGACACAGTTGCCTGTGGGGGCACCTTGCATCTGGGAGATATCCTGAAGCATGCGGAATTTCAGCAGGCAGCCGGCCACTCCAGGCCACCGGGCCCTGGACACGAGCGATGCCCTTTCCCCTGAGAAACAAAACTCACCAGGCCAGGTTCCTGATGTCAGTTTGCAGGAGGCACTTGGCACTCTCAAACCAGACACAGTTGCCTGTGGGGGCACCTTGCATCTGGGAGATATCCTGAACTATGCGGAATTTCAGCAGGCAGCCGGCCACTCCGGGCCACCGGGCCCTGGACACGAACGATGCCCTTTCCCCTGAGAAACAAAACTCACCAGGCCAGGTTCCTGATGTCAGTTTGCAGGAGGCACTTGGCACTCTCAAACCAGACACAGTTGCCTGTGGGGGCACCTTGCATCTGGGAGATATCCTGAAGCATGCGGAATTTCAGCAGGCAGGCGGCCACTCCGGGCCAGCGGGCCCTGGACACGAACGATGCCCTTTCCCCTGAGAAACAAAACTCACCAGGCCAGGTTCCTGATGTCAGTTTGCAGGAGGCACTTGGCACTCTCAAACCAGACACAGTTGCCTGTGGGGGCACCTTGCATCTGGGAGATATCCTGAAGCATGCGGAATTTCAGCAGGCAGCCGTCCACTCCGGGCCACCGGGCCCTGGACACGAGCGATGCCCTTTCCCCTGAGAAACAAAACTCACCAGGCCAGGTTCCTGATGTCAGTTTGAAGGAGGCACTTGGCACTCTCAAACCAGACACAGTTGCCTGTGGGGGCACCTTGCATCTGGGAGATATCCTGAACCATGCGGAATTTCAGCAGGCAGCCGGCCACTCCGGGCCACCGGGCCCTGGACACGAACGATGCCCTTTCCCCTGAGAAACAAAGCTCACCAGGCCAGGTTCCTGATGTCAGTTTGCAGGAGGCACTTGGCACTGTCAAACCAGACACAGTTGCCTGTGGGGGCACCTTGCATCTGGGAGATATCCTGAACCATGCGGAATTTCAGCAGGCAGCCGGCCACTCCGGGCCACCGGGCCCTGGACACGAACGATGCCCTTTCCCCTGAGAAACAAAACTCACCAGGCCAGGTTCCTGATGTCAGTTTGCAGGAGGCACTTGGCACTGTCAAACCAGACACAGTTGCCTGTGGGTGCTCCTTGCATCTGGGAGATATCCTGAAGCATGCGGAATTTCAGCAGGCAGCCGGCCACTCCGGGCCACCGGGCCCTGGACACGAACGATGCCCTTTCCCCTGAGAAACAAAACTCACCAGGCCAGGTTCCTGATGTCAGTTTGCAGGAGGCACTTGGCACTGTCAAACCAGACACAGTTGCCTGTGGGGGCACCTTGCATCTGGGAGATATCCTGAAGCATGCGGAATTTCAGCAGGCAGCCGGCCACTCCGGGCCACCGGGCCCTGGACACGAACCATGCCCTTTCCCCTGAGAAACAAAACTCACCAGGCCAGGTTCCTGATGTCAGTTTGCAGGAGGCACTTGGCACTCTCAAACCAGACACAGTTGCCTGTGGGGGCACCTTGCATCTGGGAGATATCCTGAAGCATGCGGAATTTCAGCAGGCAGCCGGCCACTCCGGGCCACCCGGCCCTGGACACGAACGATGCCCTTTCCCCTGAGAAACAAAACTCACCAGGCCAGGTTCCTGATGTCAGTTTGCAGGAGGCACTTGGCACTGTCAAACCAGACACAGTTGCCTGTGGGGGCACCTTGCATCTGGGAGATATCCTGAAGCATGCGGAATTTCAGCAGGCAGCCGGCCACTCCGGGCCACCGGGCCCTGGACACGAACGATGCCCTTTCCCCTGAGAAACAAAACTCACCAGGCCAGGTTCCTGATGTCAGTTTGCAGGAGGCACTTGGCACTGTCAAACCAGACACAGTTGCCTGTGGGTGCTCCTTGCATCTGGGAGATATCCTGAAGCATGCGGAATTTCAGCAGGCAGCCGGCCACTCCGGGCCACCGGGCCCTGGACACGAACGATGCCCTTTCCCCTGAGAAACAAAACTCACCAGGCCAGGTTCCTGATGTCAGTTTGCAGGAGGCACTTGGCACTCTCAAACCAGACACAGTTGCCTGTGGGGGCACCTTGCATCTGGGAGATATCCTGAAGCATGCGGAATTTCAGCAGGCAGCCGCCCACTCCGGGCCACCGGTCCCTGGACACGAACCATGGCCTTTCCCCTGAGAAACAAAACTCACCAGGCCAGGTTCCTGATGTCAGTTTGCAGGAGGCACTTGGCACTCTCAAACCAGACACAGTTGCCTGTGGGGGCACCTTGCATCTGGGAGATATCCTGAACCATGTGGAATTTCAGCAGGCAGCCCGCCACTCCGGGCCACCGGGCCCTGGACACGAGCGATGCCCTTTCCCCTGAGAAACTAGACTCACCAGGCCAGGTTCCTGATGTCAGTTTGAAGGAGGCACTTGGCACTCTCAAACCAGACACAGTTGCCTGTGGGGGCACCTTGCATCTGGGAGATATCCTGAAGCATGCGGAATTTCAGCAAGCAGCCGGCCGCTCCGGGCCACCGGGCCCTGGACACGAACGATGCCCTTTCCCCTGAGAAACAAAACTCACCAGGCCAGGTTCCTGATGTCAGTTTGCAGGAGGCACTTGGCACTGTCAAACCAGACACAGTTGCCTGTGGGGGCACCTTGCATCTGGGAGATATCCTGAAGCATGCGGAATTTCAGCAGGCAGCCGTCCACTCCGGGCCACCGGGCCCTGGACACGAGCGATGCCCTTTCCCCTGAGAAACAAAACTCACCAGGCCAGGTTCCTGATGTCAGTTTGAAGGAGGCACTTGGCACTCTCAAACCAGACACAGTTGCCTGTGGGGGCACCTTGCATCTGGGAGATATCCTGAACCATGCGGAATTTCAGCAGGCAGCCGGCCACTCCGGGCCACCCGGCCCTGGACACGAACGATGCCCTTTCCCCTGAGAAACAAAACTCACCAGGCCAGGTTCCTGATGTCAGTTTGCAGGAGGCACTTGGCACTGTCAAACCAGACACAGTTGCCTGTGGGGGCACCTTGCATCTGGGAGATATCCTGAACCATGCGGAATTTCAGCAGGCAGCCGGCCACTCCGGGCCACCGGGCCCTGGACACGAACGATGCCCTTTCCCCTGAGAAACAAAACTCACCAGGCCAGGTTCCTGATGTCAGTTTGCAGGAGGCACTTGGCACTGTCAAACCAGACACAGTTGCCTGTGGGTGCTCCTTGCATCTGGGAGATATCCTGAAGCATGCGGAATTTCAGCAGGCAGCCGGCCACTCCGGGCCACCGGGCCCTGGACACGAACGATGCCCTTTCCCCTGAGAAACAAAACTCACCAGGCCAGGTTCCTGATGTCAGTTTGCAGGAGGCACTTGGCACTGTCAAACCAGACACAGTTGCCTGTGGGGGCACCTTGCATCTGGGAGATATCCTGAAGCATGCGGAATTTCAGCAGGCAGCCGGCCACTCCGGGCCACCGGGCCCTGGACACGAACGATGCCCTTTCCCCTGAGAAACAAAACTCACCAGGCCAGGTTCCTGATGTCAGTTTGCAGGAGGCACTTGGCACTGTCAAACCAGACACAGTTGCCTGTGGGGGCACCTTGCATCTGGGAGATATCCTGAAGCATGCGGAATTTCAGCAGGCAGCCGGCCACTCCGGGCCACCGGGCCCTGGACACGAACGATGCCCTTTCCCCTGAGAAACAAAACTCACCAGGCCAGGTTCCTGATGTCAGTTTGCAGGAGGCACTTGGCACTGTCAAACCAGACACAGTTGCCTGTGGGGGCACCTTGCATCTGGGAGATATCCTGAAGCATGCGGAATTTCAGCAGGCAGCCGGCCACTCCGGGCCACCGGGCCCTGGACACGAACGATGCCCTTTCCCCTGAGAAACAAAACTCACCAGGCCAGGTTCCTGATGTCAGTTTGCAGGAGGCACTTGGCACTCTCAAACCAGACACAGTTGCCTGTGGGGGCACCTTGCATCTGGGAGATATCCTGAAGCATGCGGAATTTCAGCAGGCAGCCGGCCACTCCGGGCCACCGGTCCCTGGACACGAACCATGGCCTTTCCCCTGAGAAACAAAACTCACCAGGCCAGGTTCCTGATGTCAGTTTGCAGGAGGCACTTGGCACTCTCAAACCAGACACAGTTGCCTGTGGGGGCACCTTGCATCTGGGAGATATCCTGAACCATGTGGAATTTCAGCAGGCAGCCCGCCACTCCGGGCCACCGGGCCCTGGACACGAGCGATGCCCTTTCCCCTGAGAAACAAAACTCACCAGGCCAGGTTCCTGATGTCAGTTTGAAGGAGGCACTTGGCACTCTCAAACCAGACACAGTTGCCTGTGGGGGCACCTTGCATCTGGGAGATATCCTGAAGCATGCGGAATTTCAGCAAGCAGCCGGCCGCTCCGGGCCACCGGGCCCTGGACACGAACGATGCCCTTTCCCCTGAGAAACAAAACTCACCAGGCCAGGTTCCTGATGTCAGTTTGCAGGAGGCACTTGGCACTGTCAAACCAGACACAGTTGCCTGTGGGGGCACCTTGCATCTGGGAGATATCCTGAAGCATGCGGAATTTCAGCAGGCAGCCGGCCACTCCGGGCCACCGGGCCCTGGACACGAACCATGCCCTTTCCCCTGAGAAACAAAACTCACCAGGCCAGGTTCCTGATGTCAGTTTGCAGGAGGCACTTGGCACTGTCAAACCAGACACAGTTGCCTGTGGGGGCACGTTGGATCTGGGAGATATCCTGAAGCATGCGGAATTTCAGCAGGCAGCCGGCCACTCCGGGCCACCCGGCCCTGGACACGAACGATGCCCTTTCCCCTGAGAAACAAAACTCACCAGGCCAGGTTCCTGATGTCAGTTTGCAGGAGGCACTTGGCACTGTCAAACCAGACACAGTTGCCTGTGGGGGCACCTTGCATCTGGGAGATATCCTGAAGCATGCGGAATTTCAGCAGGCAGCCGGCCACTCCGGGCCACCGGGCCCTGGACACGAACGATGCCCTTTCCCCTGAGAAACAAAACTCACCAGGCCAGGTTCCTGATGTCAGTTTGCAGGAGGCACTTGGCACTGTCAAACCAGACACAGTTGCCTGTGGGGGCACCTTGCATCTGGGAGATATCCTGAAGCATGCGGAATTTCAGCAGGCAGCCGGCCACTCCGGGCCACCGGGCCCTGGACACGAACGATGCCCTTTCCCCTGAGAAACAAAACTCACCAGGCCAGGTTCCTGATGTCAGTTTGCAGGAGGCACTTGGCACTCTCAAACCAGACACAGTTGCCTGTGGGGGCACCTTGCATCTGGGAGATATCCTGAAGCATGCGGAATTTCAGCAGGCAGCCGGCCACTCCGGGCCACCGGGCCCTGGACACGAACCATGGCCTTTCCCCTGAGAAACAAAACTCACCAGGCCAGGTTCCTGATGTCAGTTTGCAGGAGGCACTTGGCACTCTCAAACCAGACACAGTTGCCTGTGGGGGCACCTTGCATCTGGGAGATATCCTGAAGCATGCGGAATTTCAGCAGGCAGCCGGCCACTCCGGGCCACCGGGCCCTGGACACGAGCGATGCCCTTTCCCCTGAGAAACAAAACTCACCAGGCCAGGTTCCTGATGTCAGTTTGAAGGAGGCACTTGGCACTCTCAAACCAGACACAGTTGCCTGTGGGGGCACCTTGCATCTGGGAGATATCCTGAACCATGCGGAATTTCAGCAGGCAGCCGGCCACTCCGGGCCACCCGGCCCTGGACACGAACGATGCCCTTTCCCCTGAGAAACAAAACTCACCAGGCCAGGTTCCTGATGTCAGTTTGCAGGAGGCACTTGGCACTGTCAAACCAGACACAGTTGCCTGTGGGGGCACCTTGCATCTGGGAGATATCCTGAAGCATGCGGAATTTCAGCAGGCAGCCGGCCACTCCGGGCCACCGGGCCCTGGACACGAACGATGCCCTTTCCCCTGAGAAACAAAACTCACCAGGCCAGGTTCCTGATGTCAGTTTGCAGGAGGCACTTGGCACTCTCAAACCAGACACAGTTGCCTGTGGGGGCACCTTACATCTGGGAGATATCCTGAAGCATGCGGAATTTCAGCAGGCAGCCGGCCACTCCGGGCCACCGGGCCCTGGACACGAACGATGCCCTTTCCCCTGAGAAACAAAACTCACCAGGCCAGGTTCCTGATGTCAGTTTGCAGGAGGCAGTTGGTACTGTCAAACCAGACACAGTTGCCTGTGGGGGCTCCTTGCATCTGGGAGATATCCTGAACCATGCGGAATTTCAGCAGGCAGCCGGCCACTCCGGGCCACCGGGCCCTGGACACGAACCATGGCCTTTCCCCTGAGAAACAAAACTCACCAGGCCAGGTTCCTGATGTCAGTTTGCAGGAGGCACTTGGCACTGTCAAACCAGACACAGTTGCCTGTGGGGGCACCTTGCATCTGGGAGATATCCTGAACCATGCGGAATTTCAGCAGGCAGCCGGCCACTCCGGGCCACCGGGCCCTGGACACGAACCATGCCCTTTCCCCTGAGAAACAAAACTCACCAGGCCAGGTTCCTGATGTCAGTTTGCAGGAGGCACTTGGCACTCTCAAACCAGACACAGTTGCCTGTGGGGGCACCTTGCATCTGGGAGATATCCTGAACCATGCGGAATTTCAGCAGGCAGGCGGCCACTCCGGGCCACCGGGCCCTGGACACGAACAATGCCCTTTCCCCTGAGAAACAAAACTCACCAGGCCAGGTTCCTGATGTCAGTTTGCAGGAGGCACTTGGCACTGTCAAACCAGACACAGTTGCCTGTGGGTGCTCCTTGCATCTGGGAGATATCCTGAAGCATGCGGAATTTCAGCAGGCAGCCGGCCACTCCGGGCCACCGGGCCCTGGACACGAACGATGCCCTTTCCCCTGAGAAACAAAACTCACCAGGCCAGGTTCCTGATGTCAGTTTGCAGGAGGCACTTGGCACTCTCAAACCAGACACAGTTGCCTGTGGGGGCACCTTGCATCTGGGAGATATCCTGAAGCATGCGGAATTTCAGCAGGCAGCCGGCCACTCCGGGCCACCGGGCCCTGGACACGAACGATGCCCTTTCCCCTGAGAAACAAAACTCACCAGGCCAGGTTCCTGATGTCAGTTTGCAGGAGGCACTTGGCACTCTCAAACCAGACACAGTTGCCTGTGGGGGCACCTTGCATCTGGGAGATATCCTGAACTATGCGGAATTTCAGCAGGCAGCCGGCCACTCCGGGCCACCGGGCCCTGGACACGAACGATGCCCTTTCCCCTGAGAAACAAAACTCACCAGGCCAGGTTCCTGATGTCAGTTTGCAGGAGGCACTTGGCACTGTCAAACCAGACACAGTTGCCTGTGGGGGCACCTTGCATCTGGGAGATATCCTGAAGCATGCGGAATTTCAGCAGGCAGCCGGCCACTCCGGGCCACCGGGCCCTGGACACGAACGATGCCCTTTCCCCTGAGAAACAAAACTCACCAGGCCAGGTTCCTGATGTCAGTTTGCAGGAGGCACTTGGCACTCTCAAACCAGACACAGTTGCCTGTGGGGGCACCTTGCATCTGGGAGATATCCTGAAGCATGCGGAATTTCAGCAGGCAGCCGGCCACTCCGGGCCACCGGGCCCTGGACACGAACCATGGCCTTTCCGCTGAGAAACAAACCTCACCAGGCCAGGTTCCTGATGTCAGTTTGCAGGAGGCACTTGGCACTCTCAAACCAGACACAGTTACCTGTGGGGGCACCTTGCATCTGGGAGATATCCTGAAGCATGCGGAATTTCAGCAGGCAGCCGGCCACTCCGGGCCACCGGGCCCTGGACACGAACGATGCCCTTTCCCCTGAGAAACAAAACTCACCAGGCCAGGTTCCTGATGTCAGTTTGCAGGAGGCACTTGGCACTCTCAAACCAGACACAGTTGCCTGTGGGGGCACCTTGCATCTGGGAGATATCCTGAAGCATGCGGAATTTCAGCAGGCAGCCGGCCACTCCGGGCCACCGGGCCCTGGACACGAACGATGCCCTTTCCCCTGAGAAACAAAACTCACCAGGCCAGGTTCCTGATGTCAGTTTGCAGGAGGCACTTGGCACTGTCAAACCAGACACAGTTGCCTGTGGGGGCACCTTGCATCTGGGAGATATCCTGAAGCATGCGGAATTTCAGCAGGCAGCCGGCCACTCCGGGCCACCGGGCCCTGGACACGAACGATGCCCTTTCCCCTGAGAAACAAAACTCACCAGGCCAGGTTCCTGATGTCAGTTTGCAGGAGGCAATTGGCACTGTCAAACCAGACACAGTTGCCTGTGGGGGCACCTTGCATCTGGGAGATATCCTGAAGCATGCGGAATTTCAGCAGGCAGCCGGCCACTCCGGGCCACCGGGCCCTGGACACGAACGATGCCCATTCCCCTGAGAAACAAAACTCACCAGGCCAGGTTCCTGATGTCAGTTTGCAGGAGGCACTTGGCACTGTCAAACCAGACACAGTTGCCTGTGGGTGCTCCTTGCATCTGGGAGATATCCTGAACCATGCGGAATTTCAGCAGGCAGCCGGCCACTCCGGGCCACCGGGCCCTGGACACGAACGATGCCCTTTCCCCTGAGAAACAAAACTCACCAGGCCAGGTTCCTGATGTCAGTTTGCAGGAGGCACTTGGCACTCTCAAACCAGACACAGTTGCCTGTGGGGGCACCTTGCATCTGGGAGATATCCTGAAGCATGCGGAATTTCAGCAGGCAGCCGGCCACTCCGGGCCACCGGGCCCTGGACACGAACGATGCCCTTTCCCCTGAGAAACAAAACTCACCAGGCCAGGTTCCTGATGTCAGTTTGCAGGAGGCACTTGGCACTGTCAAACCAGACACAGTTGCCTGTGGGGGCACCTTGCATCTGGGAGATATCCTGAAGCATGCGGAATTTCAGCAGGCAGCCGTCCACTCCGGGCCACCGGGCCCTGGACACGAGCGATGCCCTTTCCCCTGAGAAACAAAACTCACCAGGCCAGGTTCCTGATGTCAGTTTGCAGGAGGCACTTGGCACTGTCAAACCAGACACAGTTGCCTGTGGGTGCTCCTTGCATCTGGGAGATATCCTGAAGCATGCGGAATTTCAGCAGGCAGCCGGCCACTCCGGGCCACCGGGCCCTGGACACGAACGATGCCCTTTACCCTGAGAAACAAAACTCACCAGGCCAGGTTCCTGATGTCAGTTTGCAGGAGGCACTTGGCACTCTCAAACCAGACACAGTTGCCTGTGGGGGCACCTTGCATCTGGGAGATATCCTGAACCATGCGGAATTTCAGCAGGCAGCCGGCCACTCCGGGCCACCGGGCCCTGGACACGAACGATGCCCTTTCCCCTGAGAAACAAAACTCACCAGGCCAGGTTCCTGATGTCAGTTTGCAGGAGGCACTTGGCACTGTCAAACCAGACACAGTTGCCTGTGGGTGCTCCTTGCATCTGGGAGATATCCTGAACCATGCGGAATTTCAGCAGGCAGCCGGCCACTCCGGGCCACCGGGCCCTGGACACGAACGATGCCCTTTCCCCTGAGAAACAAAACTCACCAGGCCAGGTTCCTGATGTCAGTTTGCAGGAGGCACTTGGCACTCTCAAACCAGACACAGTTGCCTGTGGGGGCACCTTGCATCTGGGAGATATCCTGAAGCATGCGGAATTTCAGCAGGCAGCCGGCCACTCCGGGCCACCGGGCCCTGGACACGAACGATGCCCTTTCCCCTGAGAAACAAAACTCACCAGGCCAGGTTCCTGATGTCAGTTTGCAGGAGGCACTTGGCACTGTCAAACCAGACACAGTTGCCTGTGGGGGCACCTTGCATCTGGGAGATATCCTGAAGCATGCGGAATTTCAGCAGGCAGCCGTCCACTCCGGGCCACCGGGCCCTGGACACGAGCGATGCCCTTTCCCCTGAGAAACAAAACTCACCAGGCCAGGTTCCTGATGTCAGTTTGCAGGAGGCACTTGGCACTGTCAAACCAGACACAGTTGCCTGTGGGTGCTCCTTGCATCTGGGAGATATCCTGAAGCATGCGGAATTTCAGCAGGCAGCCGGCCACTCCGGGCCACCGGGCCCTGGACACGAACGATGGCCTTTCCCCTGAGAAACAAAACTCACCAGGCCAGGTTCCTGATGTCAGTTTGCAGGAGGCACTTGGCACTCTCAAACCAGACACAGTTGCCTGTGGGGGCACCTTGCATCTGGGAGATATCCTGAAGCATGCGGAATTTCAGCAGGCAGCCGGCCACTCCGGGCCACCGGGCCCTGGACACGAACGATGCCCTTTCCCCTGAGAAACAAAACTCACCAGGCCAGGTTCCTGATGTCAGTTTGCAGGAGGCACTTGGCACTGTCAAACCAGACACAGTTGCCTGTGGGGGCACCTTGCATCTGGGAGATATCCTGAAGCATGCGGAATTTCAGCAGGCAGCCGTCCACTCCGGGCCACCGGGCCCTGGACACGAGCGATGCCCTTTCCCCTGAGAAACAAAACTCACCAGGCCAGGTTCCTGATGTCAGTTTGCAGGAGGCACTTGGCACTGTCAAACCAGACACAGTTGCCTGTGGGTGCTCCTTGCATCTGGGAGATATCCTGAAGCATGCGGAATTTCAGCAGGCAGCCGGCCACTCCGGGCCACCGGGCCCTGGACACGAACGATGGCCTTTCCCCTGAGAAACAAAACTCACCAGGCCAGGTTCCTGATGTCAGTTTGCAGGAGGCACTTGGCACTCTCAAACCAGACACAGTTGCCTGTGGGGGCACCTTGCATCTGGGAGATATCCTGAACCATGCGGAATTTCAGCAGGCAGCCGGCCACTCCGGGCCACCGGGCCCTGGACACGAACGATGCCCTTTCCCCTGAGAAACAAAACTCACCAGGCCAGGTTCCTGATGTCAGTTTGCAGGAGGCACTTGGCACTCTCAAACCAGACACAGTTGCCTGTGGGGGCACCTTGCATCTGGGAGATATCCTGAACTATGCGGAATTTCAGCAGGCAGCCGGCCACTCCGGGCCACCGGGCCCTGGACACGAACGATGCCCTTTCCCCTGAGAAACAAAACTCACCAGGCCAGGTTCCTGATGTCAGTTTGCAGGAGGCACTTGGCACTGTCAAACCAGACACAGTTGCCTGTGGGGGCACCTTGCATCTGGGAGATATCCTGAAGCATGCGGAATTTCAGCAGGCAGGCGGCCACTCCGGGCCACCGGGCCCTGGACACGAACGATGCCCTTTCCCCTGAGAAACAAAACTCACCAGGCCAGGTTCCTGATGTCAGTTTGCAGGAGGCACTTGGCACTGTCAAACCAGACACAGTTGCCTGTGGGGGCACCTTGCATCTGGGAGATATCCTGAAGCATGCGGAATTTCAGCAGGCAGCCGTCCACTCCGGGCCACCGGGCCCTGGACACGAGCGATGCCCTTTCCCCTGAGAAACAAAACTCACCAGGCCAGGTTCCTGATGTCAGTTTGCAGGAGGCACTTGGCACTGTCAAACCAGACACAGTTGCCTGTGGGTGCTCCTTGCATCTGGGAGATATCCTGAAGCATGCGGAATTTCAGCAGGCAGCCGGCCACTCCGGGCCACCGGGCCCTGGACACGAACGATGCCCTTTACCCTGAGAAACAAAACTCACCAGGCCAGGTTCCTGATGTCAGTTTGCAGGAGGCACTTGGCACTCTCAAACCAGACACAGTTGCCTGTGGGGGCACCTTGCATCTGGGAGATATCCTGAAGCATGCGGAATTTCAGCAGGCAGGCGGCCACTCCGGGCCACCGGGCCCTGGACACGAACGATGCCCTTTCCCCTGAGAAACAAAACTCACCAGGCCAGGTTCCTGATGTCAGTTTGCAGGAGGCACTTGGCACTGTCAAACCAGACACAGTTGCCTGTGGGTGCTCCTTGCATCTGGGAGATATCCTGAACCATGCGGAATTTCAGCAGGCAGCCGGCCACTCCGGGCCACCGGGCCCTGGACACGAACGATGCCCTTTCCCCTGAGAAACAAAACTCACCAGGCCAGGTTCCTGATGTCAGTTTGCAGGAGGCACTTGGCACTCTCAAACCAGACACAGTTGCCTGTGGGGGCACCTTGCATCTGGGAGATATCCTGAAGCATGCGGAATTTCAGCAGGCAGCCGGCCACTCCGGGCCACCGGGCCCTGGACACGAACGATGCCCTTTCCCCTGAGAAACAAAACTCACCAGGCCAGGTTCCTGATGTCAGTTTGCAGGAGGCACTTGGCACTGTCAAACCAGACACAGTTGCCTGTGGGGGCACCTTGCATCTGGGAGATATCCTGAAGCATGCGGAATTTCAGCAGGCAGCCGTCCACTCCGGGCCACCGGGCCCTGGACACGAGCGATGCCCTTTCCCCTGAGAAACAAAACTCACCAGGCCAGGTTCCTGATGTCAGTTTGCAGGAGGCACTTGGCACTGTCAAACCAGACACAGTTGCCTGTGGGTGCTCCTTGCATCTGGGAGATATCCTGAAGCATGCGGAATTTCAGCAGGCAGCCGGCCACTCCGGGCCACCGGGCCCTGGACACGAACGATGGCCTTTCCCCTGAGAAACAAAACTCACCAGGCCAGGTTCCTGATGTCAGTTTGCAGGAGGCACTTGGCACTCTCAAACCAGACACAGTTGCCTGTGGGGGCACCTTGCATCTGGGAGATATCCTGAAGCATGCGGAATTTCAGCAGGCAGCCGGCCACTCCGGGCCACCGGGCCCTGGACACGAACGATGCCCTTTCCCCTGAGAAACAAAACTCACCAGGCCAGGTTCCTGATGTCAGTTTGCAGGAGGCACTTGGCACTGTCAAACCAGACACAGTTGCCTGTGGGGGCACCTTGCATCTGGGAGATATCCTGAAGCATGCGGAATTTCAGCAGGCAGCCGTCCACTCCGGGCCACCGGGCCCTGGACACGAGCGATGCCCTTTCCCCTGAGAAACAAAACTCACCAGGCCAGGTTCCTGATGTCAGTTTGCAGGAGGCACTTGGCACTGTCAAACCAGACACAGTTGCCTGTGGGTGCTCCTTGCATCTGGGAGATATCCTGAAGCATGCGGAATTTCAGCAGGCAGCCGGCCACTCCGGGCCACCGGGCCCTGGACACGAACGATGGCCTTTCCCCTGAGAAACAAAACTCACCAGGCCAGGTTCCTGATGTCAGTTTGCAGGAGGCACTTGGCACTCTCAAACCAGACACAGTTGCCTGTGGGGGCACCTTGCATCTGGGAGATATCCTGAACCATGCGGAATTTCAGCAGGCAGCCGGCCACTCCGGGCCACCGGGCCCTGGACACGAACGATGCCCTTTCCCCTGAGAAACAAAACTCACCAGGCCAGGTTCCTGATGTCAGTTTGCAGGAGGCACTTGGCACTCTCAAACCAGACACAGTTGCCTGTGGGGGCACCTTGCATCTGGGAGATATCCTGAACTATGCGGAATTTCAGCAGGCAGCCGGCCACTCCGGGCCACCGGGCCCTGGACACGAACGATGCCCTTTCCCCTGAGAAACAAAACTCACCAGGCCAGGTTCCTGATGTCAGTTTGCAGGAGGCACTTGGCACTGTCAAACCAGACACAGTTGCCTGTGGGGGCACCTTGCATCTGGGAGATATCCTGAAGCATGCGGAATTTCAGCAGGCAGGCGGCCACTCCGGGCCACCGGGCCCTGGACACGAACGATGCCCTTTCCCCTGAGAAACAAAACTCACCAGGCCAGGTTCCTGATGTCAGTTTGCAGGAGGCACTTGGCACTCTCAAACCAGACACAGTTGCCTGTGGGGGCACCTTGCATCTGGGAGATATCCTGAAGCATGCGGAATTTCAGCAGGCAGCCGGCCACTCCGGGCCACCGGGCCCTGGACACGAACCATGGCCTTTCCCCTGAGAAACAAACCTCACCAGGCCAGGTTCCTGATGTCAGTTTGCAGGAGGCACTTGGCACTCTCAAACCAGACACAGTTACCTGTGGGGGCACCTTGCATCTGGGAGATATCCTGAAGCATGCGGAATTTCAGCAGGCAGCCGGCCACTCCGGGCCACCGGGCCCTGGACACGAACGATGCCCTTTCCCCTGAGAAACAAAACTCACCAGGCCAGGTTCCTGATGTCAGTTTGCAGGAGGCACTTGGCACTCTCAAACCAGACACAGTTGCCTGTGGGGGCACCTTGCATCTGGGAGATATCCTGAAGCATGCGGAATTTCAGCAGGCAGCCGGCCACTCCGGGCCACCGGGCCCTGGACACGAACGATGCCCTTTCCCCTGAGAAACAAAACTCACCAGGCCAGGTTCCTGATGTCAGTTTGCAGGAGGCACTTGGCACTGTCAAACCAGACACAGTTGCCTGTGGGGGCACCTTGCATCTGGGAGATATCCTGAAGCATGCGGAATTTCAGCAGGCAGCCGGCCACTCCGGGCCACCGGGCCCTGGACACGAACGATGCCCTTTCCCCTGAGAAACAAAACTCACCAGGCCAGGTTCCTGATGTCAGTTTGCAGGAGGCAATTGGCACTGTCAAACCAGACACAGTTGCCTGTGGGGGCACCTTGCATCTGGGAGATATCCTGAAGCATGCGGAATTTCAGCAGGCAGCCGGCCACTCCGGGCCACCGGGCCCTGGACACGAACGATGCCCATTCCCCTGAGAAACAAAACTCACCAGGCCAGGTTCCTGATGTCAGTTTGCAGGAGGCACTTGGCACTGTCAAACCAGACACAGTTGCCTGTGGGTGCTCCTTGCATCTGGGAGATATCCTGAAGCATGCGGAATTTCAGCAGGCAGCCGGCCACTCCGGGCCACCGGGCCCTGGACACAAACGATGGCCTTTCCCCTGAGAAACAAAACTCACCAGGCCAGGTTCCTGATGTCAGTTTGCAGGAGGCACTTGGCACTGTCAAACCAGACACAGTTGCCTGTGGGTGCTCCTTGCATCTGGGAGATATCCTGAAGCATGCGGAATTTCAGCAGGCAGCCGGCCACTCCGGGCCACCGGGCCCTGGACACGAACGATGCCCTTTCCCCTGAGAAACAAAACTCACCAGGCCAGGTTCCTGATGTCAGTTTGCAGGAGGCACTTGGCACTCTCAAACCAGACACAGTTGCCTGTGGGGGCACCTTGCATCTGGGAGATATCCTGAAGCATGCGGAATTTCAGCAGGCAGCCGGCCACTCCGGGCCACCGGGCCCTGGACACGAACGATGCCCTTTCCCCTGAGAAACAAAACTCACCAGGCCAGGTTCCTGATGTCAGTTTGCAGGAGGCACTTGGCACTCTCAAACCAGACACAGTTGCCTGTGGGGGCACCTTGCATCTGGGAGATATCCTGAAGCATGCGGAATTTCAGCAGGCAGCCGGCCACTCCGGGCCACCGGGCCCTGGACACGAACGATGCCCTTTCCCCTGAGAAACAAAAGTCACCAGGCCAGGTTCCTGATGTCAGTTTGCAGGAGGCACTTGGCACTCTCAAACCAGACACAGTTGCCTGTGGGGGCACCTTGCATCTGGGAGATATCCTGAAGCATGCGGAATTTCAGCAGGCAGCCGGCCACTCCGGGCCACCGGGCCCTGGACACGAACGATGGCCTTTCCCCTGAGAAACAAAACTCACCAGGCCAGGTTCCTGATGTCAGTTTGCAGGAGGCACTTGGCACTGTCAAACCAGACACAGTTGCCTGTGGGTGCTCCTTGCATCTGGGAGATATCCTGAAGCATGCGGAATTTCAGCAGGCAGCCGGCCACTCCGGGCCACCGGGCCCTGGACACGAACGATGCCCTTTCCCCTGAGAAACAAAACTCACCAGGCCAGGTTCCTGATGTCAGTTTGCAGGAGGCACTTGGCACTGTCAAACCAGACACAGTTGCCTGTGGGGGCACCTTGCATCTGGGAGATATCCTGAAGCATGCGGAATTTCAGCAGGCAGCCGGCCACTCCGGGCCACCGGGCCCTGGACACGAACGATGCCCTTTCCCCTGAGAAACAAAACTCACCAGGCCAGGTTCCTGATGTCAGTTTGCAGGAGGCACTTGGCACTGTCAAACCAGACACAGTTGCCTGTGGGGGCACCTTGCATCTGGGAGATATCCTGAACCATGCGGAATTTCAGCAGGCAGCCGGCCACTCCGGGCCACCGGGCCCTGGACACGAACGATGCCCTTTCCCCTGAGAAACAAAACTCACCAGGCCAGGTTCCTGATGTCAGTTTGCAGGAGGCACTTGGCACTCTCAAACCAGACACAGTTGCCTGTGGGGGCACCTTGCATCTGGGAGATATCCTGAAGCATGCGGAATTTCAGCAGGCAGCCGGCCACTCCGGGCCACCGGGCCCTGGACACGAACCATGGCCTTTCCCCTGAGAAACAAAACTCACCAGGCCAGGTTCCTGATGTCAGTTTGCAGGAGGCACTTGGCACTCTCAAACCAGACACAGTTGCCTGTGGGGGCACCTTGCATCTGGGAGATATCCTGAACCATGCGGAATTTCAGCAGGCAGCCGGCCACTCCGGGCCACCGGGCCCTGGACACGAACGATGCCCTTTCCCCTGAGAAACAAAACTCACCAGGCCAGGTTCCTGATGTCAGTTTGCAGGAGGCACTTGGCACTCTCAAACCAGACACAGTTGCCTGTGGGGGCACCTTGCATCTGGGAGATATCCTGAACTATGCGGAATTTCAGCAGGCAGCCGGCCACTCCGGGCCACCGGGCCCTGGACACGAACGATGGCCTTTCCCCTGAGAAACAAAACTCACCAGGCCAGGTTCCTGATGTCAGTTTGCAGGAGGCACTTGGCACTCTCAAACCAGACACAGTTGCCTGTGGGGGCACCTTGCATCTGGGAGATATCCTGAAGCATGCGGAATTTCAGCAGGCAGGCGGCCACTCCGGGCCACCGGGCCCTGGACACGAACGATGCCCTTTCCCCTGAGAAACAAAACTCACCAGGCCAGGTTCCTGATGTCAGTTTGCAGGAGGCACTTGGCACTCTCAAACCAGACACAGTTGCCTGTGGGGGCACCTTGCATCTGGGAGATATCCTGAAGCATGCGGAATTTCAGCAGGCAGCCGGCCACTCCGGGCCACCGGGCCCTGGACACGAACCATGGCCTTTCCCCTGAGAAACAAACCTCACCAGGCCAGGTTCCTGATGTCAGTTTGCAGGAGGCACTTGGCACTCTCAAACCAGACACAGTTACCTGTGGGGGCACCTTGCATCTGGGAGATATCCTGAAGCATGCGGAATTTCAGCAGGCAGCCGGCCACTCCGGGCCACCGGGCCCTGGACACGAACGATGCCCTTTCCCCTGAGAAACAAAACTCACCAGGCCAGGTTCCTGATGTCAGTTTGCAGGAGGCACTTGGCACTCTCAAACCAGACACAGTTGCCTGTGGGGGCACCTTGCATCTGGGAGATATCCTGAAGCATGCGGAATTTCAGCAGGCAGCCGGCCACTCCGGGCCACCGGGCCCTGGACACGAACGATGCCCTTTCCCCTGAGAAACAAAACTCACCAGGCCAGGTTCCTGATGTCAGTTTGCAGGAGGCACTTGGCACTCTCAAACCAGACACAGTTGCCTGTGGGGGCACCTTGCATCTGAGAGATATCCTGAACCATGCGGAATTTCAGCAGGCAGCCGGCCACTCCGGGCCACCGGGCCCTGGACACGAACGATGCCCTTTCCCCTGAGAAACAAAACTCACCAGGCCAGGTTCCTGATGTCAGTTTGCAGGAGGCAATTGGCACTGTCAAACCAGACACAGTTGCCTGTGGGGGCACCTTGCATCTGGGAGATATCCTGAAGCATGCGGAATTTCAGCAGGCAGCCGGCCACTCCGGGCCACCGGGCCCTGGACACGAACGATGCCCATTCCCCTGAGAAACAAAACTCACCAGGCCAGGTTCCTGATGTCAGTTTGCAGGAGGCACTTGGCACTGTCAAACCAGACACAGTTGCCTGTGGGTGCTCCTTGCATCTGGGAGATATCCTGAAGCATGCGGAATTTCAGCAGGCAGCCGGCCACTCCGGGCCACCGGGCCCTGGACACAAACGATGGCCTTTCCCCTGAGAAACAAAACTCACCAGGCCAGGTTCCTGATGTCAGTTTGCAGGAGGCACTTGGCACTGTCAAACCAGACACAGTTGCCTGTGGGTGCTCCTTGCATCTGGGAGATATCCTGAAGCATGCGGAATTTCAGCAGGCAGCCGGCCACTCCGGGCCACCGGGCCCTGGACACGAACGATGCCCTTTCCCCTGAGAAACAAAACTCACCAGGCCAGGTTCCTGATGTCAGTTTGCAGGAGGCACTTGGCACTCTCAAACCAGACACAGTTGCCTGTGGGGGCACCTTGCATCTGGGAGATATCCTGAAGCATGCGGAATTTCAGCAGGCAGCCGGCCACTCCGGGCCACCGGGCCCTGGACACGAACGATGCCCTTTCCCCTGAGAAACAAAACTCACCAGGCCAGGTTCCTGATGTCAGTTTGCAGGAGGCACTTGGCACTCTCAAACCAGACACAGTTGCCTGTGGGGGCACCTTGCATCTGGGAGATATCCTGAAGCATGCGGAATTTCAGCAGGCAGCCGGCCACTCCGGGCCACCGGGCCCTGGACACGAACGATGCCCTTTCCCCTGAGAAACAAAAGTCACCAGGCCAGGTTCCTGATGTCAGTTTGCAGGAGGCACTTGGCACTCTCAAACCAGACACAGTTGCCTGTGGGGGCACCTTGCATCTGGGAGATATCCTGAAGCATGCGGAATTTCAGCAGGCAGCCGGCCACTCCGGGCCACCGGGCCCTGGACACGAACGATGGCCTTTCCCCTGAGAAACAAAACTCACCAGGCCAGGTTCCTGATGTCAGTTTGCAGGAGGCACTTGGCACTGTCAAACCAGACACAGTTGCCTGTGGGTGCTCCTTGCATCTGGGAGATATCCTGAAGCATGCGGAATTTCAGCAGGCAGCCGGCCACTCCGGGCCACCGGGCCCTGGACACGAACGATGCCCTTTCCCCTGAGAAACAAAACTCACCAGGCCAGGTTCCTGATGTCAGTTTGCAGGAGGCACTTGGCACTGTCAAACCAGACACAGTTGCCTGTGGGGGCACCTTGCATCTGGGAGATATCCTGAAGCATGCGGAATTTCAGCAGGCAGCCGGCCACTCCGGGCCACCGGGCCCTGGACACGAACGATGCCCTTTCCCCTGAGAAACAAAACTCACCAGGCCAGGTTCCTGATGTCAGTTTGCAGGAGGCACTTGGCACTGTCAAACCAGACACAGTTGCCTGTGGGGGCACCTTGCATCTGGGAGATATCCTGAACCATGCGGAATTTCAGCAGGCAGCCGGCCACTCCGGGCCACCGGGCCCTGGACACGAACGATGCCCTTTCCCCTGAGAAACAAAACTCACCAGGCCAGGTTCCTGATGTCAGTTTGCAGGAGGCACTTGGCACTCTCAAACCAGACACAGTTGCCTGTGGGGGCACCTTGCATCTGGGAGATATCCTGAAGCATGCGGAATTTCAGCAGGCAGCCGGCCACTCCGGGCCACCGGGCCCTGGACACGAACCATGGCCTTTCCCCTGAGAAACAAAACTCACCAGGCCAGGTTCCTGATGTCAGTTTGCAGGAGGCACTTGGCACTCTCAAACCAGACACAGTTGCCTGTGGGGGCACCTTGCATCTGGGAGATATCCTGAAGCATGCGGAATTTCAGCAGGCAGCCGGCCACTCCGGGCCACCGGGCCCTGGACACGAGCGATGCCCTTTCCCCTGAGAAACAAAACTCACCAGGCCAGGTTCCTGATGTCAGTTTGAAGGAGGCACTTGGCACTGTCAAACCAGACACAGTTGCCTGTGGGGGCACCTTGCATCTGGGAGATATCCTGAAGCATGCGGAATTTCAGCAGGCAGCCGGCCACTCCGGGCCACCCGGCCCTGGACACGAACGATGCCCTTTCCCCTGAGAAACAAAACTCACCAGGCCAGGTTCCTGATGTCAGTTTGCAGGAGGCACTTGGCACTCTCAAACCAGACACAGTTGCCTGTGGGGGCACCTTGCATCTGGGAGATATCCTGAACCATGCGGAATTTCAGCAGGCAGCCGGCCACTCCGGGCCACCGGGCCCTGGACACGAACGATGCCCTTTCCCCTGAGAAACAAAACTCACCAGGCCAGGTTCCTGATGTCAGTTTGCAGGAGGCACTTGGCACTCTCAAACCAGACACAGTTGCCTGTGGGGGCACCTTACATCTGGGAGATATCCTGAAGCATGCGGAATTTCAGCAGGCAGCCGGCCGCTCCGGGCCACCGGGCCCTGGACACGAACGATGCCCTTTCCCCTGAGAAACAAAACTCACCAGGCCAGGTTCCTGATGTCAGTTTGCAGGAGGCACTTGGCACTCTCAAACCAGACACAGTTGCCTGTGGGGGCACCTTGCATCTGGGAGATATCCTGAAGCATGCGGAATTTCAGCAGGCAGCCGGCCACTCCGGGCCACCGGGCCCTGGACACGAACGATGCCCTTTCCCCTGAGAAACAAAACTCACCAGGCCAGGTTCCTGATGTCAGTTTGCAGGAGGCAGTTGGTACTGTCAAACCAGACACAGTTGCCTGTGGGGGCTCCTTGCATCTGGGAGATATCCTGAACCATGCGGAATTTCAGCAGGCAGCCGGCCACTCCGGGCCACCGGGCCCTGGACACGAACCATGGCCTTTCCCCTGAGAAACAAAACTCACCAGGCCAGGTTCCTGATGTCAGTTTGCAGGAGGCACTTGGCACTGTCAAACCAGACACAGTTGCCTGTGGGGGCACCTTGCATCTGGGAGATATCCTGAACCATGCGGAATTTCAGCAGGCAGCCGGCCACTCCGGGCCACCGGGCCCTGGACACGAACCATGCCCTTTCCCCTGAGAAACAAAACTCACCAGGCCAGGTTCCTGATGTCAGTTTGCAGGAGGCACTTGGCACTCTCAAACCAGACACAGTTGCCTGTGGGGGCACCTTGCATCTGGGAGATATCCTGAACCATGCGGAATTTCAGCAGGCAGGCGGCCACTCCGGGCCACCGGGCCCTGGACACGAACAATGCCCTTTCCCCTGAGAAACAAAACTCACCAGGCCAGGTTCCTGATGTCAGTTTGCAGGAGGCACTTGGCACTGTCAAACCAGACACAGTTGCCTGTGGGTGCTCCTTGCATCTGGGAGATATCCTGAAGCATGCGGAATTTCAGCAGGCAGCCGGCCACTCCGGGCCACCGGGCCCTGGACACGAACGATGCCCTTTACCCTGAGAAACAAAACTCACCAGGCCAGGTTCCTGATGTCAGTTTGCAGGAGGCACTTGGCACTCTCAAACCAGACACAGTTGCCTGTGGGGGCACCTTGCATCTGGGAGATATCCTGAAGCATGCGGAATTTCAGCAGGCAGCCGGCCACTCCGGGCCACCGGGCCCTGGACACGAACGATGCCCTTTCCCCTGAGAAACAAAACTCACCAGGCCAGGTTCCTGATGTCAGTTTGCAGGAGGCACTTGGCACTCTCAAACCAGACACAGTTGCCTGTGGGGGCACCTTGCATCTGGGAGATATCCTGAAGCATGCGGAATTTCAGCAGGCAGCCGGCCACTCCGGGCCACCGGGCCCTGGACACGAACGATGCCCTTTCCCCTGAGAAACAAAACTCACCAGGCCAGGTTCCTGATGTCAGTTTGCAGGAGGCACTTGGCACTGTCAAACCAGACACAGTTGCCTGTGGGGGCACCTTGCATCTGGGAGATATCCTGAAGCATGCGGAATTTCAGCAGGCAGCCAGCCACTCCGGGCCACCGGGCCCTGGACACGAACGATGCCCTTTCCCCTGAGAAACAAAACTCACCAGGCCAGGTTCCTGATGTCAGTTTGCAGGAGGCACTTGGCACTGTCAAACCAGACACAGTTGCCTGTGGGGGCACCTTGCATCTGGGAGATATCCTGAACCATGCGGAATTTCAGCAGGCAGCCGGCCACTCCGGGCCACCGGGCCCTGGACACGAACGATGCCCTTTCCCCTGAGAAACAAAACTCACCAGGCCAGGTTCCTGATGTCAGTTTGCAGGAGGCACTTGGCACTCTCAAACCAGACACAGTTGCCTGTGGGGGCACCTTGCATCTGGGAGATATCCTGAAGCATGCGGAATTTCAGCAGGCAGCCGGCCACTCCGGGCCACCGGGCCCTGGACACGAACCATGGCCTTTCCCCTGAGAAACAAAACTCACCAGGCCAGGTTCCTGATGTCAGTTTGCAGGAGGCACTTGGCACTCTCAAACCAGACACAGTTGCCTGTGGGGGCACCTTGCATCTGGGAGATATCCTGAAGCATGCGGAATTTCAGCAGGCAGCCGGCCACTCCGGGCCACCGGGCCCTGGACACGAGCGATGCCCTTTCCCCTGAGAAACAAAACTCACCAGGCCAGGTTCCTGATGTCAGTTTGAAGGAGGCACTTGGCACTCTCAAACCAGACACAGTTGCCTGTGGGGGCACCTTGCATCTGGGAGATATCCTGAAGCATGCGGAATTTCAGCAGGCAGCCGGCCACTCCGGGCCACCCGGCCCTGGACACGAACGATGCCCTTTCCCCTGAGAAACAAAACTCACCAGGCCAGGTTCCTGATGTCAGTTTGCAGGAGGCACTTGGCACTCTCAAACCAGACACAGTTGCCTGTGGGGGCACCTTGCATCTGGGAGATATCCTGAACCATGCGGAATTTCAGCAGGCAGCCGGCCACTCCGGGCCACCGGGCCCTGGACACGAACGATGCCCTTTCCCCTGAGAAACAAAACTCACCAGGCCAGGTTCCTGATGTCAGTTTGCAGGAGGCACTTGGCACTCTCAAACCAGACACAGTTGCCTGTGGGGGCACCTTACATCTGGGAGATATCCTGAAGCATGCGGAATTTCAGCAGGCAGCCGGCCGCTCCGGGCCACCGGGCCCTGGACACGAACGATGCCCTTTCCCCTGAGAAACAAAACTCACCAGGCCAGGTTCCTGATGTCAGTTTGCAGGAGGCACTTGGCACTGTCAAACCAGACACAGTTGCCTGTGGGGGCACCTTGCATCTGGGAGATATCCTGAAGCATGCGGAATTTCAGCAGGCAGCCGGCCACTCCGGGCCACCGGGCCCTGGACACGAACGATGCCCTTTCCCCTGAGAAACAAAACTCACCAGGCCAGGTTCCTGATGTCAGTTTGCAGGAGGCAGTTGGTACTGTCAAACCAGACACAGTTGCCTGTGGGGGCTCCTTGCATCTGGGAGATATCCTGAACCATGCGGAATTTCAGCAGGCAGCCGGCCACTCCGGGCCACCGGGCCCTGGACACGAACCATGGCCTTTCCCCTGAGAAACAAAACTCACCAGGCCAGGTTCCTGATGTCAGTTTGCAGGAGGCACTTGGCACTGTCAAACCAGACACAGTTGCCTGTGGGGGCACCTTGCATCTGGGAGATATCCTGAACCATGCGGAATTTCAGCAGGCAGGCGGCCACTCCGGGCCACCGGGCCCTGGACACGAACAATGCCCTTTCCCCTGAGAAACAAAACTCACCAGGCCAGGTTCCTGATGTCAGTTTGCAGGAGGCACTTGGCACTGTCAAACCAGACACAGTTGCCTGTGGGTGCTCCTTGCATCTGGGAGATATCCTGAAGCATGCGGAATTTCAGCAGGCAGCCGGCCACTCCGGGCCACCGGGCCCTGGACACGAACGATGCCCTTTACCCTGAGAAACAAAACTCACCAGGCCAGGTTCCTGATGTCAGTTTGCAGGAGGCACTTGGCACTCTCAAACCAGACACAGTTGCCTGTGGGGGCACCTTGCATCTGGGAGATATCCTGAACCATGCGGAATTTCAGCAGGCAGCCGGCCACTCCGGGCCACCGGGCCCTGGACACGAACGATGCCCTTTCCCCTGAGAAACAAAACTCACCAGGCCAGGTTCCTGATGTCAGTTTGCAGGAGGCACTTGGCACTCTCAAACCAGACACAGTTGCCTGTGGGGGCACCTTGCATCTGGGAGATATCCTGAACTATGCGGAATTTCAGCAGGCAGCCGGCCACTCCGGGCCACCGGGCCCTGGACACGAACGATGCCCTTTCCCCTGAGAAACAAAACTCACCAGGCCAGGTTCCTGATGTCAGTTTGCAGGAGGCACTTGGCACTCTCAAACCAGACACAGTTGCCTGTGGGGGCACCTTGCATCTGGGAGATATCCTGAAGCATGCGGAATTTCAGCAGGCAGGCGGCCACTCCGGGCCACCGGGCCCTGGACACGAACGATGCCCTTTCCCCTGAGAAACAAAACTCACCAGGCCAGGTTCCTGATGTCAGTTTGCAGGAGGCACTTGGCACTCTCAAACCAGACACAGTTGCCTGTGGGGGCACCTTGCATCTGGGAGATATCCTGAAGCATGCGGAATTTCAGCAGGCAGCCGGCCACTCCGGGCCACCGGGCCCTGGACACGAACCATGGCCTTTCCCCTGAGAAACAAACCTCACCAGGCCAGGTTCCTGATGTCAGTTTGCAGGAGGCACTTGGCACTCTCAAACCAGACACAGTTACCTGTGGGGTCACCTTGCATCTGGGAGATATCCTGAAGCATGCGGAATTTCAGCAGGCAGCCGGCCACTCCGGGCCACCGGGCCCTGGACACGAACGATGCCCTTTCCCCTGAGAAACAAAACTCACCAGGCCAGGTTCCTGATGTCAGTTTGCAGGAGGCACTTGGCACTCTCAAACCAGACACAGTTGCCTGTGGGGGCACCTTGCATCTGGGAGATATCCTGAAGCATGCGGAATTTCAGCAGGCAGCCGGCCACTCCGGGCCACCGGGCCCTGGACACGAACGATGCC
Organism: Passer domesticus; assembly: GCF_036417665.1. Classification (NCBI taxonomy): domain Eukaryota; kingdom Metazoa; phylum Chordata; class Aves; order Passeriformes; family Passeridae; genus Passer; species Passer domesticus. The sequence continues at coordinate 248,626 of NC_087501.1, read as the reverse complement.
CTTTCCCCTGAGAAACAAAACTCACCAGGCCAGGTTCCTGATGTCAGTTTGCAGGAGGCACTTGGCACTGTCAAACCAGACACAGTTGCCTGTGGGGGCACCTTGCATCTGGGAGATATCCTGAAGCATGCGGAATTTCAGCAGGCAGCCGGCCACTCCGGGCCACCGGGCCCTGGACACGAACGATGCCCTTTCCCCTGAGAAACAAAACTCACCAGGCCAGGTTCCTGATGTCAGTTTGCTGGAGGCAATTGGCACTGTCAAACCAGACACAGTTGCCTGTGGGGGCACCTTGCATCTGGGAGATATCCTGAAGCATGCGGAATTTCAGCAGGCAGCCGGCCACTCCGGGCCACCGGGCCCTGGACACGAACGATGCCCATTCCCCTGAGAAACAAAACTCACCAGGCCAGGTTCCTGATGTCAGTTTGCAGGAGGCACTTGGCACTGTCAAACCAGACACAGTTGCCTGTGGGTGCTCCTTGCATCTGGGAGATATCCTGAAGCATGCGGAATTTCAGCAGGCAGCCGGCCACTCCGGGCCACCGGGCCCTGGACACGAACGATGCCCTTTCCCCTGAGAAACAAAACTCACCAGGCCAGGTTCCTGATGTCAGTTTGCAGGAGGCACTTGGCACTCTCAAACCAGACACAGTTGCCTGTGGGGGCACCTTGCATCTGGGAGATATCCTGAAGCATGCGGAATTTCAGCAGGCAGCCGGCCACTCCGGGCCACCGGGCCCTGGACACGAACGATGCCCTTTCCCCTGAGAAACAAAACTCACCAGGCCAGGTTCCTGATGTCAGTTTGCAGGAGGCACTTGGCACTCTCAAACCAGACACAGTTGCCTGTGGGGGCACCTTGCATCTGGGAGATATCCTGAAGCATGCGGAATTTCAGCAGGCAGCCGTCCACTCCGGGCCACCGGGCCCTGGACACGAGCGATGCCCTTTCCCCTGAGAAACAAAACTCACCAGGCCAGGTTCCTGATGTCAGTTTGCAGGAGGCACTTGGCACTGTCAAACCAGACACAGTTGCCTGTGGGTGCTCCTTGCATCTGGGAGATATCCTGAAGCATGCGGAATTTCAGCAGGCAGCCGGCCACTCCGGGCCACCGGGCCCTGGACACGAACGATGCCCTTTACCCTGAGAAACAAAACTCACCAGGCCAGGTTCCTGATGTCAGTTTGCAGGAGGCACTTGGCACTCTCAAACCAGACACAGTTGCCTGTGGGGGCACCTTGCATCTGGGAGATATCCTGAACCATGCGGAATTTCAGCAGGCAGCCGGCCACTCCGGGCCACCGGGCCCTGGACACGAACGATGCCCTTTCCCCTGAGAAACAAAACTCACCAGGCCAGGTTCCTGATGTCAGTTTGCAGGAGGCACTTGGCACTCTCAAACCAGACACAGTTGCCTGTGGGGGCACCTTGCATCTGGGAGATATCCTGAACTATGCGGAATTTCAGCAGGCAGCCGGCCACTCCGGGCCACCGGGCCCTGGACACGAACGATGCCCTTTCCCCTGAGAAACAAAACTCACCAGGCCAGGTTCCTGATGTCAGTTTGCAGGAGGCACTTGGCACTGTCAAACCAGACACAGTTGCCTGTGGGGGCACCTTGCATCTGGGAGATATCCTGAAGCATGCGGAATTTCAGCAGGCAGGCGGCCACTCCGGGCCACCGGGCCCTGGACACGAACGATGCCCTTTCCCCTGAGAAACAAAACTCACCAGGCCAGGTTCCTGATGTCAGTTTGCAGGAGGCACTTGGCACTCTCAAACCAGACACAGTTGCCTGTGGGTGCTCCTTGCATCTGGGAGATATCCTGAAGCATGCGGAATTTCAGCAGGCAGCCGGCCACTCCGGGCCACCGGGCCCTGGACACGAACGATGCCCTTTCCCCTGAGAAACAAAACTCACCAGGCCAGGTTCCTGATGTCAGTTTGCAGGAGGCACTTGGCACTCTCAAACCAGACACAGTTGCCTGTGGGGGCACCTTGCATCTGGGAGATATCCTGAAGCATGCGGAATTTCAGCAGGCAGCCGTCCACTCCGGGCCACCGGGCCCTGGACACGAGCGATGCCCTTTCCCCTGAGAAACAAAACTCACCAGGCCAGGTTCCTGATGTCAGTTTGAAGGAGGCACTTGGCACTCTCAAACCAGACACAGTTGCCTGTGGGGGCACCTTGCATCTGGGAGATATCCTGAACCATGCGGAATTTCAGCAGGCAGCCGGCCACTCCGGGCCACCGGGCCCTGGACACGAACGATGCCCTTTCCCCTGAGAAACAAAACTCACCAGGCCAGGTTCCTGATGTCAGTTTGCAGGAGGCACTTGGCACTGTCAAACCAGACACAGTTGCCTGTGGGGGCACCTTGCATCTGGGAGATATCCTGAACCATGCGGAATTTCAGCAGGCAGCCGGCCACTCCGGGCCACCGGGCCCTGGACACGAACGATGCCCTTTCCCCTGAGAAACAAAACTCACCAGGCCAGGTTCCTGATGTCAGTTTGCAGGAGGCACTTGGCACTGTCAAACCAGACACAGTTGCCTGTGGGGGCACCTTGCATCTGGGAGATATCCTGAACCATGCGGAATTTCAGCAGGCAGCCGGCCACTCCGGGCCACCGGGCCCTGGACACGAACGATGCCCTTTCCCCTGAGAAACAAAACTCACCAGGCCAGGTTCCTGATGTCAGTTTGCAGGAGGCACTTGGCACTCTCAAACCAGACACAGTTGCCTGTGGGGGCACCTTGCATCTGGGAGATATCCTGAAGCATGCGGAATTTCAGCAGGCAGCCGGCCACTCCGGGCCACCCGGCCCTGGACACGAACGATGCCCTTTCCCCTGAGAAACAAAACTCACCAGGCCAGGTTCCTGATGTCAGTTTGCAGGAGGCACTTGGCACTGTCAAACCAGACACAGTTGCCTGTGGGGGCACCTTGCATCTGGGAGATATCCTGAAGCATGCGGAATTTCAGCAGGCAGCCGGCCACTCCGGGCCACCGGGCCCTGGACACGAACGATGCCCTTTCCCCTGAGAAACAAAACTCACCAGGCCAGGTTCCTGATGTCAGTTTGCAGGAGGCACTTGGCACTGTCAAACCAGACACAGTTGCCTGTGGGTGCTCCTTGCATCTGGGAGATATCCTAAACCATGCGGAATTTCAGCAGGCAGCCGGCCACTCCGGGCCACCGGGCCCTGGACACGAACGATGCCCTTTCCCCTGAGAAACAAAACTCACCAGGCCAGGTTCCTGATGTCAGTTTGCAGGAGGCACTTGGCACTCTCAAACCAGACACAGTTGCCTGTGGGGGCACCTTACATCTGGGAGATATCCTGAAGCATGCGGAATTTCAGCAGGCAGCCGGCCGCTCCGGGCCACCGGGCCCTGGACACGAACGATGCCCTTTCCCCTGAGAAACAAAACTCACCAGGCCAGGTTCCTGATGTCAGTTTGCAGGAGGCACTTGGCACTGTCAAACCAGACACAGTTGCCTGTGGGGGCACCTTGCATCTGGGAGATATCCTGAAGCATGCGGAATTTCAGCAGGCAGCCGGCCACTCCGGGCCACCGGGCCCTGGACACGAACGATGCCCTTTCCCCTGAGAAACAAAACTCACCAGGCCAGGTTCCTGATGTCAGTTTGCAGGAGGCAGTTGGTACTGTCAAACCAGACACAGTTGCCTGTGGGGGCTCCTTGCATCTGGGAGATATCCTGAACCATGCGGAATTTCAGCAGGCAGCCGGCCACTCCGGGCCACCGGGCCCTGGACACGAACCATGGCCTTTCCCCTGAGAAACAAAACTCACCAGGCCAGGTTCCTGATGTCAGTTTGCAGGAGGCACTTGGCACTGTCAAACCAGACACAGTTGCCTGTGGGGGCACCTTGCATCTGGGAGATATCCTGAACCATGCGGAATTTCAGCAGGCAGCCGGCCACTCCGGGCCACCGGGCCCTGGACACGAACCATGCCCTTTCCCCTGAGAAACAAAACTCACCAGGCCAGGTTCCTGATGTCAGTTTGCAGGAGGCACTTGGCACTCTCAAACCAGACACAGTTGCCTGTGGGGGCACCTTGCATCTGGGAGATATCCTGAACCATGCGGAATTTCAGCAGGCAGGCGGCCACTCCGGGCCACCGGGCCCTGGACACGAACAATGCCCTTTCCCCTGAGAAACAAAACTCACCAGGCCAGGTTCCTGATGTCAGTTTGCAGGAGGCACTTGGCACTGTCAAACCAGACACAGTTGCCTGTGGGTGCTCCTTGCATCTGGGAGATATCCTGAAGCATGCGGAATTTCAGCAGGCAGCCGGCCACTCCGGGCCACCGGGCCCTGGACACGAACGATGCCCTTTACCCTGAGAAACAAAACTCACCAGGCCAGGTTCCTGATGTCAGTTTGCAGGAGGCACTTGGCACTCTCAAACCAGACACAGTTGCCTGTGGGGGCACCTTGCATCTGGGAGATATCCTGAACCATGCGGAATTTCAGCAGGCAGCCGGCCACTCCGGGCCACCGGGCCCTGGACACGAACGATGCCCTTTCCCCTGAGAAACAAAACTCACCAGGCCAGGTTCCTGATGTCAGTTTGCAGGAGGCACTTGGCACTCTCAAACCAGACACAGTTGCCTGTGGGGGCACCTTGCATCTGGGAGATATCCTGAACTATGCGGAATTTCAGCAGGCAGCCGGCCACTCCGGGCCACCGGGCCCTGGACACGAACGATGCCCTTTCCCCTGAGAAACAAAACTCACCAGGCCAGGTTCCTGATGTCAGTTTGCAGGAGGCACTTGGCACTGTCAAACCAGACACAGTTGCCTGTGGGGGCACCTTGCATCTGGGAGATATCCTGAAGCATGCGGAATTTCAGCAGGCAGGCGGCCACTCCGGGCCACCGGGCCCTGGACACGAACGATGCCCTTTCCCCTGAGAAACAAAACTCACCAGGCCAGGTTCCTGATGTCAGTTTGCAGGAGGCACTTGGCACTCTCAAACCAGACACAGTTGCCTGTGGGGGCACCTTGCATCTGGGAGATATCCTGAAGCATGCGGAATTTCAGCAGGCAGCCGGCCACTCCGGGCCACCGGGCCCTGGACACGAACCATGGCCTTTCCCCTGAGAAACAAACCTCACCAGGCCAGGTTCCTGATGTCAGTTTGCAGGAGGCACTTGGCACTCTCAAACCAGACACAGTTACCTGTGGGGGCACCTTGCATCTGGGAGATATCCTGAAGCATGCGGAATTTCAGCAGGCAGCCGGCCACTCCGGGCCACCGGGCCCTGGACACGAACGATGCCCTTTCCCCTGAGAAACAAAACTCACCAGGCCAGGTTCCTGATGTCAGTTTGCAGGAGGCACTTGGCACTCTCAAACCAGACACAGTTGCCTGTGGGGGCACCTTGCATCTGGGAGATATCCTGAAGCATGCGGAATTTCAGCAGGCAGCCGGCCACTCCGGGCCACCGGGCCCTGGACACGAACGATGCCCTTTCCCCTGAGAAACAAAACTCACCAGGCCAGGTTCCTGATGTCAGTTTGCAGGAGGCACTTGGCACTGTCAAACCAGACACAGTTGCCTGTGGGGGCACCTTGCATCTGGGAGATATCCTGAAGCATGCGGAATTTCAGCAGGCAGCCGGCCACTCCGGGCCACCGGGCCCTGGACACGAACGATGCCCTTTCCCCTGAGAAACAAAACTCACCAGGCCAGGTTCCTGATGTCAGTTTGCAGGAGGCAATTGGCACTGTCAAACCAGACACAGTTGCCTGTGGGGGCACCTTGCATCTGGGAGATATCCTGAAGCATGCGGAATTTCAGCAGGCAGCCGGCCACTCCGGGCCACCGGGCCCTGGACACGAACGATGCCCATTCCCCTGAGAAACAAAACTCACCAGGCCAGGTTCCTGATGTCAGTTTGCAGGAGGCACTTGGCACTGTCAAACCAGACACAGTTGCCTGTGGGTGCTCCTTGCATCTGGGAGATATCCTGAAGCATGCGGAATTTCAGCAGGCAGCCGGCCACTCCGGGCCACCGGGCCCTGGACACGAACGATGCCCTTTCCCCTGAGAAACAAAACTCACCAGGCCAGGTTCCTGATGTCAGTTTGCAGGAGGCACTTGGCACTCTCAAACCAGACACAGTTGCCTGTGGGGGCACCTTGCATCTGGGAGATATCCTGAAGCATGCGGAATTTCAGCAGGCAGCCGGCCACTCCGGGCCACCGGGCCCTGGACACGAACCATGCCCTTTCCCCTGAGAAACAAAACTCACCAGGCCAGGTTCCTGATGTCAGTTTGCAGGAGGCACTTGGCACTCTCAAACCAGACACAGTTGCCTGTGGGGGCACCTTGCATCTGGGAGATATCCTGAAGCATGCGGAATTTCAGCAGGCAGCCGGCCACTCCGGGCCACCGGGCCCTGGACACGAGCGATGCCCTTTCCCCTGAGAAACAAAACTCACCAGGCCAGGTTCCTGATGTCAGTTTGCAGGAGGCACTTGGCACTGTCAAACCAGACACAGTTGCCTGTGGGTGCTCCTTGCATCTGGGAGATATCCTGAAGCATGCGGAATTTCAGCAGGCAGCCGGCCACTCCGGGCCACCGGGCCCTGGACACGAACGATGCCCTTTACCCTGAGAAACAAAACTCACCAGGCCAGGTTCCTGATGTCAGTTTGCAGGAGGCACTTGGCACTCTCAAACCAGACACAGTTGCCTGTGGGGGCACCTTGCATCTGGGAGATATCCTGAACCATGCGGAATTTCAGCAGGCAGCCGGCCACTCCGGGCCACCGGGCCCTGGACACGAACGATGCCCTTTCCCCTGAGAAACAAAACTCACCAGGCCAGGTTCCTGATGTCAGTTTGCAGGAGGCACTTGGCACTCTCAAACCAGACACAGTTGCCTGTGGGGGCACCTTGCATCTGGGAGATATCCTGAACTATGCGGAATTTCAGCAGGCAGCCGGCCACTCCGGGCCACCGGGCCCTGGACACGAACGATGCCCTTTCCCCTGAGAAACAAAACTCACCAGGCCAGGTTCCTGATGTCAGTTTGCAGGAGGCACTTGGCACTGTCAAACCAGACACAGTTGCCTGTGGGGGCACCTTGCATCTGGGAGATATCCTGAAGCATGCGGAATTTCAGCAGGCAGGCGGCCACTCCGGGCCACCGGGCCCTGGACACGAACGATGCCCTTTCCCCTGAGAAACAAAACTCACCAGGCCAGGTTCCTGATGTCAGTTTGCAGGAGGCACTTGGCACTCTCAAACCAGACACAGTTGCCTGTGGGTGCTCCTTGCATCTGGGAGATATCCTGAAGCATGCGGAATTTCAGCAGGCAGCCGGCCACTCCGGGCCACCGGGCCCTGGACACGAACCATGGCCTTTCCCCTGAGAAACAAACCTCACCAGGCCAGGTTCCTGATGTCAGTTTGCAGGAGGCACTTGGCACTCTCAAACCAGACACAGTTACCTGTGGGGGCACCTTGCATCTGGGAGATATCCTGAAGCATGCGGAATTTCAGCAGGCAGCCGGCCACTCCGGGCCACCGGGCCCTGGACACGAACGATGCCCTTTCCCCTGAGAAACAAAACTCACCAGGCCAGGTTCCTGATGTCAGTTTGCAGGAGGCACTTGGCACTCTCAAACCAGACACAGTTGCCTGTGGGGGCACCTTGCATCTGGGAGATATCCTGAAGCATGCGGAATTTCAGCAGGCAGCCGGCCACTCCGGGCCACCGGGCCCTGGACACGAACGATGCCCTTTCCCCTGAGAAACAAAACTCACCAGGCCAGGTTCCTGATGTCAGTTTGCAGGAGGCACTTGGCACTGTCAAACCAGACACAGTTGCCTGTGGGGGCACCTTGCATCTGGGAGATATCCTGAAGCATGCGGAATTTCAGCAGGCAGCCGGCCACTCCGGGCCACCGGGCCCTGGACACGAACGATGCCCTTTCCCCTGAGAAACAAAACTCACCAGGCCAGGTTCCTGATGTCAGTTTGCAGGAGGCAATTGGCACTGTCAAACCAGACACAGTTGCCTGTGGGGGCACCTTGCATCTGGGAGATATCCTGAAGCATGCGGAATTTCAGCAGGCAGCCGGCCACTCCGGGCCACCGGGCCCTGGACACGAACGATGCCCATTCCCCTGAGAAACAAAACTCACCAGGCCAGGTTCCTGATGTCAGTTTGCAGGAGGCACTTGGCACTGTCAAACCAGACACAGTTGCCTGTGGGTGCTCCTTGCATCTGGGAGATATCCTGAACCATGCGGAATTTCAGCAGGCAGCCGGCCACTCCGGGCCACCGGGCCCTGGACACGAACGATGCCCTTTCCCCTGAGAAACAAAACTCACCAGGCCAGGTTCCTGATGTCAGTTTGCAGGAGGCACTTGGCACTCTCAAACCAGACACAGTTGCCTGTGGGGGCACCTTGCATCTGGGAGATATCCTGAAGCATGCGGAATTTCAGCAGGCAGCCGGCCACTCCGGGCCACCGGGCCCTGGACACGAACGATGCCCTTTCCCCTGAGAAACAAAACTCACCAGGCCAGGTTCCTGATGTCAGTTTGCAGGAGGCACTTGGCACTCTCAAACCAGACACAGTTGCCTGTGGGGGCACCTTGCATCTGGGAGATATCCTGAAGCATGCGGAATTTCAGCAGGCAGCCGGCCACTCCGGGCCACCGGGCCCTGGACACGAGCGATGCCCTTTCCCCTGAGAAACAAAACTCACCAGGCCAGGTTCCTGATGTCAGTTTGAAGGAGGCACTTGGCACTCTCAAACCAGACACAGTTGCCTGTGGGGGCACCTTGCATCTGGGAGATATCCTGAACCATGCGGAATTTCAGCAGGCAGCCGGCCACTCCGGGCCACCGGGCCCTGGACACGAACGATGCCCTTTCCCCTGAGAAACAAAACTCACCAGGCCAGGTTCCTGATGTCAGTTTGCAGGAGGCACTTGGCACTGTCAAACCAGACACAGTTGCCTGTGGGGGCACCTTGCATCTGGGAGATATCCTGAACCATGCGGAATTTCAGCAGGCAGCCGGCCACTCCGGGCCACCGGGCCCTGGACACGAACGATGCCCTTTCCCCTGAGAAACAAAACTCACCAGGCCAGGTTCCTGATGTCAGTTTGCAGGAGGCACTTGGCACTGTCAAACCAGACACAGTTGCCTGTGGGGGCACCTTGCATCTGGGAGATATCCTGAACCATGCGGAATTTCAGCAGGCAGCCGGCCACTCCGGGCCACCGGGCCCTGGACACGAACGATGCCCTTTCCCCTGAGAAACAAAACTCACCAGGCCAGGTTCCTGATGTCAGTTTGCAGGAGGCACTTGGCACTCGCAAACCAGACACAGTTGCCTGTGGGGGCACCTTGCATCTGGGAGATATCCTGAAGCATGCGGAATTTCAGCAGGCAGCCGGCCACTCCGGGCCACCCGGCCCTGGACACGAACGATGCCCTTTCCCCTGAGAAACAAAACTCACCAGGCCAGGTTCCTGATGTCAGTTTGCAGGAGGCACTTGGCACTCTCAAACCAGACACAGTTGCCTGTGGGGGCACCTTGCATCTGGGAGATATCCTGAAGCATGCGGAATTTCAGCAGGCAGCCGGCCACTCCGGGCCACCGGGCCCTGGACACGAACGATGCCCTTTCCCCTGAGAAACAAAACTCACCAGGCCAGGTTCCTGATGTCAGTTTGCAGGAGGCACTTGGCACTGTCAAACCAGACACAGTTGCCTGTGGGTGCTCCTTGCATCTGGGAGATATCCTGAAGCATGCGGAATTTCAGCAGGCAGCCGCCCACTCCGGGCCACCGGTCCCTGGACACGAACCATGGCCTTTCCCCTGAGAAACAAAACTCACCAGGCCAGGTTCCTGATGTCAGTTTGCAGGAGGCACTTGGCACTCTCAAACCAGACACAGTTGCCTGTGGGGGCACCTTGCATCTGGGAGATATCCTGAACCATGCGGAATTTCAGCAGGCAGCCGGCCACTCCGGGCCACCCGGCCCTGGACACGAGCGATGCCCTTTCCCCTGAGAAACAAAACTCACCAGGCCAGGTTCCTGATGTCAGTTTGAAGGAGGCACTTGGCACTCTCAAACCAGACACAGTTGCCTGTGGGGGCACCTTGCATCTGGGAGATATCCTGAACCATGCGGAATTTCAGCAGGCAGCCGGCCACTCCGGGCCACCCGGCCCTGGACACGAACGATGCCCTTTCCCCTGAGAAACAAAACTCACCAGGCCAGGTTCCTGATGTCAGTTTGCAGGAGGCACTTGGCACTGTCAAACCAGACACAGTTGCCTGTGGGGGCACCTTGCATCTGGGAGATATCCTGAACCATGCGGAATTTCAGCAGGCAGCCGGCCACTCCGGGCCACCGGGCCCTGGACACGAACGATGCCCTTTCCCCTGAGAAACAAAACTCACCAGGCCAGGTTCCTGATGTCAGTTTGCAGGAGGCACTTGGCACTGTCAAACCAGACACAGTTGCCTGTGGGTGCTCCTTGCATCTGGGAGATATCCTGAAGCATGCGGAATTTCAGCAGGCAGCCGGCCACTCCGGGCCACCGGGCCCTGGACACGAACGATGCCCTTTCCCCTGAGAAACAAAACTCACCAGGCCAGGTTCCTGATGTCAGTTTGCAGGAGGCACTTGGCACTGTCAAACCAGACACAGTTGCCTGTGGGGGCACCTTGCATCTGGGAGATATCCTGAACCATGCGGAATTTCAGCAGGCAGCCGGCCACTCCGGGCCACCGGGCCCTGGACACGAACGATGCCCTTTCCCCTGAGAAACAAAACTCACCAGGCCAGGTTCCTGATGTCAGTTTGCAGGAGGCACTTGGCACTCTCAAACCAGACACAGTTGCCTGTGGGGGCACCTTGCATCTGGGAGATATCCTGAAGCATGCGGAATTTCAGCAGGCAGCCGGCCACTCCGGGCCACCCGGCCCTGGACACGAACGATGCCCTTTCCCCTGAGAAACAAAACTCACCAGGCCAGGTTCCTGATGTCAGTTTGCAGGAGGCACTTGGCACTGTCAAACCAGACACAGTTGCCTGTGGGGGCACCTTGCATCTGGGAGATATCCTGAAGCATGCGGAATTTCAGCAGGCAGCCGGCCACTCCGGGCCACCGGGCCCTGGACACGAACGATGCCCTTTCCCCTGAGAAACAAAACTCACCAGGCCAGGTTCCTGATGTCAGTTTGCAGGAGGCACTTGGCACTGTCAAACCAGACACAGTTGCCTGTGGGGGCACCTTGCATCTGGGAGATATCCTGAAGCATGCGGAATTTCAGCAGGCAGCCGGCCACTCCGGGCCACCGGGCCCTGGACACGAACGATGCCCTTTCCCCTGAGAAACAAAACTCACCAGGCCAGGTTCCTGATGTCAGTTTGCAGGAGGCACTTGGCACTGTCAAACCAGACACAGTTGCCTGTGGGGGCACCTTGCATCTGGGAGATATCCTGAACCATGCGGAATTTCAGCAGGCAGCCGGCCACTCCGGGCCACCGGGCCCTGGACACGAACGATGCCCTTTCCCCTGAGAAACAAAACTCACCAGGCCAGGTTCCTGATGTCAGTTTGCAGGAGGCACTTGGCACTGTCAAACCAGACACAGTTGCCTGTGGGGGCACCTTGCATCTGGGAGATATCCTGAAGCATGCGGAATTTCAGCAGGCAGCCGCCCACTCCGGGCCACCGGTCCCTGGACACGAACCATGGCCTTTCCCCTGAGAAACAAAACTCACCAGGCCAGGTTCCTGATGTCAGTTTGCAGGAGGCACTTGGCACTCTCAAACCAGACACAGTTGCCTGTGGGGGCACCTTGCATCTGGGAGATATCCTGAAGCATGCGGAATTTCAGCAAGCAGCCGGCCGCTCCGGGCCACCGGGCCCTGGACACGAACGATGCCCTTTCCCCTGAGAAACAAAACTCACCAGGCCAGGTTCCTGATGTCAGTTTGCAGGAGGCACTTGGCACTGTCAAACCAGACACAGTTGCCTGTGGGGGCACCTTGCATCTGGGAGATATCCTGAAGCATGCGGAATTTCAGCAGGCAGCCGGCCACTCCGGGCCACCGGGCCCTGGACACGAACGATGCCCTTTCCCCTGAGAAACAAAACTCACCAGGCCAGGTTCCTGATGTCAGTTTGCAGGAGGCACTTGGCACTGTCAAACCAGACACAGTTGCCTGTGGGGGCACGTTGGATCTGGGAGATATCCTGAAGCATGTGGAATTTCAGCAGGCAGCCGGCCACTCCGGGCCACCCGGCCCTGGACACGAACGATGCCCTTTCCCCTGAGAAACAAAACTCACCAGGCCAGGTTCCTGATGTCAGTTTGCAGGAGGCACTTGGCACTGTCAAACCAGACACAGTTGCCTGTGGGGGCACCTTGCATCTGGGAGATATCCTGAAGCATGCGGAATTTCTGCAGGCAGCCGGCCACTCCGGGCCACCGGGCCCTGGACACGAACGATGCCCTTTCCCCTGAGAAACAAAAGTCACCAGGCCAGGTTCCTGATGTCAGTTTGCAGGAGGCACTTGGCACTCTCAAACCAGACACAGTTGCCTGTGGGGGCACCTTGCATCTGGGAGATATCCTGAACCATGCGGAATTTCAGCAGGCAGCCGGCCACTCCGGGCCACCGGGCCCTGGACACGAACGATGGCCTTTCCCCTGAGAAACAAAACTCACCAGGCCAGGTTCCTGATGTCAGTTTGCAGGAGGCACTTGGCACTCTCAAACCAGACACAGTTGCCTGTGGGGGCACCTTGCATCTGGGAGATATCCTGAAGCATGCGGAATTTCAGCAGGCAGCCGGCCACTCCGGGCCACCGGGCCCTGGACACGAACGATGGCCTTTCCCCTGAGAAACAAAACTCACCAGGCCAGGTTCCTGATGTCAGTTTGCAGGAGGCACTTGGCACTGTCAAACCAGACACAGTTGCCTGTGGGTGCTCCTTGCATCTGGGAGATATCCTGAAGCATGCGGAATTTCAGCAGGCAGCCGGCCACTCCGGGCCACCGGGCCCTGGACACGAACGATGCCCTTTCCCCTGAGAAACAAAACTCACCAGGCCAGGTTCCTGATGTCAGTTTGCAGGAGGCACTTGGCACTCTCAAACCAGACACAGTTGCCTGTGGGGGCACCTTGCATCTGGGAGATATCCTGAAGCATGCGGAATTTCAGCAGGCAGCCGGCCACTCCGGGCCACCGGGCCCTGGACACGAACGATGCCCTTTCCCCTGAGAAACAAAACTCACCAGGCCAGGTTCCTGATGTCAGTTTGCAGGAGGCACTTGGCACTCTCAAACCAGACACAGTTGCCTGTGGGGGCACCTTGCATCTGGGAGATATCCTGAAGCATGCGGAATTTCAGCAGGCAGCCGGCCACTCCGGGCCACCGGGCCCTGGACACGAACGATGCCCTTTCCCCTGAGAAACAAAAGTCACCAGGCCAGGTTCCTGATGTCAGTTTGCAGGAGGCACTTGGCACTCTCAAACCAGACACAGTTGCCTGTGGGGGCACCTTGCATCTGGGAGATATCCTGAAGCATGCGGAATTTCAGCAGGCAGCCGGCCACTCCGGGCCACCGGGCCCTGGACACGAACGATGGCCTTTCCCCTGAGAAACAAAACTCACCAGGCCAGGTTCCTGATGTCAGTTTGCAGGAGGCACTTGGCACTGTCAAACCAGACACAGTTGCCTGTGGGTGCTCCTTGCATCTGGGAGATATCCTGAAGCATGCGGAATTTCAGCAGGCAGCCGGCCACTCCGGGCCACCGGGCCCTGGACACGAACGATGCCCTTTCCCCTGAGAAACAAAACTCACCAGGCCAGGTTCCTGATGTCAGTTTGCAGGAGGCACTTGGCACTGTCAAACCAGACACAGTTGCCTGTGGGGGCACCTTGCATCTGGGAGATATCCTGAAGCATGCGGAATTTCAGCAGGCAGCCGGCCACTCCGGGCCACCGGGCCCTGGACACGAACGATGCCCTTTCCCCTGAGAAACAAAACTCACCAGGCCAGGTTCCTGATGTCAGTTTGCAGGAGGCACTTGGCACTGTCAAACCAGACACAGTTGCCTGTGGGGGCACCTTGCATCTGGGAGATATCCTGAAGCATGCGGAATTTCAGCAGGCAGCCGGCCACTCCGGGCCACCGGGCCCTGGACACGAACGATGCCCTTTCCCCTGAGAAACAAAACTCACCAGGCCAGGTTCCTGATGTCAGTTTGCAGGAGGCACTTGGCACTCTCAAACCAGACACAGTTGCCTGTGGGGGCACCTTGCATCTGGGAGATATCCTGAAGCATGCGGAATTTCAGCAAGCAGCCGGCCGCTCCGGGCCACCGGGCCCTGGACACGAACGATGCCCTTTCCCCTGAGAAACAAAACTCACCAGGCCAGGTTCCTGATGTCAGTTTGCAGGAGGCACTTGGCACTGTCAAACCAGACACAGTTGCCTGTGGGGGCACCTTGCATCTGGGAGATATCCTGAAGCATGCGGAATTTCAGCAGGCAGCCGGCCACTCCGGGCCACCGGGCCCTGGACACGAACGATGCCCTTTCCCCTGAGAAACAAAACTCACCAGGCCAGGTTCCTGATGTCAGTTTGCAGGAGGCACTTGGCACTGTCAAACCAGACACAGTTGCCTGTGGGGGCACGTTGGATCTGGGAGATATCCTGAAGCATGTGGAATTTCAGCAGGCAGCCGGCCACTCCGGGCCACCCGGCCCTGGACACGAACGATGCCCTTTCCCCTGAGAAACAAAACTCACCAGGCCAGGTTCCTGATGTCAGTTTGCAGGAGGCACTTGGCACTGTCAAACCAGACACAGTTGCCTGTGGGGGCACCTTGCATCTGGGAGATATCCTGAAGCATGCGGAATTTCTGCAGGCAGCCGGCCACTCCGGGCCACCGGGCCCTGGACACGAACGATGCCCTTTCCCCTGAGAAACAAAAGTCACCAGGCCAGGTTCCTGATGTCAGTTTGCAGGAGGCACTTGGCACTCTCAAACCAGACACAGTTGCCTGTGGGGGCACCTTGCATCTGGGAGATATCCTGAACCATGCGGAATTTCAGCAGGCAGCCGGCCACTCCGGGCCACCGGGCCCTGGACACGAACGATGGCCTTTCCCCTGAGAAACAAAACTCACCAGGCCAGGTTCCTGATGTCAGTTTGCAGGAGGCACTTGGCACTCTCAAACCAGACACAGTTGCCTGTGGGGGCACCTTGCATCTGGGAGATATCCTGAAGCATGCGGAATTTCAGCAGGCAGCCGGCCACTCCGGGCCACCGGGCCCTGGACACGAACGATGGCCTTTCCCCTGAGAAACAAAACTCACCAGGCCAGGTTCCTGATGTCAGTTTGCAGGAGGCACTTGGCACTGTCAAACCAGACACAGTTGCCTGTGGGTGCTCCTTGCATCTGGGAGATATCCTGAAGCATGCGGAATTTCAGCAGGCAGCCGGCCACTCCGGGCCACCGGGCCCTGGACACGAACGATGCCCTTTCCCCTGAGAAACAAAACTCACCAGGCCAGGTTCCTGATGTCAGTTTGCAGGAGGCACTTGGCACTCTCAAACCAGACACAGTTGCCTGTGGGGGCACCTTGCATCTGGGAGATATCCTGAAGCATGCGGAATTTCAGCAGGCAGCCGGCCACTCCGGGCCACCGGGCCCTGGACACGAACGATGCCCTTTCCCCTGAGAAACAAAACTCACCAGGCCAGGTTCCTGATGTCAGTTTGCAGGAGGCACTTGGCACTCTCAAACCAGACACAGTTGCCTGTGGGGGCACCTTGCATCTGGGAGATATCCTGAAGCATGCGGAATTTCAGCAGGCAGCCGGCCACTCCGGGCCACCGGGCCCTGGACACGAACGATGCCCTTTCCCCTGAGAAACAAAAGTCACCAGGCCAGGTTCCTGATGTCAGTTTGCAGGAGGCACTTGGCACTCTCAAACCAGACACAGTTGCCTGTGGGGGCACCTTGCATCTGGGAGATATCCTGAAGCATGCGGAATTTCAGCAGGCAGCCGGCCACTCCGGGCCACCGGGCCCTGGACACGAACGATGGCCTTTCCCCTGAGAAACAAAACTCACCAGGCCAGGTTCCTGATGTCAGTTTGCAGGAGGCACTTGGCACTGTCAAACCAGACACAGTTGCCTGTGGGTGCTCCTTGCATCTGGGAGATATCCTGAAGCATGCGGAATTTCAGCAGGCAGCCGGCCACTCCGGGCCACCGGGCCCTGGACACGAACGATGCCCTTTCCCCTGAGAAACAAAACTCACCAGGCCAGGTTCCTGATGTCAGTTTGCAGGAGGCACTTGGCACTGTCAAACCAGACACAGTTGCCTGTGGGGGCACCTTGCATCTGGGAGATATCCTGAAGCATGCGGAATTTCAGCAGGCAGCCGGCCACTCCGGGCCACCGGGCCCTGGACACGAACGATGCCCTTTCCCCTGAGAAACAAAACTCACCAGGCCAGGTTCCTGATGTCAGTTTGCAGGAGGCACTTGGCACTGTCAAACCAGACACAGTTGCCTGTGGGGGCACCTTGCATCTGGGAGATATCCTGAACCATGCGGAATTTCAGCAGGCAGCCGGCCACTCCGGGCCACCGGGCCCTGGACACGAACGATGCCCTTTCCCCTGAGAAACAAAACTCACCAGGCCAGGTTCCTGATGTCAGTTTGCAGGAGGCACTTGGCACTCTCAAACCAGACACAGTTGCCTGTGGGGGCACCTTGCATCTGGGAGATATCCTGAAGCATGCGGAATTTCAGCAGGCAGCCGGCCACTCCGGGCCACCGGGCCCTGGACACGAACCATGGCCTTTCCCCTGAGAAACAAAACTCACCAGGCCAGGTTCCTGATGTCAGTTTGCAGGAGGCACTTGGCACTCTCAAACCAGACACAGTTGCCTGTGGGGGCACCTTGCATCTGGGAGATATCCTGAAGCATGCGGAATTTCAGCAGGCAGCCGGCCGCTCCGGGCCACCGGGCCCTGGACACGAGCGATGCCCTTTCCCCTGAGAAACAAAACTCACCAGGCCAGGTTCCTGATGTCAGTTTGAAGGAGGCACTTGGCACTCTCAAACCAGACACAGTTGCCTGTGGGGGCACCTTGCATCTGGGAGATATCCTGAAGCATGCGGAATTTCAGCAGGCAGCCGGCCACTCCGGGCCACCCGGCCCTGGACACGAACGATGCCCTTTCCCCTGAGAAACAAAACTCACCAGGCCAGGTTCCTGATGTCAGTTTGCAGGAGGCACTTGGCACTGTCAAACCAGACACAGTTGCCTGTGGGGGCACCTTACATCTGGGAGATATCCTGAAGCATGCGGAATTTCAGCAGGCAGCCGGCCGCTCCGGGCCACCGGGCCCTGGACACGAACGATGCCCTTTCCCCTGAGAAACAAAACTCACCAGGCCAGGTTCCTGATGTCAGTTTGCAGGAGGCACTTGGCACTGTCAAACCAGACACAGTTGCCTGTGGGGGCACCTTGCATCTGGGAGATATCCTGAAGCATGCGGAATTTCAGCAGGCAGCCGGCCACTCCGGGCCACCGGGCCCTGGACACGAACGATGCCCTTTCCCCTGAGAAACAAAACTCACCAGGCCAGGTTCCTGATGTCAGTTTGCAGGAGGCAGTTGGTACTGTCAAACCAGACACAGTTGCCTGTGGGGGCTCCTTGCATCTGGGAGATATCCTGAACCATGCGGAATTTCAGCAGGCAGCCGGCCACTCCGGGCCACCGGGCCCTGGACACGAACCATGGCCTTTCCCCTGAGAAACAAAACTCACCAGGCCAGGTTCCTGATGTCAGTTTGCAGGAGGCACTTGGCACTCTCAAACCAGACACAGTTGCCTGTGGGGGCACCTTGCATCTGGGAGATATCCTGAACCATGCGGAATTTCAGCAGGCAGCCGGCCACTCCGGGCCACCGGGCCCTGGACACGAACGATGCCCTTTCCCCTGAGAAACAAAACTCACCAGGCCAGGTTCCTGATGTCAGTTTGCAGGAGGCACTTGGCACTCTCAAACCAGACACAGTTGCCTGTGGGGGCACCTTGCATCTGGGAGATATCCTGAACCATGTGGAATTTCAGCAGGCAGCCCGCCACTCCGGGCCACCGGGCCCTGGACACGAGCGATGCCCTTTCCCCTGAGAAACAAAACTCACCAGGCCAGGTTCCTGATGTCAGTTTGAAGGAGGCACTTGGCACTCTCAAACCAGACACAGTTGCCTGTGGGGGCACCTTGCATCTGGGAGATATCCTGAAGCATGCGGAATTT
This sequence comes from Passer domesticus, assembly GCF_036417665.1. Lineage (NCBI taxonomy): Eukaryota > Metazoa > Chordata > Aves > Passeriformes > Passeridae > Passer > Passer domesticus. Next base: position 230,248 of record NC_087501.1, on the reverse strand, counting down.
CAGCAAGCAGCCGGCCGCTCCGGGCCACCGGGCCCTGGACACGAACGATGCCCTTTCCCCTGAGAAACAAAACTCACCAGGCCAGGTTCCTGATGTCAGTTTGCAGGAGGCACTTGGCACTGTCAAACCAGACACAGTTGCCTGTGGGGGCACCTTGCATCTGGGAGATATCCTGAAGCATGCGGAATTTCAGCAGGCAGCCGTCCACTCCGGGCCACCGGGCCCTGGACACGAGCGATGCCCTTTCCCCTGAGAAACAAAACTCACCAGGCCAGGTTCCTGATGTCAGTTTGAAGGAGGCACTTGGCACTCTCAAACCAGACACAGTTGCCTGTGGGGGCACCTTGCATCTGGGAGATATCCTGAAGCATGCGGAATTTCAGCAGGCAGCCGGCCACTCCGGGCCACCCGGCCCTGGACACGAGCGATGCCCTTTCCCCTGAGAAACAAAACTCACCAGGCCAGGTTCCTGATGTCAGTTTGAAGGAGGCACTTGGCACTCTCAAACCAGACACAGTTGCCTGTGGGGGCACCTTGCATCTGGGAGATATCCTGAACCATGCGGAATTTCAGCAGGCAGCCGGCCACTCCGGGCCACCCGGCCCTGGACACGAACGATGCCCTTTCCCCTGAGAAACAAAACTCACCAGGCCAGGTTCCTGATGTCAGTTTGCAGGAGGCACTTGGCACTGTCAAACCAGACACAGTTGCCTGTGGGGGCACCTTGCATCTGGGAGATATCCTGAACCATGCGGAATTTCAGCAGGCAGCCGGCCACTCCGGGCCACCGGGCCCTGGACACGAACGATGCCCTTTCCCCTGAGAAACAAAACTCACCAGGCCAGGTTCCTGATGTCAGTTTGCAGGAGGCACTTGGCACTGTCAAACCAGACACAGTTGCCTGTGGGTGCTCCTTGCATCTGGGAGATATCCTGAAGCATGCGGAATTTCAGCAGGCAGCCGGCCACTCCGGGCCACCGGGCCCTGGACACGAACGATGCCCTTTCCCCTGAGAAACAAAACTCACCAGGCCAGGTTCCTGATGTCAGTTTGCAGGAGGCACTTGGCACTGTCAAACCAGACACAGTTGCCTGTGGGGGCACCTTGCATCTGGGAGATATCCTGAACCATGCGGAATTTCAGCAGGCAGCCGGCCACTCCGGGCCACCGGGCCCTGGACACGAACGATGCCCTTTCCCCTGAGAAACAAAACTCACCAGGCCAGGTTCCTGATGTCAGTTTGCAGGAGGCACTTGGCACTGTCAAACCAGACACAGTTGCCTGTGGGGGCACCTTGCATCTGGGAGATATCCTGAAGCATGCGGAATTTCAGCAGGCAGCCGGCCACTCCGGGCCACCCGGCCCTGGACACGAACGATGCCCTTTCCCCTGAGAAACAAAACTCACCAGGCCAGGTTCCTGATGTCAGTTTGCAGGAGGCACTTGGCACTGTCAAACCAGACACAGTTGCCTGTGGGGGCACCTTGCATCTGGGAGATATCCTGAAGCATGCGGAATTTCAGCAGGCAGCCGGCCACTCCGGGCCACCGGGCCCTGGACACGAACGATGCCCTTTCCCCTGAGAAACAAAACTCACCAGGCCAGGTTCCTGATGTCAGTTTGCAGGAGGCACTTGGCACTGTCAAACCAGACACAGTTGCCTGTGGGGGCACCTTGCATCTGGGAGATATCCTGAACCATGCGGAATTTCAGCAGGCAGCCGGCCACTCCGGGCCACCGGGCCCTGGACACGAACGATGCCCTTTCCCCTGAGAAACAAAACTCACCAGGCCAGGTTCCTGATGTCAGTTTGCAGGAGGCACTTGGCACTGTCAAACCAGACACAGTTGCCTGTGGGGGCACCTTGCATCTGGGAGATATCCTGAACCATGCGGAATTTCAGCAGGCAGCCGGCCACTCCGGGCCACCGGGCCCTGGACACGAACGATGCCCTTTCCCCTGAGAAACAAAACTCACCAGGCCAGGTTCCTGATGTCAGTTTGCAGGAGGCACTTGGCACTGTCAAACCAGACACAGTTGCCTGTGGGGGCACCTTGCATCTGGGAGATATCCTGAAGCATGCGGAATTTCAGCAGGCAGCCGCCCACTCCGGGCCACCGGTCCCTGGACACGAACCATGGCCTTTCCCCTGAGAAACAAAACTCACCAGGCCAGGTTCCTGATGTCAGTTTGCAGGAGGCACTTGGCACTCTCAAACCAGACACAGTTGCCTGTGGGGGCACCTTGCATCTGGGAGATATCCTGAACCATGTGGAATTTCAGCAGGCAGCCCGCCACTCCGGGCCACCGGGCCCTGGACACGAGCGATGCCCTTTCCCCTGAGAAACAAAACTCACCAGGCCAGGTTCCTGATGTCAGTTTGAAGGAGGCACTTGGCACTCTCAAACCAGACACAGTTGCCTGTGGGGGCACCTTGCATCTGGGAGATATCCTGAAGCATGCGGAATTTCAGCAAGCAGCCGGCCGCTCCGGGCCACCGGGCCCTGGACACGAACGATGCCCTTTCCCCTGAGAAACAAAACTCACCAGGCCAGGTTCCTGATGTCAGTTTGCAGGAGGCACTTGGCACTGTCAAACCAGACACAGTTGCCTGTGGGGGCACGTTGGATCTGGGAGATATCCTGAAGCATGCGGAATTTCAGCAGGCAGCCGGCCACTCCGGGCCACCCGGCCCTGGACACGAACGATGCCCTTTCCCCTGAGAAACAAAACTCACCAGGCCAGGTTCCTGATGTCAGTTTGCAGGAGGCACTTGGCACTGTCAAACCAGACACAGTTGCCTGTGGGGGCACCTTGCATCTGGGAGATATCCTGAAGCATGCGGAATTTCTGCAGGCAGCCGGCCACTCCGGGCCACCGGGCCCTGGACACGAACGATGCCCTTTCCCCTGAGAAACAAAACTCACCAGGCCAGGTTCCTGATGTCAGTTTGCAGGAGGCACTTGGCACTCTCAAACCAGACACAGTTGCCTGTGGGGGCACCTTGCATCTGGGAGATATCCTGAACCATGCGGAATTTCAGCAGGCAGCCGGCCACTCCGGGCCACCGGGCCCTGGACACGAACGATGGCCTTTCCCCTGAGAAACAAAACTCACCAGGCCAGGTTCCTGATGTCAGTTTGCAGGAGGCACTTGGCACTCTCAAACCAGACACAGTTGCCTGTGGGGGCACCTTGCATCTGGGAGATATCCTGAAGCATGCGGAATTTCAGCAGGCAGCCGGCCACTCCGGGCCACCGGGCCCTGGACACGAACGATGGCCTTTCCCCTGAGAAACAAAACTCACCAGGCCAGGTTCCTGATGTCAGTTTGCAGGAGGCACTTGGCACTGTCAAACCAGACACAGTTGCCTGTGGGTGCTCCTTGCATCTGGGAGATATCCTGAAGCATGCGGAATTTCAGCAGGCAGCCGGCCACTCCGGGCCACCGGGCCCTGGACACGAACGATGCCCTTTCCCCTGAGAAACAAAACTCACCAGGCCAGGTTCCTGATGTCAGTTTGCAGGAGGCACTTGGCACTCTCAAACCAGACACAGTTGCCTGTGGGGGCACCTTGCATCTGGGAGATATCCTGAAGCATGCGGAATTTCAGCAGGCAGCCGGCCACTCCGGGCCACCGGGCCCTGGACACGAACGATGCCCTTTCCCCTGAGAAACAAAACTCACCAGGCCAGGTTCCTGATGTCAGTTTGCAGGAGGCACTTGGCACTCTCAAACCAGACACAGTTGCCTGTGGGGGCACCTTGCATCTGGGAGATATCCTGAAGCATGCGGAATTTCAGCAGGCAGCCGGCCACTCCGGGCCACCGGGCCCTGGACACGAACGATGCCCTTTCCCCTGAGAAACAAAAGTCACCAGGCCAGGTTCCTGATGTCAGTTTGCAGGAGGCACTTGGCACTCTCAAACCAGACACAGTTGCCTGTGGGGGCACCTTGCATCTGGGAGATATCCTGAAGCATGCGGAATTTCAGCAGGCAGCCGGCCACTCCGGGCCACCGGGCCCTGGACACGAACGATGGCCTTTCCCCTGAGAAACAAAACTCACCAGGCCAGGTTCCTGATGTCAGTTTGCAGGAGGCACTTGGCACTGTCAAACCAGACACAGTTGCCTGTGGGTGCTCCTTGCATCTGGGAGATATCCTGAAGCATGCGGAATTTCAGCAGGCAGCCGGCCACTCCGGGCCACCGGGCCCTGGACACGAACGATGCCCTTTCCCCTGAGAAACAAAACTCACCAGGCCAGGTTCCTGATGTCAGTTTGCAGGAGGCACTTGGCACTGTCAAACCAGACACAGTTGCCTGTGGGGGCACCTTGCATCTGGGAGATATCCTGAAGCATGCGGAATTTCAGCAGGCAGCCGGCCACTCCGGGCCACCGGGCCCTGGACACGAACGATGCCCTTTCCCCTGAGAAACAAAACTCACCAGGCCAGGTTCCTGATGTCAGTTTGCAGGAGGCACTTGGCACTGTCAAACCAGACACAGTTGCCTGTGGGGGCACCTTGCATCTGGGAGATATCCTGAACCATGCGGAATTTCAGCAGGCAGCCGGCCACTCCGGGCCACCGGGCCCTGGACACGAACGATGCCCTTTCCCCTGAGAAACAAAACTCACCAGGCCAGGTTCCTGATGTCAGTTTGCAGGAGGCACTTGGCACTCTCAAACCAGACACAGTTGCCTGTGGGGGCACCTTGCATCTGGGAGATATCCTGAAGCATGCGGAATTTCAGCAGGCAGCCGGCCACTCCGGGCCACCGGGCCCTGGACACGAACCATGGCCTTTCCCCTGAGAAACAAAACTCACCAGGCCAGGTTCCTGATGTCAGTTTGCAGGAGGCACTTGGCACTCTGAAACCAGACACAGTTGCCTGTGGGGGCACCTTGCATCTGGGAGATATCCTGAAGCATGCGGAATTTCAGCAGGCAGCCGGCCGCTCCGGGCCACCGGGCCCTGGACACGAGCGATGCCCTTTCCCCTGAGAAACAAAACTCACCAGGCCAGGTTCCTGATGTCAGTTTGAAGGAGGCACTTGGCACTCTCAAACCAGACACAGTTGCCTGTGGGGGCACCTTGCATCTGGGAGATATCCTGAAGCATGCGGAATTTCAGCAGGCAGCCGGCCACTCCGGGCCACCCGGCCCTGGACACGAACGATGCCCTTTCCCCTGAGAAACAAAACTCACCAGGCCAGGTTCCTGATGTCAGTTTGCAGGAGGCACTTGGCACTGTCAAACCAGACACAGTTGCCTGTGGGGGCACCTTACATCTGGGAGATATCCTGAAGCATGCGGAATTTCAGCAGGCAGCCGGCCGCTCCGGGCCACCGGGCCCTGGACACGAACGATGCCCTTTCCCCTGAGAAACAAAACTCACCAGGCCAGGTTCGTGATGTCAGTTTGCAGGAGGCACTTGGCACTGTCAAACCAGACACAGTTGCCTGTGGGGGCACCTTGCATCTGGGAGATATCCTGAAGCATGCGGAATTTCAGCAGGCAGCCGGCCACTCCGGGCCACCGGGCCCTGGACACGAACGATGCCCTTTCCCCTGAGAAACAAAACTCACCAGGCCAGGTTCCTGATGTCAGTTTGCAGGAGGCAGTTGGTACTGTCAAACCAGACACAGTTGCCTGTGGGGGCTCCTTGCATCTGGGAGATATCCTGAACCATGCGGAATTTCAGCAGGCAGCCGGCCACTCCGGGCCACCGGGCCCTGGACACGAACCATGGCCTTTCCCCTGAGAAACAAAACTCACCAGGCCAGGTTCCTGATGTCAGTTTGCAGGAGGCACTTGGCACTCTCAAACCAGACACAGTTGCCTGTGGGGGCACCTTGCATCTGGGAGATATCCTGAACCATGCGGAATTTCAGCAGGCAGCCGGCCACTCCGGGCCACCGGGCCCTGGACACGAACCATGCCCTTTCCCCTGAGAAACAAAACTCACCAGGCCAGGTTCCTGATGTCAGTTTGCAGGAGGCACTTGGCACTCTCAAACCAGACACAGTTGCCTGTGGGGGCACCTTGCATCTGGGAGATATCCTGAACCATGCGCAATTTCAGCAGGCAGGCGGCCACTCCGGGCCACCGGGCCCTGGACACGAACAATGCCCTTTCCCCTGAGAAACAAAACTCACCAGGCCAGGTTCCTGATGTCAGTTTGCAGGAGGCACTTGGCACTGTCAAACCAGACACAGTTGCCTGTGGGTGCTCCTTGCATCTGGGAGATATCCTGAACCATGCGGAATTTCAGCAGGCAGGCGGCCACTCCGGGCCACCGGGCCCTGGACACGAACAATGCCCTTTCCCCTGAGAAACAAAACTCACCAGGCCAGGTTCCTGATGTCAGTTTGCAGGAGGCACTTGGCACTCTCAAACCAGACACAGTTGCCTGTGGGGGCACCTTGCATCTGGGAGATATCCTGAACTATGCGGAATTTCAGCAGGCAGCCGGCCACTCCGGGCCACCGGGCCCTGGACACGAACGATGCCCTTTCCCCTGAGAAACAAAACTCACCAGGCCAGGTTCCTGATGTCAGTTTGCAGGAGGCACTTGGCACTGTCAAACCAGACACAGTTGCCTGTGGGGGCACCTTGCATCTGGGAGATATCCTGAAGCATGCGGAATTTCAGCAGGCAGGCGGCCACTCCGGGCCACCGGGCCCTGGACACGAACGATGCCCTTTCCCCTGAGAAACAAAACTCACCAGGCCAGGTTCCTGATGTCAGTTTGCAGGAGGCACTTGGCACTCTCAAACGAGACACAGTTACCTGTGGGGGCACCTTGCATCTGGGAGATATCCTGAAGCATGCGGAATTTCAGCAGGCAGCCGGCCACTCCGGGCCACCGGGCCCTGGACACGAACGATGCCCTTTCCCCTGAGAAACAAAACTCACCAGGCCAGGTTCCTGATGTCAGTTTGCAGGAGGCACTTGGCACTCTCAAACCAGACACAGTTGCCTGTGGGGGCATCTTGCATCTGGGAGATATCCTGAAGCATGCGGAATTTCAGCAGGCAGCCGGCCACTCCGGGCCACCGGGCCCTGGACACGAACGATGCCCTTTCCCCTGAGAAACAAAACTCACCAGGCCAGGTTCCTGATGTCAGTTTGCAGGAGGCACTTGGCACTGTCAAACCAGACACAGTTGCCTGTGGGGGCACCTTGCATCTGGGAGATATCCTGAAGCATGCGGAATTTCAGCAGGCAGCCGGCCACTCCGGGCCACCGGGCCCTGGACACGAACGATGCCCTTTCCCCTGAGAAACAAAACTCACCAGGCCAGGTTCCTGATGTCAGTTTGCAGGAGGCAATTGGCACTGTCAAACCAGACACAGTTGCCTGTGGGGGCACCTTGCATCTGGGAGATATCCTGAAGCATGCGGAATTTCAGCAGGCAGCCGGCCACTCCGGGCCACCGGGCCCTGGACACGAACGATGCCCATTCCCCTGAGAAACAAAACTCACCAGGCCAGGTTCCTGATGTCAGTTTGCAGGAGGCACTTGGCACTGTCAAACCAGACACAGTTGCCTGTGGGTGCTCCTTGCATCTGGGAGATATCCTGAACCATGCGGAATTTCAGCAGGCAGCCGGCCACTCCGGGCCACCGGGCCCTGGACACGAACGATGCCCTTTCCCCTGAGAAACAAAACTCACCAGGCCAGGTTCCTGATGTCAGTTTGCAGGAGGCACTTGGCACTCTCAAACCAGACACAGTTGCCTGTGGGGGCACCTTGCATCTGGGAGATATCCTGAAGCATGCGGAATTTCAGCAGGCAGCCGGCCACTCCGGGCCACCGGGCCCTGGACACGAACGATGCCCTTTCCCCTGAGAAACAAAACTCACCAGGCCAGGTTCCTGATGTCAGTTTGCAGGAGGCACTTGGCACTCTCAAACCAGACACAGTTGCCTGTGGGGGCACCTTGCATCTGGGAGATATCCTGAAGCATGCGGAATTTCAGCAGGCAGCCGGCCACTCCGGGCCACCGGGCCCTGGACACGAACGATGCCCTTTCCCCTGAGAAACAAAACTCACCAGGCCAGGTTCCTGATGTCAGTTTGCAGGAGGCACTTGGCACTGTCAAACCAGACACAGTTGCCTGTGGGGGCACCTTGCATCTGGGAGATATCCTGAACCATGCGGAATTTCAGCAGGCAGCCGGCCACTCCGGGCCACCGGGCCCTGGACACGAACGATGCCCTTTCCCCTGAGAAACAAAACTCACCAGGCCAGGTTCCTGATGTCAGTTTGCAGGAGGCACTTGGCACTCTCAAACCAGACACAGTTGCCTGTGGGGGCACCTTGCATCTGGGAGATATCCTGAAGCATGCGGAATTTCAGCAGGCAGCCGGCCACTCCGGGCCACCGGGCCCTGGACACGAACGATGCCCTTTCCCCTGAGAAACAAAACTCACCAGGCCAGGTTCCTGATGTCAGTTTGCAGGAGGCACTTGGCACTCTCAAACCAGACACAGTTGCCTGTGGGTGCTCCTTGCATCTGGGAGATATCCTAAACCATGCGGAATTTCAGCAGGCAGCCGGCCACTCCGGGCCACCGGGCCCTGGACACGAACGATGCCCTTTCCCCTGAGAAACAAAACTCACCAGGCCAGGTTCCTGATGTCAGTTTGCAGGAGGCACTTGGCACTGTCAAACCAGACACAGTTGCCTGTGGGGGCACCTTGCATCTGGGAGATATCCTGAAGCATGCGGAATTTCAGCAGGCAGCCGGCCACTCCGGGCCACCGGGCCCTGGACACGAACGATGCCCTTTCCCCTGAGAAACAAAACTCACCAGGCCAGGTTCCTGATGTCAGTTTGCAGGAGGCACTTGGCACTCTCAAACCAGACACAGTTGCCTGTGGGGGCACCTTGCATCTGGGAGATATCCTGAAGCATGCGGAATTTCAGCAGGCAGCCGCCCACTCCGGGCCACCGGTCCCTGGACACGAACCATGGCCTTTCCCCTGAGAAACAAAACTCACCAGGCCAGGTTCCTGATGTCAGTTTGCAGGAGGCACTTGGCACTCTCAAACCAGACACAGTTGCCTGTGGGGGCACCTTGCATCTGGGAGATATCCTGAACCATGTGGAATTTCAGCAGGCAGCCCGCCACTCCGGGCCACCGGGCCCTGGACACGAGCGATGCCCTTTCCCCTGAGAAACAAAACTCACCAGGCCAGGTTCCTGATGTCAGTTTGAAGGAGGCACTTGGCACTCTCAAACCAGACACAGTTGCCTGTGGGGGCACCTTGCATCTGGGAGATATCCTGAAGCATGCGGAATTTCAGCAAGCAGCCGGCCGCTCCGGGCCACCGGGCCCTGGACACGAACGATGCCCTTTCCCCTGAGAAACAAAACTCACCAGGCCAGGTTCCTGATGTCAGTTTGCAGGAGGCACTTGGCACTGTCAAACCAGACACAGTTGCCTGTGGGGGCACCTTGCATCTGGGAGATATCCTGAAGCATGCGGAATTTCAGCAGGCAGCCGTCCACTCCGGGCCACCGGGCCCTGGACACGAGCGATGCCCTTTCCCCTGAGAAACAAAACTCACCAGGCCAGGTTCCTGATGTCAGTTTGCAGGAGGCACTTGGCACTGTCAAACCAGACACAGTTGCCTGTGGGGGCACCTTGCATCTGGGAGATATCCTGAACCATGTGGAATTTCAGCAGGCAGCCCGCCACTCCGGGCCACCGGGCCCTGGACACGAGCGATGCCCTTTCCCCTGAGAAACAAAACTCACCAGGCCAGGTTCCTGATGTCAGTTTGAAGGAGGCACTTGGCACTCTCAAACCAGACACAGTTGCCTGTGGGGGCACCTTGCATCTGGGAGATATCCTGAAGCATGCGGAATTTCAGCAAGCAGCCGGCCGCTCCGGGCCACCGGGCCCTGGACACGAACGATGCCCTTTCCCCTGAGAAACAAAACTCACCAGGCCAGGTTCCTGATGTCAGTTTGCAGGAGGCACTTGGCACTGTCAAACCAGACACAGTTGCCTGTGGGGGCACCTTGCATCTGGGAGATATCCTGAAGCATGCGGAATTTCAGCAGGCAGCCGTCCACTCCGGGCCACCGGGCCCTGGACACGAGCGATGCCCTTTCCCCTGAGAAACAAAACTCACCAGGCCAGGTTCCTGATGTCAGTTTGCAGGAGGCACTTGGCACTGTCAAACCAGACACAGTTGCCTGTGGGGGCACCTTGCATCTGGGAGATATCCTGAACCATGCGGAATTTCAGCAGGCAGCCGGCCACTCCGGGCCACCCGGCCCTGGACACGAACGATGCCCTTTCCCCTGAGAAACAAAACTCACCAGGCCAGGTTCCTGATGTCAGTTTGCAGGAGGCACTTGGCACTGTCAAACCAGACACAGTTGCCTGTGGGGGCACCTTGCATCTGGGAGATATCCTGAACCATGCGGAATTTCAGCAGGCAGCCGGCCACTCCGGGCCACCGGGCCCTGGACACGAACGATGCCCTTTCCCCTGAGAAACAAAACTCACCAGGCCAGGTTCCTGATGTCAGTTTGCAGGAGGCACTTGGCACTGTCAAACCAGACACAGTTGCCTGTGGGGGCACCTTGCATCTGGGAGATATCCTGAAGCATGCGGAATTTCAGCAGGCAGCCGTCCACTCCGGGCCACCGGGCCCTGGACACGAGCGATGCCCTTTCCCCTGAGAAACAAAACTCACCAGGCCAGGTTCCTGATGTCAGTTTGAAGGAGGCACTTGGCACTCTCAAACCAGACACAGTTGCCTGTGGGGGCACCTTGCATCTGGGAGATATCCTGAACCATGCGGAATTTCAGCAGGCAGCCGGCCACTCCGGGCCACCCGGCCCTGGACACGAACGATGCCCTTTCCCCTGAGAAACAAAACTCACCAGGCCAGGTTCCTGATGTCAGTTTGCAGGAGGCACTTGGCACTCTCAAACCAGACACAGTTGCCTGTGGGGGCACCTTGCATCTGGGAGATATCCTGAACCATGCGGAATTTCAGCAGGCAGCCGGCCACTCCGGGCCACCGGGCCCTGGACACGAACGATGCCCTTTCCCCTGAGAAACAAAACTCACCAGGCCAGGTTCCTGATGTCAGTTTGCAGGAGGCACTTGGCACTGTCAAACCAGACACAGTTGCCTGTGGGTGCTCCTTGCATCTGGGAGATATCCTGAAGCATGCGGAATTTCAGCAGGCAGCCGGCCACTCCGGGCCACCGGGCCCTGGACACGAACCATGGCCTTTCCCCTGAGAAACAAACCTCACCAGGCCAGGTTCCTGATGTCAGTTTGCAGGAGGCACTTGGCACTCTCAAACCAGACACAGTTGCCTGTGGGGGCACCTTGCATCTGGGAGATATCCTGAAGCATGCGGAATTTCAGCAGGCAGCCGGCCACTCCGGGCCACCGGGCCCTGGACACGAACGATGCCCTTTCCCCTGAGAAACAAAACTCACCAGGCCAGGTTCCTGATGTCAGTTTGCAGGAGGCACTTGGCACTCTCAAACCAGACACAGTTGCCTGTGGGGGCACCTTGCATCTGGGAGATATCCTGAAGCATGCGGAATTTCAGCAGGCAGCCGGCCACTCCGGGCCACCGGGCCCTGGACACGAACGATGCCCTTTCCCCTGAGAAACAAAACTCACCAGGCCAGGTTCCTGATGTCAGTTTGCAGGAGGCACTTGGCACTGTCAAACCAGACACAGTTGCCTGTGGGGGCACCTTGCATCTGGGAGATATCCTGAAGCATGCGGAATTTCAGCAGGCAGCCGGCCACTCCGGGCCACCGGGCCCTGGACACGAACGATGCCCTTTCCCCTGAGAAACAAAACTCACCAGGCCAGGTTCCTGATGTCAGTTTGCAGGAGGCAATTGGCACTGTCAAACCAGACACAGTTGCCTGTGGGGGCACCTTGCATCTGGGAGATATCCTGAAGCATGCGGAATTTCAGCAGGCAGCCGGCCACTCCGGGCCACCGGGCCCTGGACACGAACGATGCCCATTCCCCTGAGAAACAAAACTCACCAGGCCAGGTTCCTGATGTCAGTTTGCAGGAGGCACTTGGCACTGTCAAACCAGACACAGTTGCCTGTGGGTGCTCCTTGCATCTGGGAGATATCCTGAACCATGCGGAATTTCAGCAGGCAGCCGGCCACTCCGGGCCACCGGGCCCTGGACACGAACGATGCCCTTTCCCCTGAGAAACAAAACTCACCAGGCCAGGTTCCTGATGTCAGTTTGCAGGAGGCACTTGGCACTCTCAAACCAGACACAGTTGCCTGTGGGGGCACCTCGCATCTGGGAGATATCCTGAAGCATGCGGAATTTCAGCAGGCAGCCGGCCACTCCGGGCCACCGGGCCCTGGACACGAACGATGCCCTTTCCCCTGAGAAACAAAACTCACCAGGCCAGGTTCCTGATGTCAGTTTGCAGGAGGCACTTGGCACTCTCAAACCAGACACAGTTGCCTGTGGGGGCACCTTGCATCTGGGAGATATCCTGAAGCATGCGGAATTTCAGCAGGCAGCCGGCCACTCCGGGCCACCGGGCCCTGGACACGAACGATGCCCTTTCCCCTGAGAAACAAAACTCACCAGGCCAGGTTCCTGATGTCAGTTTGCAGGAGGCACTTGGCACTGTCAAACCAGACACAGTTGCCTGTGGGGGCACCTTGCATCTGGGAGATATCCTGAACCATGCGGAATTTCAGCAGGCAGCCGGCCACTCCGGGCCACCGGGCCCTGGACACGAACGATGCCCTTTCCCCTGAGAAACAAAACTCACCAGGCCAGGTTCCTGATGTCAGTTTGCAGGAGGCACTTGGCACTCTCAAACCAGACACAGTTGCCTGTGGGGGCACCTTGCATCTGGGAGATATCCTGAAGCATGCGGAATTTCAGCAGGCAGCCGGCCACTCCGGGCCACCCGGCCCTGGACACGAACGATGCCCTTTCCCCTGAGAAACAAAACTCACCAGGCCAGGTTCCTGATGTCAGTTTGCAGGAGGCACTTGGCACTGTCAAACCAGACACAGTTGCCTGTGGGGGCACCTTGCATCTGGGAGATATCCTGAAGCATGCGGAATTTCAGCAGGCAGCCGGCCACTCCGGGCCACCGGGCCCTGGACACGAACGATGCCCTTTCCCCTGAGAAACAAAACTCACCAGGCCAGGTTCCTGATGTCAGTTTGCAGGAGGCACTTGGCACTCTCAAACCAGACACAGTTGCCTGTGGGTGCTCCTTGCATCTGGGAGATATCCTAAACCATGCGGAATTTCAGCAGGCAGCCGGCCACTCCGGGCCACCGGGCCCTGGACACGAACGATGCCCTTTCCCCTGAGAAACAAAACTCACCAGGCCAGGTTCCTGATGTCAGTTTGCAGGAGGCACTTGGCACTGTCAAACCAGACACAGTTGCCTGTGGGGGCACCTTGCATCTGGGAGATATCCTGAACCATGCGGAATTTCAGCAGGCAGCCGGCCACTCCGGGCCACCGGGCCCTGGACACGAACGATGCCCTTTCCCCTGAGAAACAAAACTCACCAGGCCAGGTTCCTGATGTCAGTTTGCAGGAGGCACTTGGCACTCTCAAACCAGACACAGTTGCCTGTGGGGGCACCTTGCATCTGGGAGATATCCTGAACCATGTGGAATTTCAGCAGGCAGCCCGCCACTCCGGGCCACCGGGCCCTGGACACGAGCGATGCCCTTTCCCCTGAGAAACAAAACTCACCAGGCCAGGTTCCTGATGTCAGTTTGAAGGAGGCACTTGGCACTCTCAAACCAGACACAGTTGCCTGTGGGGGCACCTTGCATCTGGGAGATATCCTGAAGCATGCGGAATTTCAGCAAGCAGCCGGCCGCTCCGGGCCACCGGGCCCTGGACACGAACGATGCCCTTTCCCCTGAGAAACAAAACTCACCAGGCCAGGTTCCTGATGTCAGTTTGCAGGAGGCACTTGGCACTCTCAAACCAGACACAGTTGCCTGTGGGGGCACCTTGCATCTGGGAGATATCCTGAACCATGCGGAATTTCAGCAGGCAGCCGGCCACTCCGGGCCACCGGGCCCTGGACACGAACGATGCCCTTTCCCCTGAGAAACAAAACTCACCAGGCCAGGTTCCTGATGTCAGTTTGCAGGAGGCACTTGGCACTCTCAAACCAGACACAGTTGCCTGTGGGGGCACCTTGCATCTGGGAGATATCCTGAACTATGCGGAATTTCAGCAGGCAGCCGGCCACTCCGGGCCACCGGGCCCTGGACACGAACGATGCCCTTTCCCCTGAGAAACAAAACTCACCAGGCCAGGTTCCTGATGTCAGTTTGCAGGAGGCACTTGGCACTCTCAAACCAGACACAGTTGCCTGTGGGGGCACCTTGCATCTGGGAGATATCCTGAAGCATGCGGAATTTCAGCAGGCAGCCGGCCACTCCGGGCCACCGGGCCCTGGACACGAACGATGCCCTTTCCCCTGAGAAACAAAACTCACCAGGCCAGGTTCCTGATGTCAGTTTGCAGGAGGCACTTGGCACTCTCAAACCAGACACAGTTGCCTGTGGGGGCACCTTGCATCTGGGAGATATCCTGAAGCATGCGGAATTTCAGCAGGCAGCCGGCCACTCCGGGCCACCGGGCCCTGGACACGAACGATGCCCTTTCCCCTGAGAAACAAAACTCACCAGGCCAGGTTCCTGATGTCAGTTTGCAGGAGGCACTTGGCACTGTCAAACCAGACACAGTTGCCTGTGGGGGCACCTTGCATCTGGGAGATATCCTGAAGCATGCGGAATTTCAGCAGGCAGCCGGCCACTCCGGGCCACCGGGCCCTGGACACGAACGATGCCCTTTCCCCTGAGAAACAAAACTCACCAGGCCAGGTTCCTGATGTCAGTTTGCAGGAGGCAATTGGCACTGTCAAACCAGACACAGTTGCCTGTGGGGGCACCTTGCATCTGGGAGATATCCTGAAGCATGCGGAATTTCAGCAGGCAGCCGGCCACTCCGGGCCACCGGGCCCTGGACACGAACGATGCCCATTCCCCTGAGAAACAAAACTCACCAGGCCAGGTTCCTGATGTCAGTTTGCAGGAGGCACTTGGCACTGTCAAACCAGACACAGTTGCCTGTGGGTGCTCCTTGCATCTGGGAGATATCCTGAACCATGCGGAATTTCAGCAGGCAGCCGGCCACTCCGGGCCACCGGGCCCTGGACACGAACGATGCCCTTTCCCCTGAGAAACAAAACTCACCAGGCCAGGTTCCTGATGTCAGTTTGCAGGAGGCACTTGGCACTCTCAAACCAGACACAGTTGCCTGTGGGGGCACCTTGCATCTGGGAGATATCCTGAACCATGCGGAATTTCAGCAGGCAGCCGGCCACTCCGGGCCACCGGGCCCTGGACACGAACGATGCCCTTTCCCCTGAGAAACAAAACTCACCAGGCCAGGTTCCTGATGTCAGTTTGCAGGAGGCACTTGGCACTCTCAAACCAGACACAGTTGCCTGTGGGGGCACCTTGCATCTGGGAGATATCCTGAAGCATGCGGAATTTCAGCAGGCAGCCGGCCACTCCGGGCCACCCGGCCCTGGACACGAACGATGCCCTTTCCCCTGAGAAACAAAACTCACCAGGCCAGGTTCCTGATGTCAGTTTGCAGGAGGCACTTGGCACTGTCAAACCAGACACAGTTGCCTGTGGGGGCACCTTGCATCTGGGAGATATCCTGAAGCATGCGGAATTTCAGCAGGCAGCCGGCCACTCCGGGCCACCGGGCCCTGGACACGAACGATGCCCTTTCCCCTGAGAAACAAAACTCACCAGGCCAGGTTCCTGATGTCAGTTTGCAGGAGGCACTTGGCACTCTCAAACCAGACACAGTTGCCTGTGGGTGCTCCTTGCATCTGGGAGATATCCTAAACCATGCGGAATTTCAGCAGGCAGCCGGCCACTCCGGGCCACCGGGCCCTGGACACGAACGATGCCCTTTCCCCTGAGAAACAAAACTCACCAGGCCAGGTTCCTGATGTCAGTTTGCAGGAGGCACTTGGCACTGTCAAACCAGACACAGTTGCCTGTGGGGGCACCTTGCATCTGGGAGATATCCTGAACCATGCGGAATTTCAGCAGGCAGCCGGCCACTCCGGGCCACCGGGCCCTGGACACGAACGATGCCCTTTCCCCTGAGAAACAAAACTCACCAGGCCAGGTTCCTGATGTCAGTTTGCAGGAGGCACTTGGCACTCTCAAACCAGACACAGTTGCCTGTGGGGGCACCTTGCATCTGGGAGATATCCTGAAGCATGCGGAATTTCAGCAGGCAGCCGCCCACTCCGGGCCACCGGTCCCTGGACACGAACCATGGCCTTTCCCCTGAGAAACAAAACTCACCAGGCCAGGTTCCTGATGTCAGTTTGCAGGAGGCACTTGGCACTCTCAAACCAGACACAGTTGCCTGTGGGGGCACCTTGCATCTGGGAGATATCCTGAACCATGTGGAATTTCAGCAGGCAGCCCGCCACTCCGGGCCACCGGGCCCTGGACACGAGCGATGCCCTTTCCCCTGAGAAACAAAACTCACCAGGCCAGGTTCCTGATGTCAGTTTGAAGGAGGCACTTGGCACTCTCTAACCAGACACAGTTGCCTGTGGGAGCACCTTGCATCTGGGAGATATCCTGAAGCATGCGGAATTTCAGCAAGCAGCCGGCCGCTCCGGGCCACCGGGCCCTGGACACGAACGATGCCCTTTCCCCTGAGAAACAAAACTCACCAGGCCAGGTTCCTGATGTCAGTTTGCAGGAGGCACTTGGCACTGTCAAACCAGACACAGTTGCCTGTGGGGGCACCTTGCATCTGGGAGATATCCTGAAGCATGCGGAATTTCAGCAGGCAGCCGTCCACTCCGGGCCACCGGGCCCTGGACACGAGCGATGCCCTTTCCCCTGAGAAACAAAACTCACCAGGCCAGGTTCCTGATGTCAGTTTGAAGGAGGCACTTGGCACTCTCAAACCAGACACAGTTGCCTGTGGGGGCACCTTGCATCTGGGAGATATCCTGAACCATGCGGAATTTCAGCAGGCAGCCGGCCACTCCGGGCCACCCGGCCCTGGACACGAACGATGCCCTTTCCCCTGAGAAACAAAACTCACCAGGCCAGGTTCCTGATGTCAGTTTGAAGGAGGCACTTGGCACTCTCAAACCAGACACAGTTGCCTGTGGGGGCACCTTGCATCTGGGAGATATCCTGAACCATGCGGAATTTCAGCAGGCAGCCGGCCACTCCGGGCCACCCGGCCCTGGACACGAACGATGCCCTTTCCCCTGAGAAACAAAACTCACCAGGCCAGGTTCCTGATGTCAGTTTGCAGGAGGCACTTGGCACTCTCAAACCAGACACAGTTGCCTGTGGGGGCACCTTGCATCTGGGAGATATCCTGAAGCATGCGGAATTTCAGCAGGCAGCCGGCCACTCCGGGCCACCGGGCCCTGGACACGAACGATGCCCTTTCCCCTGAGAAACAAAACTCACCAGGCCAGGTTCCTGATGTCAGTTTGCAGGAGGCACTTGGCACTGTCAAACCAGACACAGTTGCCTGTGGGGGCTCCTTGCATCTGGGAGATATCCTGAACCATGCGGAATTTCAGCAGGCAGCCGGCCACTCCGGGCCACCGGGCCCTGGACACGAACCATGCCCTTTCCCCTGAGAAACAAAACTCACCAGGCCAGGTTCCTGATGTCAGTTTGCAGGAGGCAATTGGCACTGTCAAACCAGACACAGTTGCCTGTGGGGGCACCTTGCATCTGGGAGATATCCTGAAGCATGCGGAATTTCAGCAGGCAGCCGGCCACTCCGGGCCACCGGGCCCTGGACACGAACGATGCCCATTCCCCTGAGAAACAAAACTCACCAGGCCAGGTTCCTGATGTCAGTTTGCAGGAGGCACTTGGCACTGTCAAACCAGACACAGTTGCCTGTGGGTGCTCCTTGCATCTGGGAGATATCCTGAACCATGCGGAATTTCAGCAGGCAGCCGGCCACTCCGGGCCACCGGGCCCTGGACACGAACGATGCCCTTTCCCCTGAGAAACAAAACTCACCAGGCCAGGTTCCTGATGTCAGTTTGCAGGAGGCACTTGGCACTCTCAAACCAGACACAGTTGCCTGTGGGGGCACCTTGCATCTGGGAGATATCCTGAAGCATGCGGAATTTCAGCAGGCAGCCGGCCACTCCGGGCCACCGGGCCCTGGACACGAACGATGCCCTTTCCCCTGAGAAACAAAACTCACCAGGCCAGGTTCCTGATGTCAGTTTGCAGGAGGCACTTGGCACTCTCAAACCAGACACAGTTGCCTGTGGGGGCACCTTGCATCTGGGAGATATCCTGAAGCATGCGGAATTTCAGCAGGCAGCCGGCCACTCCGGGCCACCGGGCCCTGGACACGAACGATGCCCTTTCCCCTGAGAAACAAAACTCACCAGGCCAGGTTCCTGATGTCAGTTTGCAGGAGGCACTTGGCACTGTCAAACCAGACACAGTTGCCTGTGGGGGCACCTTGCATCTGGGAGATATCCTGAACCATGCGGAATTTTAGCAGGCAGCCGGCCACTCCGGGCCACCGGGCCCTGGACACGAACGATGCCCTTTCCCCTGAGAAACAAAACTCACCAGGCCAGGTTCCTGATGTCAGTTTGCAGGAGGCACTTGGCACTCTCAAACCAGACACAGTTGCCTGTGGGGGCACCTTGCATCTGGGAGATATCCTGAAGCATGCGGAATTTCAGCAGGCAGCCGGCCACTCCGGGCCACCCGGCCCTGGACACGAACGATGCCCTTTCCCCTGAGAAACAAAACTCACCAGGCCAGGTTCCTGATGTCAGTTTGCAGGAGGCACTTGGCACTGTCAAACCAGACACAGTTGCCTGTGGGGGCTCCTTGCATCTGGGAGATATCCTGAACCATGCGGAATTTCAGCAGGCAGCCGGCCACTCCGGGCCACCGGGCCCTGGACACGAACCATGCCCTTTCCCCTGAGAAACAAAACTCACCAGGCCAGGTTCCTGATGTCAGTTTGCAGGAGGCAATTGGCACTGTCAAACCAGACACAGTTGCCTGTGGGGGCACCTTGCATCTGGGAGATATCCTGAAGCATGCGGAATTTCAGCAGGCAGCCGGCCACTCCGGGCCACCGGGCCCTGGACACGAACGATGCCCATTCCCCTGAGAAACAAAACTCACCAGGCCAGGTTCCTGATGTCAGTTTGCAGGAGGCACTTGGCACTGTCAAACCAGACACAGTTGCCTGTGGGTGCTCCTTGCATCTGGGAGATATCCTGAACCATGCGGAATTTCAGCAGGCAGCCGGCCACTCCGGGCCACCGGGCCCTGGACACGAACGATGCCCTTTCCCCTGAGAAACAAAACTCACCAGGCCAGGTTCCTGATGTCAGTTTGCAGGAGGCACTTGGCACTCTCAAACCAGACACAGTTGCCTGTGGGGGCACCTTGCATCTGGGAGATATCCTGAAGCATGCGGAATTTCAGCAGGCAGCCGGCCACTCCGGGCCACCGGGCCCTGGACACGAACGATGCCCTTTCCCCTGAGAAACAAAACTCACCAGGCCAGGTTCCTGATGTCAGTTTGCAGGAGGCACTTGGCACTCTCAAACCAGACACAGTTGCCTGTGGGGGCACCTTGCATCTGGGAGATATCCTGAAGCATGCGGAATTTCAGCAGGCAGCCGGCCACTCCGGGCCACCGGGCCCTGGACACGAACGATGCCCTTTCCCCTGAGAAACAAAACTCACCAGGCCAGGTTCCTGATGTCAGTTTGCAGGAGGCACTTGGCACTGTCAAACCAGACACAGTTGCCTGTGGGGGCACCTTGCATCTGGGAGATATCCTGAACCATGCGGAATTTTAGCAGGCAGCCGGCCACTCCGGGCCACCGGGCCCTGGACACGAACGATGCCCTTTCCCCTGAGAAACAAAACTCACCAGGCCAGGTTCCTGATGTCAGTTTGCAGGAGGCACTTGGCACTCTCAAACCAGACACAGTTGCCTGTGGGGGCACCTTGCATCTGGGAGATATCCTGAAGCATGCGGAATTTCAGCAGGCAGCCGGCCACTCCGGGCCACCCGGCCCTGGACACGAACGATGCCCTTTCCCCTGAGAAACAAAACTCACCAGGCCAGGTTCCTGATGTCAGTTTGCAGGAGGCACTTGGCACTGTCAAACCAGACACAGTTGCCTGTGGGGGCACCTTGCATCTGGGAGATATCCTGAAGCATGCGGAATTTCAGCAGGCAGCCGGCCACTCCGGGCCACCGGGCCCTGGACACGAACGATGCCCTTTCCCCTGAGAAACAAAACTCACCAGGCCAGGTTCCTGATGTCAGTTTGCAGGAGGCACTTGGCACTCTCAAACCAGACACAGTTGCCTGTGGGTGCTCCTTGCATCTGGGAGATATCCTAAACCATGCGGAATTTCAGCAGGCAGCCGGCCACTCCGGGCCACCGGGCCCTGGACACGAACGATGCCCTTTCCCCTGAGAAACAAAACTCACCAGGCCAGGTTCCTGATGTCAGTTTGCAGGAGGCACTTGGCACTGTCAAACCAGACACAGTTGCCTGTGGGGGCACCTTGCATCTGGGAGATATCCTGAACCATGCGGAATTTCAGCAGGCAGCCGGCCACTCCGGGCCACCGGGCCCTGGACACGAACGATGCCCTTTCCCCTGAGAAACAAAACTCACCAGGCCAGGTTCCTGATGTCAGTTTGCAGGAGGCACTTGGCACTCTCAAACCAGACACAGTTGCCTGTGGGGGCACCTTGCATCTGGGAGATATCCTGAAGCATGCGGAATTTCAGCAGGCAGCCGCCCACTCCGGGCCACCGGTCCCTGGACACGAACCATGGCCTTTCCCCTGAGAAACAAAACTCACCAGGCCAGGTTCCTGATGTCAGTTTGCAGGAGGCACTTGGCACTCTCAAACCAGACACAGTTGCCTGTGGGGGCACCTTGCATCTGGGAGATATCCTGAACCATGTGGAATTTCAGCAGGCAGCCCGCCACTCCGGGCCACCGGGCCCTGGACACGAGCGATGCCCTTTCCCCTGAGAAACAAAACTCACCAGGCCAGGTTCCTGATGTCAGTTTGAAGGAGGCACTTGGCACTCTCAAACCAGACACAGTTGCCTGTGGGGGCACCTTGCATCTGGGAGATATCCTGAAGCATGCGGAATTTCAGCAGGCAGCCGGCCGCTCCGGGCCACCGGGCCCTGGACACGAACGATGCCCTTTCCCCTGAGAAACAAAACTCACCAGGCCAGGTTCCTGATGTCAGTTTGCAGGAGGCACTTGGCACTGTCAAACCAGACACAGTTGCCTGTGGGGGCACCTTGCATCTGGGAGATATCCTGAAGCATGCGGAATTTCAGCAGGCAGCCGTCCACTCCGGGCCACCGGGCCCTGGACACGAGCGATGCCCTTTCCCCTGAGAAACAAAACTCACCAGGCCAGGTTCCTGATGTCAGTTTGAAGGAGGCACTTGGCACTCTCAAACCAGACACAGTTGCCTGTGGGGGCACCTTGCATCTGGGAGATATCCTGAACCATGCGGAATTTCAGCAGGCAGCCGGCCACTCCGGGCCACCCGGCCCTGGACACGAACGATGCCCTTTCCCCTGAGAAACAAAACTCACCAGGCCAGGTTCCTGATGTCAGTTTGCAGGAGGCACTTGGCACTGTCAAACCAGACACAGTTGCCTGTGGGGGCACCTTGCATCTGGGAGATATCCTGAACCATGCGGAATTTCAGCAGGCAGCCGGCCACTCCGGGCCACCGGGCCCTGGACACGAACGATGCCCTTTCCCCTGAGAAACAAAACTCACCAGGCCAGGTTCCTGATGTCAGTTTGCAGGAGGCACTTGGCACTGTCAAACCAG
The DNA here is from genome assembly GCF_036417665.1 of Passer domesticus. Taxonomy (NCBI): domain Eukaryota; kingdom Metazoa; phylum Chordata; class Aves; order Passeriformes; family Passeridae; genus Passer; species Passer domesticus. The sequence goes on along the minus strand of NC_087501.1, from coordinate 208,267 downwards.
ACACAGTTGCCTGTGGGTGCTCCTTGCATCTGGGAGATATCCTGAAGCATGCGGAATTTCAGCAGGCAGCCGGCCACTCCGGGCCACCGGGCCCTGGACACGAACGATGCCCTTTCCCCTGAGAAACAAAACTCACCAGGCCAGGTTCCTGATGTCAGTTTGCAGGAGGCACTTGGCACTGTCAAACCAGACACAGTTGCCTGTGGGGGCACCTTGCATCTGGGAGATATCCTGAACCATGCGGAATTTCAGCAGGCAGCCGGCCACTCCGGGCCACCGGGCCCTGGACACGAACGATGCCCTTTCCCCTGAGAAACAAAACTCACCAGGCCAGGTTCCTGATGTCAGTTTGCAGGAGGCACTTGGCACTCTCAAACCAGACACAGTTGCCTGTGGGGGCACCTTGCATCTGGGAGATATCCTGAAGCATGCGGAATTTCAGCAGGCAGCCGGCCACTCCGGGCCACCCGGCCCTGGACACGAACGATGCCCTTTCCCCTGAGAAACAAAACTCACCAGGCCAGGTTCCTGATGTCAGTTTACAGGAGGCACTTGGCACTGTCAAACCAGACACAGTTGCCTGTGGGGGCACCTTGCATCTGGGAGATATCCTGAAGCATGCGGAATTTCAGCAGGCAGCCGGCCACTCCGGGCCACCGGGCCCTGGACACGAACGATGCCCTTTCCCCTGAGAAACAAAACTCACCAGGCCAGGTTCCTGATGTCAGTTTGCAGGAGGCACTTGGCACTGTCAAACCAGACACAGTTGCCTGTGGGTGCTCCTTGCATCTGGGAGATATCCTAAACCATGCTGAATTTCAGCAGGCAGCCGGCCACTCCGGGCCACCGGGCCCTGGACACGAACGATGCCCTTTCCCCTGAGAAACAAAACTCACCAGGCCAGGTTCCTGATGTCAGTTTGCAGGAGGCACTTGGCACTGTCAAACCAGACACAGTTGCCTGTGGGGGCACCTTGCATCTGGGAGATATCCTGAACCATGCGGAATTTCAGCAGGCAGCCGGCCACTCCGGGCCACCGGGCCCTGGACACGAACGATGCCCTTTCCCCTGAGAAACAAAACTCACCAGGCCAGGTTCCTGATGTCAGTTTGCAGGAGGCACTTGGCACTCTCAAACCAGACACAGTTGCCTGTGGGGGCACCTTGCATCTGGGAGATATCCTGAAGCATGCGGAATTTCAGCAGGCAGCCGCCCACTCCGGGCCACCGGTCCCTGGACACGAACCATGGCCTTTCCCCTGAGAAACAAAACTCACCAGGCCAGGTTCCTGATGTCAGTTTGCAGGAGGCACTTGGCACTCTCAAACCAGACACAGTTGCCTGTGGGGGCACCTTGCATCTGGGAGATATCCTGAACCATGCGGAATTTCAGCAGGCAGCCCGCCACTCCGGGCCACCGGGCCCTGGACACGAGCGATGCCCTTTCCCCTGAGAAACAAAACTCACCAGGCCAGGTTCCTGATGTCAGTTTGAAGGAGGCACTTGGCACTCTCAAACCAGACACAGTTGCCTGTGGGGGCACCTTGCATCTGGGAGATATCCTGAAGCATGCGGAATTTCAGCAAGCAGCCGGCCGCTCCGGGCCACCGGGCCCTGGACACGAACGATGCCCTTTCCCCTGAGAAACAAAACTCACCAGGCCAGGTTCCTGATGTCAGTTTGCAGGAGGCACTTGGCACTGTCAAACCAGACACAGTTGCCTGTGGGGGCACCTTGCATCTGGGAGATATCCTGAAGCATGCGGAATTTCAGCAGGCAGCCGGCCACTCCGGGCCACCGGGCCCTGGACACGAACGATGCCCTTTCCCCTGAGAAACAAAACTCACCAGGCCAGGTTCCTGATGTCAGTTTGCAGGAGGCACTTGGCACTGTCAAACCAGACACAGTTGCCTGTGGGGGCACGTTGGATCTGGGAGATATCCTGAAGCATGCGGAATTTCAGCAGGCAGCCGGCCACTCCGGGCCACCCGGCCCTGGACACGAACGATGCCCTTTCCCCTGAGAAACAAAACTCACCAGGCCAGGTTCCTGATGTCAGTTTGCAGGAGGCACTTGGCACTGTCAAACCAGACACAGTTGCCTGTGGGGGCACCTTGCATCTGGGAGATATCCTGAAGCATGCGGAATTTCTGCAGGCAGCCGGCCACTCCGGGCCACCGGGCCCTGGACACGAACGATGCCCTTTCCCCTGAGAAACAAAAGTCACCAGGCCAGGTTCCTGATGTCAGTTTGCAGGAGGCACTTGGCACTCTCAAACCAGACACAGTTGCCTGTGGGGGCACCTTGCATCTGGGAGATATCCTGAACCATGCGGAATTTCAGCAGGCAGCCGGCCACTCCGGGCCACCGGGCCCTGGACACGAACGATGGCCTTTCCCCTGAGAAACAAAACTCACCAGGCCAGGTTCCTGATGTCAGTTTGCAGGAGGCACTTGGCACTCTCAAACCAGACACAGTTGCCTGTGGGGGCACCTTGCATCTGGGAGATATCCTGAAGCATGCGGAATTTCAGCAGGCAGCCGGCCACTCCGGGCCACCGGGCCCTGGACACGAACGATGGCCTTTCCCCTGAGAAACAAAACTCACCAGGCCAGGTTCCTGATGTCAGTTTGCAGGAGGCACTTGGCACTGTCAAACCAGACACAGTTGCCTGTGGGGGCACCTTGCATCTGGGAGATATCCTGAAACATGCGGAATTTCAGCAGGCAGCCGGCCACTCCGGGCCACCGGGCCCTGGACACGAACGATGCCCTTTCCCCTGAGAAACAAAACTCACCAGGCCAGGTTCCTGATGTCAGTTTGCAGGAGGCACTTGGCACTGTCAAACCAGACACAGTTGCCTGTGGGGGCACCTTGCATCTGGGAGATATCCTGAACCATGCGGAATTTTAGCAGGCAGCCGGCCACTCCGGGCCACCGGGCCCTGGACACGAACGATGCCCTTTCCCCTGAGAAACAAAACTCACCAGGCCAGGTTCCTGATGTCAGTTTGCAGGAGGCACTTGGCACTCTCAAACCAGACACAGTTGCCTGTGGGGGCACCTTGCATCTGGGAGATATCCTGAAGCATGCGGAATTTCAGCAGGCAGCCGGCCACTCCGGGCCACCCGGCCCTGGACACGAACGATGCCCTTTCCCCTGAGAAACAAAACTCACCAGGCCAGGTTCCTGATGTCAGTTTGCAGGAGGCACTTGGCACTGTCAAACCAGACACAGTTGCCTGTGGGGGCACCTTGCATCTGGGAGATATCCTGAAGCATGCGGAATTTCAGCAGGCAGCCGGCCACTCCGGGCCACCGGGCCCTGGACACGAACGATGCCCTTTCCCCTGAGAAACAAAACTCACCAGGCCAGGTTCCTGATGTCAGTTTGCAGGAGGCACTTGGCACTCTCAAACCAGACACAGTTGCCTGTGGGGGCACCTTGCATCTGGGAGATATCCTGAAGCATGCGGAATTTCAGCAGGCAGCCGGCCACTCCGGGCCACCGGGCCCTGGACACGAACGATGCCCTTTCCCCTGAGAAACAAAACTCACCAGGCCAGGTTCCTGATGTCAGTTTGCAGGAGGCACTTGGCACTCTCAAACCAGACACAGTTGCCTGTGGGGGCACCTTGCATCTGGGAGATATCCTGAACCATGCGGAATTTCAGCAGGCAGCCGGCCACTCCGGGCCACCGGGCCCTGGACACGAACGATGCCCTTTCCCCTGAGAAACAAAACTCACCAGGCCAGGTTCCTGATGTCAGTTTGCAGGAGGCACTTGGCACTCTCAAACCAGACACAGTTGCCTGTGGGGGCACCTTGCATCTGGGAGATATCCTGAAGCATGCGGAATTTCAGCAGGCAGCCGGCCACTCCGGGCCACCCGGCCCTGGACACGAACGATGCCCTTTCCCCTGAGAAACAAAACTCACCAGGCCAGGTTCCTGATGTCAGTTTGCAGGAGGCACTTGGCACTGTCAAACCAGACACAGTTGCCTGTGGGGGCACCTTGCATCTGGGAGATATCCTGAAGCATGCGGAATTTCAGCAGGCAGCCGGCCACTCCGGGCCACCGGGCCCTGGACACGAACGATGCCCTTTCCCCTGAGAAACAAAACTCACCAGGCCAGGTTCCTGATGTCAGTTTGCAGGAGGCACTTGGCACTGTCAAACCAGACACAGTTGCCTGTGGGTGCTCCTTGCATCTGGGAGATATCCTGAAGCATGTGGAATTTCAGCAGGCAGCCGGCCACTCCGGGCCACCGGGCCCTGGACACGAACGATGCCCTTTACCCTGAGAAACAAAACTCACCAGGCCAGGTTCCTGATGTCAGTTTGCAGGAGGCACTTGGCACTCTCAAACCAGACACAGTTGCCTGTGGGGGCACCTTGCATCTGGGAGATATCCTGAAGCATGCGGAATTTCAGCAGGCAGCCGGCCACTCCGGGCCACCGGGCCCTGGACACGAACCATGCCCTTTCCCCTGAGAAACAAAACTCACCAGGCCAGGTTCCTGATGTCAGTTTGCAGGAGGCACTTGGCACTGTCAAACCAGACACAGTTCCCTGTGGGGGCACCTTGCATCTGGGAGATATCCTGAAGCATGTGGAATTTCAGCAGGCAGCCGGCCACTCCGGGCCACCGGGCCCTGGACACGAACGATGCCCTTTCCCCTGAGAAACAAAACTCACCAGGCCAGGTTCCTGATGTCAGTTTGCAGGAGGCACTTGGCACTCTCAAACCAGACACAGTTGCCTGTGGGGGCACCTTGCATCTGGGAGATATCCTGAAGCATGCGGAATTTCAGCAGGCAGCCGGCCACTCCGGGCCACCGGGCCCTGGACACGAACGATGGCCTTTCCCCTGAGAAACAAAACTCACCAGGCCAGGTTCCTGATGTCAGTTTGCAGGAGGCACTTGGCACTCTCAAACCAGACACAGTTGCCTGTGGGGGCACCTTGCATCTGGGAGATATCCTGAAGCATGCGGAATTTCAGCAGGCAGCCGGCCACTCCGGGCCACCGGGCCCTGGACACGAGCGATGCCCTTTCCCCTGAGAAACAAAACTCACCAGGCCAGGTTCCTGATGTCAGTTTGCAGGAGGCACTTGGCACTGTCAAACCAGACACAGTTGCCTGTGGGGGCACCTTGCATCTGGGAGATATCCTGAAGCATGCGGAATTTCAGCAGGCAGCCGGCCACTCCGGGCCACCGGGCCCTGGACACGAACCATGCCCTTTCCCCTGAGAAACAAAACTCACCAGGCCAGGTTCCTGATGTCAGTTTGCAGGAGGCACTTGGCACTCTCAAACCAGACACAGTTGCCTGTGGGGGCACCTTGCATCTGGGAGATATCCTGAAGCATGCGGAATTTCAGCAGGCAGCCGGCCACTCCGGGCCACCGGGCCCTGGACACGAACCATGCCCTTTCCCCTGAGAAACAAAACTCACCAGGCCAGGTTCCTGATGTCAGTTTGCAGGAGGCACTTGGCACTCTCAAACCAGACACACTTGCCTGTGGGGGCACCTTGCATCTGGGAGATATCCTGAACCATGCGGAATTTCAGCAGGCAGCCGGCCACTCCGGGCCACCGGGCCCTGGACACGAACGATGCCCTTTCCCCTGAGAAACAAAACTCACCAGGCCAGGTTCCTGATGTCAGTTTGAAGGAGGCACTTGGCACTGTCAAACCAGACACAGTTGCCTGTGGGGGCACCTTGCATCTGGGAGGTATCCTGAAGCATGCGGAATTTCAGCAGGCAGCCGGCCACTCCGGGCCACCGGGCCCTGGACACGAACGATGCCCTTTCCCCTGAGAAACAAAACTCACCAGGCCAGGTTCCTGATGTCAGTTTGCAGGAGGCACTTGGCGCTCTAAAACCAGACACAGTTGCCTGTGGGGGCACCTTGCATCTGGGAGATATCCTGAAGCATGTGGAATTTCAGCAGGCAGCCGGCCACTCCGGGCCACCGGGCCCTGGACACGAACGATGGCCTTTCCCCTGAGAAATAAAACTCACCAGGCCAGGTTCCTGATGTCAGTTTGCAGGAGGCACTTGGCACTGTCAAACCAGACACAGTTGCCTGTGGGGGCACCTTGCATCTGGGAGATATTCTGAAGCATGCGGAATTTCAGCAGGCAGCCGGCCACTCCGGGCCACCGGGCCCTGGACACGAACAATGCCCTTTCCCCTGAGAAACAAAACTCATCAGGCCAGGTTCCTGATGTCAGTTTGCAGGAGGCACTTGGCACTCTCAAACCAGACACAGTTGCCTGTGGGGGCACCTTGCATCTGGGAGATATCCTGAAGCATGCGGAATTTCAGCAGGCAGCCGGCCACTCCGGGCCACCGGGCCCTGGACACGAACGATGGCCTTTCCCCTGAGAAACAAAACTCACCAGGCCAGGTTCCTGATGTCAGTTTGCAGGAGGCACTTGGCACTCTCAAACCAGACACAGTTGCCTGTGGGGGCACCTTGCATCTGGGAGATATCCTGAAGCATGCGGAATTTCAGCAGGCAGCCGGCCACTCCGGGCCACCGGGCCCTGGACACGAGCGATGCCCTTTCCCCTGAGAAACAAAACTCACCAGGCCAGGTTCCTGATGTCAGTTTGCAGGAGGCACTTGGCACTGTCAAACCAGACACAGTTGCCTGTGGGGGCACCTTGCATCTGGGAGATATCCTGAAGCATGCGGAATTTCAGCAGGCAGCCGGCCACTCCGGGCCACCGGGCCCTGGACACGAACCATGCCCTTTCCCCTGAGAAACAAAACTCACCAGGCCAGGTTCCTGATGTCAGTTTGCAGGAGGCACTTGGCACTCTCAAACCAGACACAGTTGCCTGTGGGGGCACCTTGCATCTGGGAGATATCCTGAAGCATGCGGAATTTCAGCAGGCAGCCGGCCACTCCGGGCCACCGGGCCCTGGACACGAACGATGCCCTTTCCCCTGAGAAACAAAACTCACCAGGCCAGGTTCCTGATGTCAGTTTGCAGGAGGCACTTGGCACTCTCAAACCAGACACAGTTGCCTGTGAGGGCACCTTGCATCTGGGAGATATCCTGAAGCATGCGGAATTTCAGCAGGCAGCCAGCCACTCCGGTCCACGAGGCCCTGGACACGAACGATGCCCTTTCCCCTGAGAAACAAAACTCACCAGGCCAGGTTCCTGATGTCAGTTTGCAGGAGGCACTTGGCACTGTCAAACCAGACACAGTTGCCTGTGGGGGCACCTTGCATCTGGGAGATATCCTGAAGCATGCGGAATTTCAGCAGGCAGCCGGCCACTCCGGGCCACCGGGCCCTGGACACGAACCATGGCCTTTCCCCTGAGAAACAAAACTCACCAGGCCAGGTTCCTGATGTCAGTTTGCAGGAGGCACTTGGCGCTCTAAAACCAGACACAGTTGCCTGTGGGGGCACCTTGCATCTGGGAGATATCCTGAAGCATGTGGAATTTCAGCAGGCAGCCGGCCACTCCGGGCCACCGGGCCCTGGACACGAACGATGCCCTTTCCCCTGAGAAACAAAACTCACCAGGCCAGGTTCCTGATGTCAGTTTGCAGGAGGCACTTGGCACTCTCAAACCAGACACAGTTGCCTGTGGGGGCACCTTGCATCTGGGAGATATCCTGAACCATGCGGAATTTCAGCAGGCAGCCGGCCACTCCGGGCCACCGGGCCCTGGACACGAACGATGGCCTTTCCCCTGAGAAATAAAACTCACCAGGCCAGGTTCCTGATGTCAGTTTGCAGGAGGCACTTGGCACTGTCAAACCAGACACAGTTGCCTGTGGGGGCACCTTGCATCTGGGAGATATTCTGAAGCATGCGGAATTTCAGCAGGCAGCCGGCCACTCCGGGCCACCAGGCCCTGGACACGAACGATGCCCTTTCCCCTGAGAAACAAAACTCATCAGGCCAGGTTCCTGATGTCAGTTTGCAGGAGGCACTTGGCACTCTAAAACCAGACACAGTTGCCTGTGGGGGCACCTTGCATCTGGGAGATATCCTGAAGCATGCGGAATTTCAGCAGGCAGCCGGCCACTCCGGGCCACCGGGCCCTGGACACGAACGATGGCCTTTCCCCTGAGAAACAAAACTCACCAGGCCAGGTTCCTGATGTCAGTTTGCAGGAGGCACTTGGCACTCTCAAACCAGACACAGTTGCCTGTGGGGGCACCTTGCATCTGGGAGATATCCTGAAGCATGCGGAATTTCAGCAGGCAGCCGGCCACTCCGGGCCACCGGGCCCTGGACACGAACCATGCCCTTTCCCCTGAGAAACAAAACTCACCAGGCCAGGTTCCTGATGTCAGTTTGCAGGAGGCACTTGGCACTCTCAAACCAGACACAGTTGCCTGTGGGGGCACCTTGCATCTGGGAGATATCCTGAAGCATGCGGAATTTCAGCAGGCAGCCGGCCACTCCGGGCCACCGGGCCCTGGACACGAACCATGCCCTTTCCCCTGAGAAACAAAACTCACCAGGCCAGGTTCCTGATGTCAGTTTGCAGGAGGCACTTGGCGCTCTCAAACCAGACACAGTTGCCTGTGGGGGCACCTTGCATCTGGGAGATATCCTGAAGCATGCGGAATTTCAGCAGGCAGCCGGCCACTCCGGGCCACCGGGCCCTGGACACGAACGATGCCCTTTCCCCTGAGAAACAAAACTCACCAGGCCAGGTTCCTGATGTCAGTTTGCAGGAGGCACTTGGCACTCTCAAACCAGACACAGTTGCCTGTGGGGGCACCTTGCATCTGGGAGATATCCTGAAGCATGCGGAATTTCAGCAGGCAGCCGGCCGCTCCGGGCCACCGGGCCCTGGACACGAACGATGGCCTTTCCCCTGAGAAACAAAACTCACCAGGCCAGGTTCCTGATGTCAGTTTGCAGGAGGCACTTGGCACTGTCAAACCAGACACAGTTGCCTGTGGGGGCACCTTGCATCTGGGAGATATTCTGAAGCATGCGGAATTTCAGCAGGCAGCCGGCCACTCCGGGCCACCGGGCCCTGGACACGAACGATGCCCTTTCCCGTGAGAAACAAAACTCACCAGGCCAGGTTCCTGATGTCAGTTTGCAGGAGGCACTTGGCACTCTCAAACCAGACACAGTTGCCTGTGGGGGCACCTTGCATCTGGGAGATATCCTGAAGCATGCGGAATTTCAGCAGGCAGCCGCCCACTCCGGGCCACCGGGCCCTGGACACGAACGATGCCCTTTCCCCTGAGAAACAAAACTCACCAGGCCAGGTTCCTGATGTCAGTTTGCAGGAGGCACTTGGCACTCTCAAACCAGACAGAGTTGCCTGTGGGGGCACCTTGCATCTGGGAGATATCCTGAAGCATGCGGAATTTCAGCAGGCAGCCGGCCACTCCGGGCCACCGGGCCCTGGACACGAACCATGCCCTTTCCCCTGAGAAACAAAACTCACCAGGCCAGGTTCCTGATGTCAGTTTGCAGGAGGCACTTGGCGCTCTCAAACCAGACACAGTTGCCTGTGGGGGCACCTTGCATCTGGGAGATATCCTGAAGCATGCGGAATTTCAGCAGGCAGCCGGCCACTCCGGGCCACCGGGCCCTGGACACGAACGATGCCCTTTCCCCTGAGAAACAAAACTCACCAGGCCAGGTTCCTGATGTCAGTTTGCAGGAGGCACTTGGCACTCTCAAACCAGACACAGTTGCCTGTGGGGGCACCTTGCATCTGGGAGATATCCTGAAGCATGCGGAATTTCAGCAGGCAGCCGGCCACTCCGGGCCACCGGGCCCTGGACACGAACGATGCCCTTTCCCCTGAGAAACAAAACTCACCAGGCCAGGTTCCTGATGTCAGTTTGCAGGAGGCACTTGGCACTCTCAAACCAGACACAGTTGCCTGTGGGGGCACCTTGCATCTGGGAGATATCCTGAAGCATGCGGAATTTCAGCAGGCAGCCGGCCACTCCGGGCCACCGGGCCCTGGACACGAGCGATGCCCTTTCCCCTGAGAAACAAAACTCACCAGGCCAGGTTCCTGATGTCAGTTTGCAGGAGGCACTTGGCACTGTCAAACCAGACACAGTTGCCTGTGGGGGCACCTTGCATCTGGGAGATATCCTGAAGCATGCGGAATTTCAGCAGGCAGCCGGCCACTCCGGGCCACCGGGCCCTGGGCACGAACGATGCCCTTTCCCCCTGAGAAACAAAACTCACCAGGCCAGGTTCCTGATGTCAGTTTGCAGGAGGCACTTGGCACTCTCAAACCAGACACAGTTGCCTGTGGGGGCACCTTGCATCTGGGAGATATCCTGAAGCATGCGGAATTTCAGCAGGCAGCCGGCCACTCCGGGCCACCGGGCCCTGGACACGAACGATGCCCTTTCCCCTGAGAAACAAAACTCATCAGGCCAGGTTCCTGATGTCAGTTTGCAGGAGGCACTTGGCACTGTCAAACCAGACACAGTTGCCTGTGGGGGCACCTTGCATCTGGGAGATATCCTGAAGAATGCGGAATTTCAGCAGGCAGCCGGCCACTCCGGGCCACCGGGCCCTGGACACGAACGATGGCCTTTCCCCTGAGAAACAAAACTCACCAGGCCAGGTTCCTGATGTCAGTATGCAGGAGGCACTTGGCACTCTCAAACCAGACACAGTTGCCTGTGGGGGCACCTTGCATCTGGGAGATATCCTGAAGCATGCGGAATTTCAGCAGGCAGCCGGCCACTCCGGGCCACCGGGCCCTGGGCACGAACGATGCCCTTTCCCCCTGAGAAACAAAACTCACCAGGCCAGGTTCCTGATGTCAGTTTGCAGGAGGCACTTGGCGCTCTCAAACCAGACACAGTTGCCTGTGGGGGCACCTTGCATCTGGGAGATATCCTGAACCATGCGGAATTTCAGCAGGCAGCCGGCCACTCCGGGCCACCGGGCCCTGGACAAAAACGATGCCCTTTCCCCTGAGAAACAAAACTCACCAGGCCAGGTTCCTGATGTCAGTTTGCAGGAGGCACTTGGCACTCTCAAACCAGACACAGTTGCCTGTGGGGGCACCTTGCATCTGGGAGATATCCTGAAGCATGCGGAATTTCAGCAGGCAGCCGGCCACTCCGGGCCACCGGGCCCTGGACACGAACGATGCCCTTTCCCCTGAGAAACAAAACTCACCAGGCCAGGTTCCTGATGTCAGTTTGCAGGAGGCACTTGGCACTCTCAAATCAGACACAGTTGCCTGTGGGGGCACCTTGCATCTGGGAGATATCCTGAAGCATGCGGAATTTCAGCAGGCAGCCGGCCACTCTGGGCCACCGGGCCCTGGACACGAACCATGCACTTTCCCCTGAGAAACAAAACTCACCAGGCCAGGTTCCTGATGTCAGTTTGCAGGAGGCACTTGGCACTGTCAAACCAGACACAGTTGCCTGTGGGGGCACCTTGCATCTGGGAGATATCCTGAAGCATGCGGAATTTCAGCAGGCAGCCGGCCACTCCGGGCCACCGGGCCCTGGACACGAACGATGCCCTTTCCCCTGAGAAACAAAACTCACCAGGCCAGGTTCCTGATGTCAGTTTGCAGGAGGCACTTGGCACTGTCAAACCAGACACAGTTGCCTGTGGGGGCACCTTGCATCGGGAAGATAACCTGAAGCATGCGGAATTTCAGCAGGCAGCCGGCCACTCCGGGCCACCGGGCCCTGGACACGAACGATGCCCTTTCCCCTGAGAAACAAAACTCACCAGGCCAGGTTCCTGATGTCAGTTTGCAGGAGGCACTTGGCACTCTCAAATCAGACACAGTTGCCTGTGGGGGCACCTTGCATCTGGGAGATATCCTGAAGCATGCGGAATTTCAGCAGGCAGCCGGCCACTCCGGGCCACCGGGCCCTGGACACGAACTATGCCCTTTCCCCTGAGAAACAAAACTCACCAGGCCAGGTCCCTGATGTCAGTTTGCAGGAGGCACTTGGCACTCTCAAACAAGACACAGCTGCCTGTGGGGGCTCCTTGCATCTGGGAGATATCCTGAAGCATGCGGAATTTCAGCAGGCAGCCGGCCACTCCGGGCCACCGGGCCCTGGACACGAACCATGGCCTTTCCCCTGAGAAACAAAACTCACCAGGCCAGGTTCCTGATGTCAGTTTGCAGGAGGCACTGGGCACTGCCAAACCAGACACAGTTGCCTGTGGGGGCACCTTGTATCTGGGAGGTATCCTGATCCGTGTGGAATTTCAGCAGGCAGCCGGCCACTCCGGGTCCTGGACACGAACGATGTCTTTTTCTCTGAGAAACAAAACTCACCAGGCAAGGTTCATGGTGTCAGGCTTTATGTAGGTTTTTTGGGGTGTTCATTTCTATAGTGCAGGATTCCTCGATGTTGCCAAGATTTTTTTTGAAAAAGCCTCTGCTACAATTTTTCCTGTCCTGAGTAGCTGAGGGCCTCAGGAAAGAAATGTAAACAATAACTATCTGCTGCTGTGCAGTGCCACAGGTGAATCTTCCATTAGTTGATGTAGATTGTTTTCAATTAGTGACCAATCACAGCCACCTGTGCCAAAGCTGTGAGCAGTCACAGGATTTTTGTTATTCATTCCTATTCTATTCTTGTCTTTGTAGCCTTCTGATCTCTTTCTCTCTGTTCTTTTTAGTATAGTTGTAATGTAGTATTTTAGTATAATATATGTCATAATAAATCAGCCTTCTGATCAAATAGAGTCAAGCCTCGTGTCCTCGCACCAGGGGCTGCAGTTAAAGCAAGATCTCTCCTACACAGGTGTCTGCATCTGGTGCTAGCTACAATGACTCCATTTGGCCTGGAATTTACCGTTTTTAGACCATCACTTTTTTTCCCAATTCACTCTGTGACCTCAGGCCCTTTTTAAATGTATTCCACTGCAGTCTTAAAACTCTGCATTTTCAGAGAGTATCCCTTCTGATTCTCACCCTGAAAGTGTTCCAAAAACCCCTGATATAGCCCTTATAACCTCCTTAGAATACCCTAAAATGCCCAGAATGTGCTGAGAAGCCTTCTAGAATCCCTTACATATCCTTAGAAGTTGTGGAAAAACCTTGAGAAAAACCTGCTCAGCCTCCAAGGCCCAGCTGTTGCTCTCAAACCCTCTGATGTCTTCCCTACCTTTTTGCAGTGGGTCTTGTTGTCCTCTGAGGGGTCCGTCCTTGTCCTGCTGTGAGGGTTGTAGTCTTGTGCCAGCAGGAGGATTCCTGTCTGCTCCCGCTCTTAGGGTTGCTGGGTTGTGCTGCTGTTGGGGGAAAAGGCTGTTCTTTGGGGGGCTGGTTAGGGTGAGGCTAGGGCTGGGGTGAGAGGTGCTGCACCTGTGCCCTAACCCTACCTGGTACCCTGTGTCCTTTGCACCCCGAACCCTCAGTGGCAGCTCTCCACCTGTCAAGGCCCCCCCACCCACAATGTCTGTGTGTCACCCTAACCCCCCGACATTGTCCCTTAGCCCCCTAACCTCCACCGAGCACTCTCCACCCAGGTAGGGGTGGTTTTTAGGGTGACGTTAGGGCTGGTGTGAGGGCTGCTTCACCTCTCACGCTCAGGCACCCCCCACTTTGCCCCTCGAGGCACCCCCTGCCCCTCTGCCTCTTTGTGTCACCCCCGAGTTCCCCACTGCAGCCTCTCAGGGTCTCTGTGCCACCCTGGAGCCCCCCCTTTGCTCCTAAAGGCCCCTTCTCCCTCTCAGCTGCCCCCATGCTCTGTGCCACCCTCCAGCCCCCTCCCCTCAGCCCGCAGCCCCTGGTGACACCCCGCAGCCCACAGACGTTGTCCCTACCTGTTTTATTTGGGTGCTGACCTGCTGCCAGGGCCGCACTGTCCCCGCCTTCCAGCTCCCACGAGCTACTGGATGCCTCGTGGAGTGAGGGGCAGGGCCGGGGACGGGAGAAGGGCGGGGAGAGAGCTGGGCATGCGCGGGAGCGGGAGGGGAAAAGAGCGGCGTGTTGCGGAGTGGGGGGAAAGAGGGAACGCGGCAGGGCGGGAGGGGAGAGGGTGAGAGACGGGACGGGGGCGGGAGGGGGAGAGGAGAAGAACGGCGCTAGGGAAGGGGGGGAGAGGGACGGGACAGGGCGGGAGGGGAGAGGGTGAGAGACGGGACAGGGGCGGGAGGGGGAGAGGAGAAGAACGCGCTAGAGAAGGAGGGGAGAGGGGCAGGGAGAGGGACGGGGCAGGGCGGGAGGGGAGAGGGTGAGAGACGGGACAGGGGTGGGAGGGGGAGAGGAGAAGAACGCGCTAGGGAAGGGGGGGAGAGGGGCAGGGAGAGGGACGGGGCAGGGCGGGAGGGGAGAGGGTGAGAGACGGGACAGGGGCGGGAGGGGGAGAGGAGAAGAACAGCGCTAGGGAAGGGGGGGAGAGGGGCAGGGAGAGGGACGGGGCAGGGCGGGAAATTCGCCGAGGAGTGCCGGGAGAAGAAAGGGACGCGGCAGAAGAAGGCTGAGGGGAGGAGAAGGCACCCCAAATCTCCCAGACAAACGTAGCAGCCAAATAGAACTGTAGTCAGCCTTAGAGTGCCAAAGTGAAACAAGGAACCCGGGCTGGTGAGTTTTGTTTCTCAGGGAAAAGCCCAGCATTGCTGTTCAGCTGCCTTTGGCCCTGAGTGGCCAACTGTCTGCTGAAGTGCCGCACAGCACAGGATTCCACCCAGACGTAAGATGCCCCCACCGCAAACACTGGCTGCTTTGACAGTGCCAAGTGCCTCCTGCAAACCTGGGCATTTATTTGCCATTGTATCAGTTTCAGTGGAAGCAACTGTCCCATTTTCTAATTTTAAACAGGTTCACTTGAAGGAAGCTCTGCCTTTTTCAGAATTTTGAAGGTTTAAATTTGCATTTCAGGGCAATTTTTTCCACTCTCTAGGACCAAGTATCTCAGAGAAGGGCCAGGCTGGTACCTGGGTAGCCCTAATGCTAGGAGACTATTATTTTTCTATTTTTTCTTTATGATATAGACAGCCCTAATTCAAGGCCCCAAAGAGAGTGAGATCATTCATATAATTAGTACTGTTCTCTACCTTAATTAGTCACACTTGAAGCTCCGCTCAGTACTCACCAAGAAATAATTATGTAAGTTAACAACAAATTATGCAATTTATCTAATCACACAACCTAAACACAAAGTTTTATTTCTTACCAGCATCTGCCCTTTTAGTCCAAACAGTTGTAGCAAAAAGAAAACACTGTCATTTCTCTGAAGAGTTTTCTCCTACAGCAAGCCCCTTACCCCTCTCAAATTCAAGTGAGTGGAGCCAAACAGCTGCAGCTGCTTTGAGGGCTTTTATACCTGGTGGGATTTGCCCCTCCCTCTTCCCAGGTGCTGTGGTAACGAGAGGCGGGGCCCATCAGGGGTATATTAACCCCAGCCTTTGCTAAGGCGCTTCATTCTCTCTCTGGGATCTGCTAAGGTAAGAGCTCTCTCAGCTTATATCAGCTTGTTTTCAGCAGGTGCTTTTGGGTATGTAAAGCAACAGGAGCTTTGAAGATACTGTGAGGAAAACAGCATGGAGCATAGAGAGTATTTAAGTTCATGATTTTTGGATTGTGGGTTTGGGAGTGGTAAGGTGCTTTTGTAATTTCTGCTTTTGTTCTTGGGGGTGTTTTGTTTTGTTTTTTTTTTTTTTTTTTTTTTTTTAGGAGGAATGCAACTTTCTGAAATTCCAGATTGTGTCAAGTGGAGTACATTTTTCAGCAGATTCATAATGTCATAAAAGGGATTTGCTCTGCGTCCAAGATGATATTTGAGATTGAGGCTTCAAATGAGTTAAGCATTGTGATTAGGAGAGGGAGGGTGAAGAGCTTTTAATGACTCTATTTAGGAGTTATCGTGGGTGGTTTTGAGGGCAGCAGGGTGAGAAACAGTGTCTACAGCACACAAGCTCATCCATTGCAGTCAGAGAAATGCTATGTAACTTTCTCTCTCTAACCCAGGTGCCACTCACAATAACACGCTTGGACTCAGTGTGAAGCCAGAGACTCAAGGACCTAGGCACATGCAGGAGAGGACAAGTAGCCGACTTGCTGGGAGTTGGCCCATATAACACAAAGCTCATATGTTGTTTTTGGTTTACTTTATTGCAGCTGACTGAGAGGTTAACAGGCGATTGTGGCAGAGGTGCTCTGAGGCATACTCATTTCAGGTCCAGCGTGGACTCACATCACCGGTCATCCAAAAGATAAGTTGGGGGCCACCGCCTGGAGATGGGATGATAGGAGAGTAGTGGGTTGGAAATTCCTGGGACAGATTTAAAAATTAGCAGGGGGAAAAGCAATGCCCTCTCAAGACACCTAAAAGGAGAGGCTCTACCTTTGCTAACAGCTGTAGGGTGCGCAGTGCAGAACAGTTCCAGTCTGTGTTGTGTTGTCCGGTGTATACTGTGTTACCTAGTGTGTCTTTGGGGTCCCTCGGATCAGATATCTCTGCCTCTTTCCCCTCGAGGCCCTTACCACAAGCATCAGCCGTAGGTTCTTGAACACTCGCACTTCTCTGTATGATGCCAATATCATTTGTTCTTTTACTGGCGGGCTCGGCCGTGTTTCCGAGTCACATCGCAGAAGCGTCGAGTAGGACATGTTCTGAGGCCTTGCTCCCAGCCATATCACCATCCATCTTTTCTAGCCATGGGCTTTAATGTCCTGGAGTTCATAAGATTGTATGTGTTTGCGTGTCTCATGTCTTTCACTGTAGCCCTTTGAGGAGTCGTTCAGAAAACTGGCATCATTCTTAGCATCTGTGATGTCTTCTTGAATATGCGCATAGGTAGAGGATGCTGACTGCAGGATTTACAGGCATCCATCTTTGCAGTTCTTGGAAGAAATAAATCCGTTAGCATCTTCTTCCTCCAGGGTTCTCTGAGCCTCAGCGGCTCACCATCGGTCTCACCTCAGTCATTTCATTTTGCATTCTCTCGGTCCTTGCAGTCATTCCTCTTGCCAAGAGATTTTTGTCCCTGTTGTGTCCCCTTTGTTTGTCACGTCCTGTGTCACGGGTGTCTGCACATATTTGTGTTGGAGCTGCTCTGCCCTGCTGCATAGTCTGGTGTGATAGGACAAATCCTGGGGGCTTGAAATTTGTAGTGTGGGGTGTAGTTGGTCTCTACCTGGTATTCCTAGGTTGACCCAAGATGTCTGGAGCTGTGAAGTTGTCCTGCAGCCCTCTGACTTTTGTCCTGACTTTCTTTCAGATGCAGATGGATAAAATCCATAGCAGAGCACCCCATCCCAGGTGAGTAGGTTCCCCTGAGCAGGTCAGTCCCTGTTTGTCTCTGCAGGGGGAGTGTAAATGGTGACTCTGTGTTACAGCATTGTTCTTTTTCTTTATTTTAGGAAGTAAAGGCATATAGCAACAGTCAAGTTCAAGTGGGCAAGGTGAGCAGTGGGCAGAAGCAGTTGTTATTGCTGGGGTCTCAATTTCTGGTGCCACTCTAAGCCTCTGTTCTTGTTTGTGTGCCTTAGGCAATCTGCTCAGGTTATGCCAAGCCCCTGTTATCAACCGGCCGATGGACCAGGTTTGCTGCTCTTGTGAGCCCTGTGGAGGTATTGCAGGACCCTGTGATGAAGCCTTGAAATTTTCTATTTAAAGGTTGCTTCTGAGTAGCCCTCAGGAATGACCAAGGAGTTGTGGTGAGTCGGGGAGGTATCGAGGAGGAGCCGGGGTCTGCTCAGTTCTCAGCTGTGCTCCATCACCTCGTCTCCTCTGAGACGACGGCGTCGGTCTCAGAGCACGGCCGAAGCGTGCGGCCCGAGGACCCAGTCACTCTTAGGAGGCGGTGAGTAGCAGACTTGTTGGGTTTTGGTCGATGTGCTGCTAAGATGATGCACTGATGTCTGGTTTTCTTTATCCTGACATACTAGGAGACGACAGCCCGGTGACAGCAGGAACCTCCCAGACAGCCTGGTGGCCTTCCTTTGCACCTGATGTGGATTCTCATTCCTGGACAGCCAAGAGATAAGTTGAGGGCTATGACTCACAGAGGGGATGGAAGGGGGCTGCTGCATCAGGACTCCCTGGGAGGGATTTTTGAGTCAGGCTTGGAGATGAGGCTATCCAGGAAAAGTCATCTTATGGCCACACAAAAGCAAAGTGTCACTTTTGATCCCAGTGCTGTGGTCAGGAGGGCAGAGCAGTCCCGGTGTGTATTGTGTCACTTGTCTATTGTGCATTATGTGTTGTTTGTATGTCTCATGTCTTTTACCTTAGCCCTTTGAGTGGCCTGTCAGAAACCCTGGCATCATTCTTGGCATCTGTGATCTCTGCATTTCTTGGCCTGGCACCAATGCCATAGGACTTTTGTCTCAGGCTCTCTGATCGGCATGAGAAGCGCATCTCTCTTTAGAAGCTTCTGGTCAGATGTCTTTGAAGGTCTTGTTCTGAGCTGAAGGGACAGCTGCAGCCCGCAAGGATCCATTATTGCGGATTCAGACTTATAAGAAAGCAAGGATAGGTAGAGGATTCTGACAGTAGGATTCTCGGGCATCCATCTTTGCAGTTCTTGCAATAAATCATTCAGTTAGCATCTTCTTCCTCCAGGGCTCTCTGAGCATCGTCAGCTCACCATCGGTCTCACCTCAGTCCTCTCATTTTGCAATCTCTCGGTCCTTGCAGTCCTTCTTCTTGCCAAGTGATTTCTGTTCCTGTTGTGTCCCCTTTGTTTGTCACGTCCTGTCCTGTGTCACGGGTGTCGGCACATATTTGTGCCGGAGCTGCTCTGCCCTGCTGCATAGCCTGGTGTGATAGGACAAATCCTGGGGGCTTGAAATTTGTAGTGTGGGGTGTAGTTGGACTCTAGATGGTATTCCTAGGTTGACCCAAGGTGTCTGGAGCTGTGAAGTTGTCCTGCAGCCCTTTGACATTTGTCCTGACTTTCTTTCAGATGCAGGTGGATAAAATCCATGGCAGAGCGCCCCATCCCAGGTGAGTAGGTTCCCCTGAGCAGGTCAGTCCCTGTTTGTCTGTGCAGGGGGAGTGTAAATGGTGACTCTGTGTTACTGCGTTGTCCTTTATTTTTAGGAAGTAAAGCCATCTAGCAGCAGCCAAGGCGAAGTGGTCAAGGTGAGCAGTGACTAGTGGACAGAAGCAGTTGTTATTGCTGAGATCTCAATCTCTGGTGCAACTCTAAGCATGCTTATTCTCGTTTGTGTGCTTTAGGCAATCCATTTGGAGTATGCATAACTCCCCGTCTCACACTGGCCGATGGACTGTGATCGCTGCTCTCATGAGCCCTGTGGAGGTATTACAGGAGTTGATGATGAAGCCTCTGCCTTTTCTATTTAAGAGTGTGACCCGGATAGCCTTTGGCAACGGCTGAGGAGTTGCAGTGAGTCGGGGAATAGGGAGGAGGAGTGGGGGTCCACTCTGGTTTCAGCAATGCCACATCACCTTTTCTCCCCTCAACCGAGGCGAACCCTGCGACGACGGCGTCAGCCTCTGAGCGCAGCTGAAGCATGCGGCATTCATAAGAGACCCAGGCATTGCTAGGAGAATGGTGAGTAACAGAATTGTCAGGTTTTGGCCGATGCGCTGCCAAGATCTGGCATTGATGCTCTGTTTTCTTGAATGCAGCTGACTAAGAGACAACGGCCCAGTGACAGCAGGAACTTCCCAGACAGCCTTCTTTGGCACCTGACCTGGACCGGCATCCGCAGATAAGTCGAGGGCTATGACCCAGAGAGGGGATGATAGTGGGGTGCTGGGTTGGAACTCACGGGGAGGGGGTTTTGAGGCTGCTTTGGAGATGGGGATGTCCAAGAAGCGGCCCCTTAGGCCACACAAAAGCCAAGTGTCACTTTTGATCGCAGGGCAGAGCAATCCCGGAGTGTATCGTGTCACTTGTCTGTCGTGCATTCTGTGTGTTTGGCTGTCTCATGTCTTTTACCTTAGCCCTTTGAGTGGCCTATCAGAAACCCTGGCATCATCCTTAGCATCTGTGATCTCTGCATTTCTTGGCCTGGCACCAGTAGGACTTTTGACTCGGGAGCTCAGACAGGCATTGGAATTGCATTTCTCTTTAGGAGCATCCAGTCTGATGTCTTTGCAGGTCTTGTTCTGAGCTGTACCTACTGCTGTGCCTTGCAAGGATCCATTATGGCAGATTAGGACTTGTAAGAATGCATGGATAGGTAGAGGATTCTGACAGTAGGATTCACAGGCATCCATCTTTGCAGTTCTTGCAATAAATCATTCAGTTAGCATCTTCTTCCTCCAGGGCTCTCTGAGCATCGTCAGCTCACCATTGGTCTCACCTCAGTCATTTCATTTTGCATTCTCTTGGTCCTTGCAGTCATTCTTCTTGCCAAGTGATTTCTGTTCCTGTTGTGTCCCCTTTGTTTGTCACGTCCTGTCCTGTGTCACGGGTGTCTGCACATATTTGTGCCGGAGCTGCTCTGCCCTGCTGCATAGTCTGGTGTGATAGGACAAATCCTGGGGGCTTGAAATTTGTAGTGTGGGGTGTAGTTGGACTCTAGATGGTATTCCTAGGTTGATCCAAGGTGTCTGGAGCTGTGAAGTTGTCCTGCAGCCCTCTGACTTTTGTCCTGACTTTCTTTCAGATGCAGATGGATAAAATCCATGGCAGAGCACCCCATCCCAGGTGAGTGGGTTCCCCTGAGCAGGTCAGTCCCAGCAGTTTGTCTCTGCAGGGGGAGTGTAAATGGTGACTCTGTTACAGCATTTTTCTTTTTCTTTATTTTAGGAAGTAAAGGCATATAGCAACAGTTCAGTTCAAGTGGGCAAGGTGAGCAGTGGGCAGAAGCAGTTGTTATTGCTGGGGTCTCAATTTCTGGTGCCACTCTAAGCCTCTGTTCTTGTTTGTGTGCTTTAGGCCATCTACTCAGGTTCTGCTAAGCCCCTGTCACCAACCAGCTGATGGACCAAGTTTGCTGCTCTTGTGAGCCCTGTGGAGGTATTGCAGGACCCTGTCATGAAGTCTTGAAATTGTCTATTTTAGGGTCTCTTCTGGATAGCCCTCAGGCATGGCTGAGGAGTCACGGTGAGTCCGGGAGGTATTGAGGGGGAGGGAGGGTCCGCTCAGTTCTCAGCAGTGCCACGTCACCTCGTCTCCCCTTTACCCAGGCGTAGCCTGAGATGTCGGCGTTGGCCTGAGAGCACAGCCGAAGCGTGCGGCCCGAGGAGCCGGTCACTCTTAGGAGGCGGTGAGTAGCAGACTTGTTGGGTTTTGGTCGATGTGCTGCTAAGATGATGCACTGATGTCTGGTTTTCTTTATCCTGACATACTAGGAGATGACAGCCCGGTGACAGCAGGAACCTCCCAGACAGCCTGGTGGCCTTCCTTTGCACCTGATGTGGATTCTCATTCCTGGACAGCCAAGAGATAAGTTGAGGGCTATGACTCACAGAGGGGATGGAAGGGGGCTGCTGCATCAGGACTCCCTGGGAGGGATTTTTGAGTCAGGCTTGGAGATGAGACTATCCAGGAAAACTCGTCCTATGGCCACACAAAAGCAAAGTGTCACTTTTGATCCCAGTGCTGTGGTCAGGAGGGCAGAGCAGTCCCGGTGTGTATTGTGTCACTTGTCTATTGTGCATTATGTGTTGTTTGGGTATCTCATGTCTTTTATCTTAGCCCTTTGAGTAGCCTGTCAGAAACCCTGGCATCATTCTTGGCATCTGTGATCTCTGCATTTCTTGGCCTGGCACCAATGCCATAGGACTTTTGTCTCAGGCTCTCTGATAGGCATGAGAAGCGCATCTCTCTTTAGGAGCTTCTGGTCAGATGTCTTTGAAGGTCTTGTTCTGAGCTGAAGGGACAGCTGCAGCCCGCAAGGATCCATTATTGCGGATTCGGACTTGTAAGAAAGCAAGGATAGGTAGAGGATTCTGACAGTAGGATTCACAAGCATCCATCTTTGCAGTTCTTGCAATAAATCATTCAGTTAGCATCTTCTTCCTCCAGGGTTCTGTGAGCCTCATCAGCTCACTGTTGGTCTCACCTCAGTCCTTGCAGTCCTTCTTGCCAAGAGATTTCTGTCCCTGTTGTGTCCCCTTTGTTTGTCATGTCCTGTCCTGTGTCACGGGTGTCTGCACATATTTGTGCCGGAGCTGCTCTGCCCTGCTGCATAGCCTGGTGTGATAGGACAAATCCTGGGGGCTTGAAATTTGTAGTGTGGGGTGTAGTTGGACTCTAGATGGTATTCCTAGGTTGATCCAAGGTGTCTGGAGCTGTGAAGTTGTCCTGCAGCCCTCTGACTTTTGTCCTGACTTTCTTTCAGATGCAGATGGATAAAATCCATGGCGGAGCACCCCATCCCAGGTGAGTGAGTTCCCCTGAGCAGGTCAGTCCCAGCAGTTTGTCTCTGCAGGGGGAGTGTAAATGGTGACTCTGTTACAGCATTTTTCTTTTTCTTTATTTTAGGAAGTAAAGGCATATAGCAACAGTTCAGTTCAAGTGGGCAAGGTGAGCAGTGGGCAGAAGCAGTTGTTATTGCAGGGGTCTCAATTTCTGGTGCCACTCTAAGCCTCTGTTCTTGTTTGTGTGCTTTAGGCCATCTACTCAGGTTCTGCTAAGCCCCTGTCACCAACCAGCTGATGGACCAAGTTTGCTGCTCTTGTGAGCCCTGTGGAGGTATTGCAGGACCCTGTGATGAAGCCTTGAAATTGTCTATTTAAAGGTCCCTTCTGGATAGCCCTCAGGCATGGCTGAGGAGTCACGGTGAGTCCGGGAGGTATTGAGGGGGAGGGAGGGTCCGCTCAGTTCTCAGCAGTGCCGCGTCACCTCGTCTCCCCTTCACCCAGGCGTAGCCCGAGACGTCGGCGTTGGCCTGAGAGCACTTCCGAAGCGTGCGGCCCGAGGAGCCGGTCATTCATAGGAGGCGGTGAGTAGCAGAACTGTTGGGTTTTGGTCGATGTGCTGCTAAGATGCCGCACTGATGTCTGGTTTTCTTTCTGTTGACAGACTAGGAGACAGCAGCCTGGTGACAGCAGGAACCTCCCGGACAGCCTGGTGACCTTCCTTTGCACCCGATGTGGATTCTCATTACCAGACATGCAAGAGATAAGTCGAGGGCTGTGAGTCACAGAGGGCATGCAGACGGAAGGGGGCTGCTGTGTCAGGACTCACCGGGAGGGATTTTTGAGTCAGCTTTGGAGCTGAGGATATCCAGAAAATGATGTCTTAAGACCACCCAAAAGCCAAGTGTCACTTTCGATCCCAGCGCTGACGTGCGCAGGGCAGAGCAGTTCCGGTGTGTATCGTGTCACTTGTGAGTCGTGCCTTATGTGTTGTTTGCATGTCTCATGTTGCACATCTTTTACCTTAACCCTTTGAGTGGCCTATCAGAAACCCTGGCATCATTCTTAGCATCTGTGACCCTGCATTCCTTGGTCTGGCACCAGTGCCATACGACTTTTGACTCAGGAGCTCAGACAGACATCGGAATTGCATTTCTCATTAGGAGCATCCAGTCTGATGTCTTTGAAGGTCTTGTTCCGAGCCATACAGACAGCTGTGCCTCACAAGGATCCATTATTGCAGATTAGGAGTTGTAAGAACGTGAGGATAGGTAGAGGATTCTGACCGCAGGATTCACAGGCATCCATCTTTGCAGTTCTTTGAAGAAATCATTCAGTTAGCATCTTCTTCCTCCAGGGTTCTCCGAGCCTCATCAGCTCGCCATCGGTCTCACCTCAGTCATTTCATTTTGCATTCTGTCAGTCCTTGCAGTCATTCTTCTTGCCAAGTGATTTCTGTTCCTGTTGTGTCCCCTTTGTTTGTCACGTCCTGTCCTGTGTCACGGGTGTCTGCACATATTTGTGCCGGAGCTGCTCTGCCCTGCTGCATAGTCTGGCGTGATAGGCCAAATACTGGGGGCTTGAAATTTGTAGTGTGGGGTGTAGTTGGATTCCAGATGAGATTTGTAGATGGGCACAAGATGGTTGGAAATACCTCAGAGGAAATGCCATCGTTCGTGTCCAGGGCCCGGTGGCCCGGAGTGGCCGGCTGCCTGCTGAAATTCCGCACGGATCAGGATACCTCCCAGATGCAAGGTGCCCCCACAGACAGCTGTGTCTGGTTTGACAGTGCCAAGTGCCTCCTGCAAACTGACATCAGGAACCTGGCCTGGTGAGTTTTGTTTCTCAGGGGAAATGGCATGGTTCGTGTCCAGGGCCCGGTGGCCCGGAGTGGCCGGCTGCCTGCTGAAATTCCGCATGCTTCAGGATATCTCCCAGATGCAAGGTGCCCCCACAGGCAACTGTGTCTGGTTTGAGAGTGCCAAGTGCCTCCTGCAAACTGACATCAGGAACCTGGCCTGGTGAGTTTTGTTTCTCAGGGGAAAGGGCATCGTTCGTGTCCAGGGCCCGGTGGCCCGGAGTGGCCGGCTGCCTGCTGAAATTCCGCATGGTTCAGGATATCTCCCAGATGCAAGGTGCCCCCACAGGCAACTGTGTCTGGTTTGAGAGTGCCAAGTGCCTCCTGCAAACTGACATCAGGATCCTGGCCTGGTGAGTTTTGTTTCTCAGGGGAAAGGGCATGGTTCGTGTCCAGGGCCCGGTGGCCCGGAGTGGCCGGCTGCCTGCTGAAATTCCGCACGGATCAGGATACCTCCCAGATGCAAGGTGCCCCCACGGACAGCTGTGTCTGGTTTGACAGTGCCAAGTGCCTCCTGCAAACTGACATCAGGAACCTGGCCTGGTGAGTTTTGTTTCTCAGGGGAAAGGACTTGGTTCGTGTCCAGGGCCCGGTGGCCCGTGGTGGCCGGCTGCCTGCTGACATTCCACACGGATGAGGATATCTCCCAGATGCAAGGTGCCCCCACGGACAGCTGTGTCTGGTTTGACAGTGCCAAGTGCCTCCTGCAAACTGACATCAGGAACCTGGCCTGGTGAGTTTTGTTTCTCAGGGGAAAGGGCATGGTTCGTGTCCAGGGCCCGGTGGCCCGGAGTGGCCGGCTGCCTGCTGAAATTCCGCATGCTTCAGGATATCTCCCAGATGCAAGGTGCCCCCACAGGCAACTGTGTCTGGTTTGACAGTGCCACGTGCCTCCTGCAAACTGACATCAGGAACCTGGCCTGGTGAGTTTTGTTTCTCAGGGGAAAGGGCATGGTTCGTGTCCAGGACCCGGTGGCCCGGAGTGGCCGGCTGCCTGCTGAAATTCCGCATGCTGCAGGATATCTCCCAGATGCAAGGTGCCCCCACAGGCAACTGTGTCTGGTTTGACAGTGCCAAGTGCCTCCTGCAAACTGACATCAGGAACCTGGCCTGGTGAGTATTGTTTCTCAGGGGAAATGGCATCGTTCGTGTCCAGGGCCCGGTGGCCCGGAGTGGCCGGCTGCCTGCTGCAATTCCGCATGCTTCAGGATATCTCCCAGATGCAAGGTGCCCCCACAGGCAACTGTGTCTGGTTTGACAGTGCCAAGTGCCCCCTGCAAACTGACATCAGGAACCTGGCCTGGTGAGTTTTGTTTCTCAGGGGAAAGGGCATCGTTCGTGTCCAGGGCCCGGTGGCCCGGAGTGGCAGGCTGCCTGCTGAAATTCCGCTTGGTTCAGGATATCTCCCAGATGCAAGGTGCCCCCACAGGCAACTGTGTCTGGTTTGACAGTGCCAAGTGCCTCCTGCAAACTGACATCAGGAACCTGGCCTGGTGAGTTTTGTTTCTCAGGGGAAAGGGCATGGTTCGTGTCCAGGGCCCTGTGGCCCGGAGTGGCCGGCTGCCTGCTGAAATTCCGCATGCTTCAGGATATCTCCCAGATGCAAGGTGCCCCCACAGGCAACTGTGTCTGGTTTGACAGTGCCAAGTGCCTCCTGCTAACTGACATCAGGAACCTGGCCTGGTGAGTTTTGTTTCTGAGGGGAAAGGGCATGGTTCGTGTCCAGGGCCCGGTGGCCCGGAGTGGCCGGCTGCCTGCTGAAATTCCGCATGGTTCAGGATATCTCCCAGATGCAAGGTGCCACCACAGGCAACTGTGTCTGGTTTGAGAGTGCCAAGTGCCTCCTGCAAACTGACATCAGGAACCTGGCCTGGTGAGTTTTGTTTCTCAGGGGAAAGGGCATGGTTCGTGTCCAGGGCCCGGTGGCCCGGAGTGGCCGGCTGCCTGCTGAAATTCCACATGGTTCAGGATATCTCCCAGATGCAAGGTGCCCCCACCGGCAACTGTGTCTGGTTTGAGAGTGCCAAGTGCCTCCTGCAAACTGACATCAGGAACCTGGCCTGGTGAGTTTTGTTTCTCAGGGGAAAGGGCATCGTTCGTGTCCAGGGCCCGGTGGCCCGGAGTGGCCGGCTGCCTGCTGAAATTCCGCATGCTTCAGGATATCTCCCAGATGCAAGGTGCCCCCACAGGCAACTGTGTCTGGTTTGAGAGTGCCAAGTGCCTCCTGCAAACTGACATCAGGAACCTGGCCTGGTGAGTTTTGTTTCTCAGGGGAAAGGGCATGGTTCGTGTCCAGGGCCCGGTGGCCCGGAGTGGCCGGCTGCCTGCTGAAATTCCGCATGCTTCAGGATATCTCCCAGATGCAAGGTGCCCCCACAGGCAACTGTGTCTGGTTTGACAGTGCCAAGTGCCTCCTGCAAACTGACATCAGGAACCTGGCCTGGTGAGTTTTGTTTCTCAGGGGAAAGGGCATGGTTCGTGTCCAGGGCCCGGTGGCCCGGAGTGGCCGGCTGCCTGCTGAAATTCCGCATGCTTCAGGATATCTCCCAGATGCAAGGTGCCCCCACAGGCAACTGTGTCTGGTTTGAGAGTGCCAAGTGCCTCCTGCAAACTGACATCAGGAACCTGGCCTGGTGAGTTTTGTTTCTCAGGGGAAAGGGCATCGTTCGTGTCCAGGGCCCGGTGGCCCGGAGTGGCCGGCTGCCTGCTGAAATTGCGCATGCTTCAGGATATCTCCCAGATGCAAGGTGCCACCACAGGCAACTGTGTCTGGTTTGAGAGTGCCAAGTGCCTCCTGCAAACTGACATCAGGAACCTGGCCTGGTGAGTTTTGTTTCTCAGGGGAAAGGGCATGGTTCGTGTCCAGGGCCCGGTGGCCCGGAGTGGCCGGCTGCCTGCTGAAATTCCACATGGTTCAGGATATCTCCCAGATGCAAGGTGCCCCCACCGGCAACTGTGTCTGGTTTGAGAGTGCCAAGTGCCTCCTGCAAACTGACATCAGGAACCTGGCCTGGTGAGTTTTGTTTCTCAGGGGAAAGGGCATGGTTCGTGTCCAGGGCCCGGTGGCCCGGAGTGGCCGGCTGCCTGCTGAAATTCCGCATGCTTCAGGATATCTCCCAGATGCAAGGTGCCCCCACAGGCAACTGTGTCTGGTTTGACAGTGCCAAGTGCCTCCTGCAAACTGACATCAGGAACCTGGCCTGGTGAGTTTTGTTTCTCAGGGGAAAGGGCATCGTTCGTGTCCAGGGCCCGGTGGCCCGGAGTGGCCGGCTGCCTGCTGAAATTCCGCATGCTTCAGGATATCTCCCAGATGCAAGGTGCCCCCACAGGCAACTGTGTCTGGTTTGAGAGTGCCAAGTGCCTCCTGCCAACTGACATCAGGAACCTGGCCTGGTGAGTTTTATTTCTCAGGGGAAAGGGCATGGTTCGTGTCCAGGGCCCGGTGGCCCGGAGTGGCCGGCTGCCTGCTGCAATTCCGCTTGGTTCAGGATATCTCCCAGATGCAAGGTGCCCCCACAGGCAACTGTGTCTGGTTTGACAGTGCCAAGTGCCTCCTGCAAACTGACATCAGGAACCTGGCCTGGTGAGTTTTGTTTCTCAGGGGAAAGGGCATGGTTCGTGTCCAGGGCCCGGTGGCCCAGAGTGGCCGGCTGCCTGCTGAAATTCCGCATGCTTCAGGATATCTCCCAGATGCAAGGTGCCCCCACAGGCAACTGTGTCTGGTTTGACAGTGCCAAGTGCCTCCTGCAAACTGACATCAGGAACCTGGCCTGGTGAGTTTTGTTTCTCAGGGGAAAGGGCATGGTTCGTGTCCAGGGCCCGGTGGCCCGGAGTGGCCGGCTGCCTGCTGAAATTCCGCATGCTTCAGGATATCTCCCAGATGCAAGGTGCCCCCACAGGCAACTGTGTCTGGTTTGACAGTGCCAAGTGCCTCCTGCAAACTGACATCAGGAACCTGGCCTGGTGAGTTTTGTTTCTCAGGGGAAAGGGCATCGTTCGTGTCCAGGGCCCGGTGGCCCGGAGTGGCCGGCTGCCTGCTGAAATTCCGCATGCTTCAGGATATCTCCCAGATGCAAGGTGCCCCCACAGGCAACTGTGTCTGGTTTGACAGTGCCAAGTGCCTCCTGCAAACTGACATCAGGAACCTGGCCTGGTGAGTTTTGTTTCTCAGGGGAAAGGGCATCGTTCGTGTCCAGGGCCCGGTGGCCCGGAGTGGCCGGCTGCCTGCTGAAATTGCGCATGCTTCAGGATATCTCCCAGATGCAAGGTGCCACCACAGGCAACTGTGTCTGGTTTGACAGTGCCAAGTGCCTCCTGCAAACTGACATCAGGAACCTGGCCTGGTGAGTTTTGTTTCTCAGGGGAAAGGGCATGGTTCGTGTCCAGGGCCCGGTGGCCCGGAGTGGCCGGCTGCCTGCTGAAATTCCACATGGTTCAGGATATCTCCCAGATGCAAGGTGCCCCCACCGGCAACTGTGTCTGGTTTGAGAGTGCCAAGTGCCTCCTGCAAACTGACATCAGGAACCTGGCCTGGTGAGTTTTGTTTCTCAGGGGAAAGGGCATCGTTCGTGTCCAGGGCCCGGTGGCCCGGAGTGGCCGGCTGCCTGCTGAAATTCCGCATGCTTCAGGATATCTCCCAGATGCAAGGTGCCCCCACAGGCAACTGTGTCTGGTTTGACAGTGCCAAGTGCCTCCTGCAAACTGACATCAGGAACCTGGCCTGGTGAGTTTTGTTTCTCAGGGGAAAGGGCATCGTTCGTGTCCAGGGCCCGGTGGCCCGGAGTGGCCGGCTGCCTGCTGAAATTCCGCATGCTTCAGGATATCTCCCAGATGCAAGGTGCCCCCACAGGCAACTGAGTCTGGTTTGAGAGTGCCAAGTGCCTCCTGCAAACTGACATCAGGAACCTGGCCTGGTGAGTTTTGTTTCTCAGGGGAAAGGGCATCGTTCGTGTCCAGGGCACGGTGGCCCGGAGCGGCCGGCTGCCTGCTGAAATTCCGCATGCTTCAGGATATCTCCCAGATGCAAGGTGCCCCCACAGGCAACTGTGTCTGGTTTGAGAGTGCCAAGTGCCTCCTGCAAACTGACATCAGGAACCTGGCCTGGTGAGTTTTATTTCTCAGGGGAAAGGGCATCGTTCGTGTCCAGGGCCCGGTGGCCCGGAGCGGCCGGCTGCCTGCTGAAATTCCGCATGCTTCAGGATATCTCCCAGATGCAAGGTGCCCCCACAGGCAACTGTGTCTGGTTTGAGAGTGCCAAGTGCCTCCTGCAAACTGACATCAGGAACCTGGCCTGGTGAGTTTTGTTTCTCAGGGGAAATGGCATCGTTCGTGTCCAGGGCCCGGTGGCGCGGAGCGGCCGGCTGCCTGCTGAAATTCCGCATGCTTCAGGATATCTCCCAGATGCAAGGTGCCCCCACAGGCAACTGTGTCTGGTTTGACAGTGCCAAGTGCCTCCTGCAAACTGACATCAGGAACCTGGCCTGGTGAGTTTTGTTTCTCAGGGGAAAGGGCATCGTTCGTGTCCAGGGCCCGGTGGCCCGGAGTGGCCGGCTGCCTGCTGAAATTCCGCATGCTTCAGGATATCTCCCAGATGCAAGGTGCCCCCACAGGCAACTGTGTCTGGTTTGACAGTGCCAAGTGCCTCCTGCAAACTGACATCAGGAACCTGGCCTGGTGAGTTTTGTTTCTCAGGGGAAAGGGCATGGTTCGTGTCCAGGGCCCGGTGGCCCGGAGTGGCCGGCTGCCTGCTGAAATTCCGCATGCTTCAGGATATCTCCCAGATGCAAGGTGCCCCCACAGGCAACTGTGTCTGGTTTGAGAGTGCCAAGTGCCTCCTGCAAACTGACATCAGGAACCTGGCCTGGTGAGTTTTGTTTCTCAGGGGATAGGGCATGGTTCGTGTCCAGGGCCCGGTGGCCCGGAGTGGCCGGCTGCCTGCTGCAATTCCGCATGCTTCAGGATATCTCCCAGATGCAAGGTGCCCCCACAGGCAACTGTGTCTGGTTTGAGAGTGCCAAGTGCCTCCTGCAAACTGACATCAGGAACCTGGCCTGGTGAGTTTTGTTTCTCAGGGGAAAGGGCATCGTTCGTGTCCAGGGCCCGGTGGCCCGGAGTGGCCGGCTGCCTGCTGAAATTGCGCATGGTTCAGGATATCTCCCAGATGCAAGGTGCCACCACAGGCAACTGTGTCTGGTTTGAGAGTGCCAAGTGCCTCCTGCAAACTGACATCAGGAACCTGGCCTGGTGAGTTTTGTTTCTCAGGGGAAAGGGCATGGTTCGTGTCCAGGGCCCGGTGGCCCGGAGTGGCCGGCTGCCTGCTGAAATTCCACATGGTTCAGGATATCTCCCAGATGCAAGGTGCCCCCACAGGCAACTGTGTCTGGTTTGAGAGTGCCAAGTGCCTCCTGCAAACTGACATCAGGAACGTGGCCTGGTGAGTTTTGTTTCTCAGGGGATAGGGCATCGTTCATGTCCAGGGCCCGGTGGCCCGGAGTGGCCGGCTGCCTGCTGAAATTGCGCATGCTTCAGGATATCTCCCAGATGCAAGGTGCCCCCACAGGCAACTGTGTCTGGTTGGAGAGTGCCAAGTGCCTCCTGCAAACTGACATCAGGAACCTGGCCTGGTGAGTTTTGTTTCTCAGGGGAAAGGGCATCGTTCGTGTCCAGGGCCCGGTGGCCCGGAGTGGCCGGCTGCCTGCTGAAATTCCGCATGCTTCAGGATATCTCCCAGATGCAAGGAGCACCCACAGGCAACTGTGTCTGGTTTGAGAGTGCCAAGTGCCTCCTGCAAACTGACATCAGGAACCTGGCCTGGTGAGTTTTGTTTCTCAGGGGAAAGGGCATGGTTCGTGTCCAGGGCCCGGTGGCCCGGAGTGGCCGGCTGCCTGCTGAAATTCCGCATGCTTCAGGATATCTCCCAGATGCAAGGTGCCCCCACAGGCAACTGTGTCTGGTTTGAGAGTGCCAAGTGCCTCCTGCAAACTGACATCAGGAACCTGGCCTGGTGAGTTTTGTTTCTCAGGGGAAAGGGCATCGTTCGTGTCCAGGGCCCGGTGGCCCGGAGTGGCCGGCTGCCTGCTGAAATTCCGCATGCTTCAGGATATCTCCCAGATGCAAGGTGCCCCCACAGGCAACTGTGTCTGGTTTGGCAGTGCCAAGTGCCTCCTGCGAACTGACATCAGGAACCTGGCCTGGTGAGTTTTGTTTCTCAGGGGAAAGGGCATGGTTCGTGTCCAGGGCCCGGTGTCCCGGAGTGGCCGGCTGCCTGCTGAAATTCCGCATGCTTCAGGATATCTCCCAGATGCAAGGTGCCCCCACAGGCAACTGTGTCTGGTTTGACAGTGCCAAATGCCTCCTGCAAACTGACATCAGGAACCTGGCCTGGTGAGTTTTGTTTCTCAGGGGAAAGGGCATGGTTCGTGTCCAGGGCCCGGTGGCCCGGAGTGGCCGGCTGCCTGCTGAAATTCCACATGGTTCAGGATATCTCCCAGATGCAAGGTGCCCCCACAGGCAACTGTGTCTGGTTTGAGAGTGCCAAGTGCCTCCTGCAAACTGACATCAGGAACCTGGCCTGGTGAGTTTTGTTTCTCAGGGGAAAGGGCATCGTTCGTGTCCAGGGCCCGGTGGCCCGGAGTGGCCGGCTGCCTGCTGAAATTCCGCATGCTTCAGGATATCTCCCAGATGCAAGGTGCCCCCACAGGCAACTGTGTCTGGTTTGACAGTGCCAAGTGCCTCCTGCAAACTGACATCAGGAACCTGGCCTGGTGAGTTTTGTTTCTCAGGGGAAAGGGCATCGTTCGTGTCCAGGGCCCGGTGGCCCGGAGTGGCCGGCTGCCTGCTGAAATTCCGCATGCTTCAGGATATCTCCCAGATGCAAGGTGCCCCCACAGGCAACTGTGTCTGGTTTGAGAGTGCCAAGTGCCTCCTGCAAACTGACATCAGGAACCTGGCCTGGTGAGTTTTGTTTCTCAGGGGAAAGGGCATCGTTCGTGTCCAGGGCACGGTGGCCCGGAGCGGCCGGCTGCCTGCTGAAATTCCGCATGCTTCAGGATATCTCCCAGATGCAAGGTGCCCCCACAGGCAACTGTGTCTGGTTTGAGAGTGCCAAGTGCCTCCTGCAAACTGACATCAGGAACCTGGCCTGGTGAGTTTTATTTCTCAGGGTAAAGGGCATCGTTCGTGTCCAGGGCCCGGTGGCCCGGAGCGGCCGGCTGCCTGCTGAAATTCCGCATGCTTCAGGATATCTCCCAGATGCAAGGTGCCCCCACAGGCAACTGTGTCTGGTTTGAGAGTGCCAAGTGCCTCCTGCAAACTGACATCAGGAACCTGGCCTGGTGAGTTTTGTTTCTCAGGGGAAAGGGCATGGTTCGTGTCCAGGGCCCGGTGGCCCGGAGTGGCCGGCTGCCTGCTGAAATTCCGCATGGTTCAGGATATCTCCCAGATGCAAGGTGCCCCTACAGGCAACTGTGTCTGGTTTGAGAGTGCCAAGTGCCTCCTGCAAACTGACATCAGGAACCTGGCCTGGTGAGTTTTGTTTCTCAGGGGAAAGGGCATGGTTCGTGTCCAGGGCCCGGTGGCCCGGAGTGGCCGGCTGCCTGCTGAAATTCCG
The DNA here is from genome assembly GCF_036417665.1 of Passer domesticus. Classification (NCBI taxonomy): domain Eukaryota; kingdom Metazoa; phylum Chordata; class Aves; order Passeriformes; family Passeridae; genus Passer; species Passer domesticus. The sequence goes on along the minus strand of NC_087501.1, from coordinate 175,556 downwards.
CATGCTTCAGGATATCTTCCAGATGCAAGGTGCCCCCACAGGCAACTGTGTCTGGTTTGAGAGTGCCAAGTGCCTCCTGCAAACTGACATCAGGAACCTGGCCTGGTGAGTTTTGTTTCTCAGGGGATAGGGCATCGTTCGTGTCCAGGGCCCGGTGGCCCGGAGTGGCCGGCTGCCTGCTGAAATTCCGCATGCTTCAGGATATCTCCCAGATGCAAGGTGCCCCCACAGGCAACTGTGTCTGGTTTGAGAGTGCCAAGTGCCTCCTGCAAACTGACATCAGGAACCTGGCCTGGTGAGTTTTGTTTCTCAGGGGAAAGGGCATCGTTCGTGTCCAGGGCCCGGTGGCCCGGAGTGGCCGGCTGCCTGCTGAAATTCCGCATGCTTCAGGATATCACCCAGATGCAAGGTGCCACCACAGGCAACTGTCTGGTTTGAGAGTGCCAAGTGCCTCCTGCAAACTGACATCAGGAACCTGGCCTGGTGAGTTTTGTTTCTCAGGGGAAAGGGCATGGTTCGTGTCCAGGGCCCGGTGGCCCGGAGTGGCCGGCTGCCTGCTGAAATTCCACATGGTTCAGGATATCTCCCAGATGCAAGGTGCCCCCACAGGCAACTGTGTCTGGTTTGAGAGTGCCAAGTGCCTCCTGCAAACTGACATCAGGAACGTGGCCTGGTGAGTTTTGTTTCTCAGGGGATAGGGCATCGTTCGTGTCCAGGGCCCGGTGGCCCGGAGTGGCCGGCTGCCTGCTGAAATTGCGCATGCTTCAGGATATCTCCCAGATGCAAGGTGCCCCCACAGGCAACTGTGTCTGGTTGGAGAGTGCCAAGTGCCTCCTGCAAACTGACATCAGGAACCTGGCCTGGTGAGTTTTGTTTCTCAGGGGAAAGGGCATCGTTCGTGTCCAGGGCCCGGTGGCCCGGAGTGGCCGGCTGCCTGCTGAAATTCCGCATGCTTCAGGATATCTCCCAGATGCAAGGAGCACCCACAGGCAACTGTGTCTGGTTTGAGAGTGCCAAGTGCCTCCTGCAAACTGACATCAGGAACCTGGCCTGGTGAGTTTTGTTTCTCAGGGGAAAGGGCATGGTTCGTGTCCAGGGCCCGGTGGCCCGGAGTGGCCGGCTGCCTGCTGAAATTCCGCATGCTTCAGGATATCTCCCAGATGCAAGGTGCCCCCACAGGCAACTGTGTCTGGTTTGAGAGTGCCAAGTGCCTCCTGCAAACTGACATCAGGAACCTGGCCTGGTGAGTTTTGTTTCTCAGGGGAAAGGGCATCGTTCGTGTCCAGGGCCCGGTGGCCCGGAGTGGCCGGCTGCCTGCTGAAATTCCGCATGCTTCAGGATATCTCCCAGATGCAAGGTGCCCCCACAGGCAACTGTGTCTGGTTTGACAGTGCCAAGTGCCTCCTGCAAACTGACATCAGGAACCTGGCCTGGTGAGTTTTGTTTCTTAGGGGAAAGGGCATCGTTCGTGTCCAGGGCCCGGTGGCCCGGAGTGGCCGGCTGCCTGCTGAAATTCCGCATGGTTCAGGATATCTCCCAGATGCAAGGTGCCCCCACAGGCAACCGTGTCTGGTTTGAGAGTGCCAAGTGCCTCCTGCAAACTGACATCAGGAACCTGGCCTGGTGAGTTTTGTTTCTCAGGGGAAAGGGCATCGTTCGTGTCCAGGGCCCGGTGGCCCGGAGCGGCCGGCTGCCTGCTGAAATTCCGCATGCTTCAGGATATCTCCCAGATGCAAGGTGCCCCCACAGGCAACTGTGTCTGGTTTGAGAGTGCCAAGTGCCTCCTGCAAACTGACATCAGGAACCTGGCCTGGTGAGTTTTGTTTCTCAGGGGAAAGGGCATGGTTCGTGTCCAGGGCCCGGTGGCCCGGAGTGGCCGGCTGCCTGCTGAAATTCCGCATGGTTCAGGATATCTCCCAGATGCAAGGTGCCCCCACAGGCAACTGTGTCTGGTTTGAGAGTGCCAAGTGCCTCCTGCAAACTGACATCAGGAACCTGGCCTGGTGAGTTTTGTTTCTCAGGGGAAAGGGCATCGTTCGTGTCCAGGGCCTGGTGGCCCGCAGCGGCTGGCTGCCTGCTGAAATTCCGCATGCTTCAGGATATCTCCCAGATGCAAGGAGCACCCACAGGCAACTGTGTCTGGTTTGAGAGTGCCAAGTGCCTCCTGCAAACTGACATCAGGAACCTGGCCTGGTGAGTTTTGTTTCTCAGGGGAAAGGCCTTGGTTCGTGTCCAGGGCCCGGTGGCCCGGAGTGGCCGGCTGCCTGCTGAAATTCCGCATGCTTCAGGATATCTCCCAGATGCAAGGTGCCCCCACAGGCAACTGTGTCTGGTTTGAGAGTGCCAAGTGCCTCCTGCAAACTGACATCAGGAACCTGGCCTGGTGAGTTTTGTTTCTCAGGGGAAAGGGCATCGTTCGTGTCCAGGGCCCGGTGGCCCGGAGCGGCCGGCTGCCTGCTGAAATTCCGCATGCTTCAGGATATCTCCCAGATGCAAGGTGCCCCCACAGGCAACTGTGTCTGGTTTGAGAGTGCCAAGTGCCTCCTGCAAACTGACATCAGGAACCTGGCCTGGTGAGTTTTGTTTCTCAGGGGAAAGGGCATGGTTCGTGTCCAGGGCCCGGTGGCCCGGAGTGGCCGGCTGCCTGCTGAAATTCCGCATGCTTCAGGATATCTCCCAGATGCAAGGTGCCCCCACAGGCAACTGTGTCTGGTTTGACAGTGCCAAGTGCCTCCTGCAAACTGACATCAGGAACCTGGCCTGGTGAGTTTTGTTTCTCAGGGGATAGGGCATCGTTCGTGTCCAGGGCCCGGTGGCCCGGAGTGGCCGGCTGCCTGCTGAAATTCCGCATGGTTCAGGATATCTCCCAGATGCAAGGTGCCCCCACAGGCAACTGTGTCTGGTTTGAGAGTGCCAAGTGCCTCCTGCAAACTGACATCAGGAACCTGGCCTGGTGAGTTTTGTTTCTCAGGGGAAAGGGCATCGTTCGTGTCCAGGGCCCGGTGGCCCGGAGTGGCCGGCTGCCTGCTGAAATTCCGCATGGTTCAGGATATCTCCCAGATGCAAGGTGCCCCCACAGGCAACTGTGTCTGGTTTGAGAGTGCCAAGTGCCTCCTGCAAACTGACATCAGGAACCTGGCCTGGTGAGTTTTGTTTCTCAGGGGAAAGGGCATCGTTCGTGTCCAGGGCCCGGTGGCCCGGAGTGGCCGGCTGCCTGCTGAAATTCCGCATGTTTCAGGATATCTCCCAGATGCAAGGTGCCCCCACAGGCAACTGTGTCTGGTTTGAGAGTGCCAAGTGCCTCCTGCAAACTGACATCAGGAACCTGGCCTGGTGAGTTTTGTTTCTTAGGGGAAAGGGCATGGTTCGTGTCCAGGGCCCGGTGGCCCAGAGTGGCCGGCTGCCTGCTGAAATTCCGCATGGTTCAGGATATCTCCCAGATGCAAGGTGCCCCCACAGGCAACTGTGTCTGGTTTGAGAGTGCCAAGTGCCTCCTGCAAACTGACATCAGGAACCTGGCCTGGTGAGTTTTGTTTCTCAGGGGAAAGGGCATCGTTCGTGTCCAGGGCCCGGTGGCCCGGAGTGGCCGGCTGCCTGCTGAAATTCCGCATGGTTCAGGATATCTCCCAGATGCAAGGTGCCCCCACAGGCAACCGTGTCTGGTTTGAGAGTGCCAAGTGCCTCCTGCAAACTGACATCAGGAACCTGGCCTGGTGAGTTTTGTTTCTCAGGGGAAAGGGCATCGTTCGTGTCCAGGGCCCGGTGGCCCGGAGCGGCCGGCTGCCTGCTGAAATTCCGCATGCTTCAGGATATCTCCCAGATGCAAGGTGCCCCCACAGGCAACTGTGTCTGGTTTGAGAGTGCCAAGTGCCTCCTGCAAACTGACATCAGGAACCTGGCCTGGTGAGTTTTGTTTCTCAGGGGAAAGGGCATGGTTCGTGTCCAGGGCCCGGTGGCCCGGAGTGGCCGGCTGCCTGCTGAAATTCCGCATGGTTCAGGATATCTCCCAGATGCAAGGTGCCCCCACAGGCAACTGTGTCTGGTTTGAGAGTGCCAAGTGCCTCCTGCAAACTGACATCAGGAACCTGGCCTGGTGAGTTTTGTTTCTCAGGGGAAAGGGCATCGTTCGTGTCCAGGGCCTGGTGGCCCGCAGCGGCTGGCTGCCTGCTGAAATTCCGCATGCTTCAGGATATCTCCCAGATGCAAGGAGCACCCACAGGCAACTGTGTCTGGTTTGAGAGTGCCAAGTGCCTCCTGCAAACTGACATCAGGAACCTGGCCTGGTGAGTTTTGTTTCTCAGGGGAAAGGCCTTGGTTCGTGTCCAGGGCCCGGTGGCCCGGAGTGGCCGGCTGCCTGCTGAAATTCCGCATGCTTCAGGATATCTCCCAGATGCAAGGTGCCCCCACAGGCAACTGTGTCTGGTTTGAGAGTGCCAAGTGCCTCCTGCAAACTGACATCAGGAACCTGGCCTGGTGAGTTTTGTTTCTCAGGGGAAAGGGCATCGTTCGTGTCCAGGGCCCGGTGGCCCGGAGCGGCCGGCTGCCTGCTGAAATTCCGCATGTTTCAGGATATCTCCCAGATGCAAGGTGCCCCCACAGGCAACTGTGTCTGGTTTGAGAGTGCCAAATGCCTCCTGCAAACTGACATCAGGAACCTGGCCTGGTGAGTTTTGTTTCTCAGGGGAAAGGGCATCGTTCGTGTCCAGGGCCCGGTGGCCCGGAGTGGCCGGCTGCCTGCTGAAATTCCGCATGGTTCAGGATATCTCCCAGATGCAAGGTGCCCCCACAGGCAACTGTGTCTGGTTTGAGAGTGCCAAGTGCCTCCTGCCAACTGACATCAGGAACCTGGCCTGGTGAGTTTTGTTTCTCAGGGGAAAGGGCATGGTTCTTGTCCAGGGCCCGGTGGCCCGGAGTGGCCGGCTGCCTGCTGAAATTCCGCATGCTTCAGGATATCTCCTAGATGCAAGGTGCCCCCACAGGCAACTGTGTCTGGTTTGTGAGTGCCGAGTGCCTCCTGCAAACTGACATCAGGAACCTGGCCTGGTGAGTTTTGTTTCTCAGGGGAAAGGGCATCGTTCGTGTCCAGGGCCCGGTGGCCCGGAGTGGCCGGCTGCCTGCTGAAATTCCGCATGCTTCAGGATATCTCCCAGATGCAAGGTGCCCCCACAGGCAACTGTGTCTGGTTTGAGAGTGCCAAGTGCCTCCTGCAAACTGACATCAGGAACCTGGCCTGGTGAGTTTTGTTTCTCAGGGGAAAGGGCATGGTTCGTGTCCAGGGCCCGGTGGCCCGGAGCGGCCGGCTGCCTGCTGAAATTCCGCATGCTTCAGGATATCTCCCAGATGCAAGGTGCCCCCACCGGCAACTGTGTCTGGTTTGAGAGTGCCAAGTGCCTCCTGCAAACTGACATCAGGAACCTGGCCTGGTGAGTTTTGTTTCTCAGGGGAAAGGGCATGGTTCGTGTCCAGGGCCCGGTGGCCCGGAGTGGCCGGCTGCCTGCTGAAATTCCGCATGGTTCAGGATATCTCCCAGATGCAAGGTGCCCCCACAGGCAACTGTGTCTGGTTTGTGAGTGCCAAGTGCCTCCTGCAAACTGACATCAGGAACCTGGCCTGGTGAGTTTTGTTTCTCAGGGGAAAGGGCATGGTTCGTGTCCAGGGCCCGGTGGCCCGGAGCGGCCGGCTGCCTGCTGAAATTCCGCATGCTTCAGGATATCTCCCAGATGCAAGGTGCCCCCACAGGCACCTGTGTCTGGTTTGAGAGTGCCAAGTGCCTCCTGCAAACTGACATCAGGAACCTGCCCTGGTGAGTTTTGTTTCTCAGGGGAAAGGCCATGGTTCCTGTCCAGGGCCCGGTGGCCCGGAGTGGCCGGCTGCCTGCTGAAATTCCGCATGGTTCAGGATATCTCCCAGATGCAAGGTGCCCCCACAGGCAACTGTGTCTGGTTTGAGAGTGCCAAGTGCCTCCTGCAAACTGACATCAGGAACGTGGCCTGGTGAGTTTTGTTTCTCAGGGGATAGGGCATCGTTCGTGTCCAGGGCCCGGTGGCCCGGAGTGGCCGGCTGCCTGCTGAAATTGCGCATGCTTCAGGATATCTCCCAGATGCAAGGTGCCCCCACAGGCAACTGTGTCTGGTTTGAGAGTGCCAAGTGCCTCCTGCAAACTGACATCAGGAACCTGGCCTGGTGAGTTTTGTTTCTCAGGGGAAAGGGCATGGTTCGTGTCCAGGGCCCGGTGGCCCGGAGTGGCCGGCTGCCTGCTGAAATTCCGCATGCTTCAGGATATCTCCCAGATGCAAGGTGCCCCCACAGGCAACTGTGTCTGGTTTGAGAGTGCCAAGTGCCTCCTGCAAACTGACATCAGGAACCTGGCCTGGTGAGTTTTGTTTCTCAGGGGATAGGGCATCGTTCGTGTCCAGGGCCCGGTGGCCCGGAGTGGCCGGCTGCCTGCTGAAATTGCGCATGCTTCAGGATATCTCCCAGATGCAAGGTGCCCCCACAGGCAACTGTGTCTGGTTTGAGAGTGCCAAGTGCCTCCTGCAAACTGACATCAGGAACCTGGCCTGGTGAGTTTTGTTTCTCAGGGGAAAGGCCTTGGTTCGTGTCCAGGGCCCGGTGGCCCGGAGTGGCCGGCTGCCTGCTGAAATTCCGCATGCTTCAGGATATCTCCCAGATGCAAGGTGCCCCCACAGGCAACTGTGTCTGGTTTGAGAGTGCCAAGTGCCTCCTGCAAACTGACATCAGGAACCTGGCCTGGTGAGTTTTGTTTCTCAGGGGAAAGGGCATCGTTCGTGTCCAGGGCCCGGTGGCCCGGAGCGGCCGGCTGCCTGCTGAAATTCCGCATGTTTCAGGATATCTCCCAGATGCAAGGTGCCCCCACAGGCAACTGTGTCTGGTTTGAGAGTGCCAAGTGCCTCCTGCAAACTGACATCAGGAACCTGGCCTGGTGAGTTTTGTTTCTCAGGGGAAAGGGCATGGTTCGTGTCCAGGGCCCGGTGGCCCAGAGTGGCCGGCTGCCTGCTGAAATTCCGCATGCTTCAGGATATCTCCCAGATGCAAGGTGCCCCCACCGGCAACTGTGTCTGGTTTGACAGTGCCAAATGCCTCCTGCAAAGTGACATCAGGAACCTGGCCTGGTGAGTTTTGTTTCTCAGGGGAAAGGGCATCGTTCGTGTCCAGGGCCCGGTGGCCCGGAGTGGCCGGCTGCCTGCTGAAATTCCACATGGTTCAGGATATCTCCCACATGCAAGGTGCCCCCACAGGCAACTGTGTCTGGTTTGAGAGTGCCAAGTTCCTCCTGCAAACTGACATCAGGAACCTGGCCTGGTGAGTTTTGTTTCTCAGGGGAAAGGGCATGGTTCGTGTCCAGGGCCCGGTGGCCCGGAGTGGCCGGCTGCCTGCTGAAATTCCGCATGCTTCAGGATATCTCCCAGATGCAAGGTGCCCCCACAGGCAACTGTGTCTGGTTTGAGAGTGCCAAGTGCCTCCTGCAAACTGACATCAGGAACCTGGCCTGGTGAGTTTTGTTTCTCAGGGGAAAGGGCATCGTTCGTGTCCAGGGCCCAGTGGCCCGGAGTGGCCGGCTGCCTGCTGAAATTCCGCATGCTTCAGGATATCTCCCAGATGCAAGGTGCCCCCACAGGCAACTGTGTCTGGTTTGAGAGTGCCAAGTGCCTCCTGCAAACTGACATCAGGAACCTGGCCTGGTGAGTTTTGTTTCTCAGGGGAAAGGGCATCGTTCGTGTCCAGGGCCCGGTGGCCCGGAGTGGCCGGCTGCCTGCTGAAATTCCGCATGGTTCAGGATATCTCCCAGATGCAAGGTGCCCCCACAGGCAACTGTGTCTGGTTTGAGAGTGCCAAGTGCCTCCTGCAAACTGACATCAGGAACCTGGCCTGGTGAGTTTTGTTTCTCAGGGGAAAGGGCATCGTTCGTGTCCAGGGCCTGGTGGCCCGGAGCGGCTGGCTGCCTGCTGAAATTCCGCATGCTTCAGGATATCTCCCAGATGCAAGGAGCACCCACAGGCAACTGTGTCTGGTTTGAGAGTGCCAAGTGCCTCCTGCAAACTGACATCAGGAACCTGGCCTGGTGAGTTTTGTTTCTCAGGGGAAAGGGCATGGTTCGTGTCCAGGGCCCGGTGGCCCGGAGTGGCCGGCTGCCTGCTGAAATTCCGCATGGTTCAGGATATCTCCCAGATGCAAGGTGCCCCCACAGGCAACTGTGTCTGGTTTGAGAGTGCCAAGTGCCTCCTGCAAACTGACATCAGGAACCTGGCCTGGTGAGTTTTGTTTCTCAGGGGAAAGGGCATCGTTCGTGTCCAGGGCCTGGTGGCCCGCAGCGGCTGGCTGCCTGCTGAAATTCCGCATGCTTCAGGATATCTCCTAGATGCAAGGAGCACCCACAGGCAACTGTGTCTGGTTTGAGAGTGCCAAGTGCCTCCTGCAAACTGACATCAGGAACCTGGCCTGGTGAGTTTTGTTTCTCAGGGGAAAGGCCTTGGTTCGTGTCCAGGGCCCGGTGGCCCGGAGTGGCCGGCTGCCTGCTGAAATTCCGCATGCTTCAGGATATCTCCCAGATGCAAGGTGCCCCCACAGGCAACTGTGTCTGGTTTGAGAGTGCCAAGTGCCTCCTGCAAACTGACATCAGGAACCTGGCCTGGTGAGTTTTGTTTCTCAGGGGAAAGGGCATCGTTCGTGTCCAGGGCCCGGTGGCCCGGAGCGGCCGGCTGCCTGCTGAAATTCCGCATGTTTCAGGATATCTCCCAGATGCAAGGTGCCCCCACAGGCAACTGTGTCTGGTTTGAGAGTGCCAAATGCCTCCTGCAAACTGACATCAGGAACCTGGCCTGGTGAGTTTTGTTTCTCAGGGGAAAGGGCATCGTTCGTGTCCAGGGCCCGGTGGCCCGGAGTGGCCGGCTGCCTGCTGAAATTCCGCATGGTTCAGGATATCTCCCAGATGCAAGGTGCCCCCACAGGCAACTGTGTCTGGTTTGAGAGTGCCAAGTGCCTCCTGCCAACTGACATCAGGAACCTGGCCTGGTGAGTTTTGTTTCTCAGGGGAAAGGGCATGGTTCTTGTCCAGGGCCCGGTGGCCCGGAGTGGCCGGCTGCCTGCTGAAATTCCGCATGCTTCAGGATATCTCCTAGATGCAAGGTGCCCCCACAGGCAACTGTGTCTGGTTTGTGAGTGCCGAGTGCCTCCTGCAAACTGACATCAGGAACCTGGCCTGGTGAGTTTTGTTTCTCAGGGGAAAGGGCATCGTTCGTGTCCAGGGCCCGGTGGCCCGGAGTGGCCGGCTGCCTGCTGAAATTCCGCATGCTTCAGGATATCTCCCAGATGCAAGGTGCCCCCACAGGCAACTGTGTCTGGTTTGAGAGTGCCAAGTGCCTCCTGCAAACTGACATCAGGAACCTGGCCTGGTGAGTTTTGTTTCTCAGGGGAAAGGGCATGGTTCGTGTCCAGGGCCCGGTGGCCCGGAGCGGCCGGCTGCCTGCTGAAATTCCGCATGCTTCAGGATATCTCCCAGATGCAAGGTGCCCCCACCGGCAACTGTGTCTGGTTTGAGAGTGCCAAGTGCCTCCTGCAAACTGACATCAGGAACCTGGCCTGGTGAGTTTTGTTTCTCAGGGGAAAGGGCATGGTTCGTGTCCAGGGCCCGGTGGCCCGGAGTGGCCGGCTGCCTGCTGAAATTCCGCATGGTTCAGGATATCTCCCAGATGCAAGGTGCCCCCACAGGCAACTGTGTCTGGTTTGTGAGTGCCAAGTGCCTCCTGCAAACTGACATCAGGAACCTGGCCTGGTGAGTTTTGTTTCTCAGGGGAAAGGGCATGGTTCGTGTCCAGGGCCCGGTGGCCCGGAGCGGCCGGCTGCCTGCTGAAATTCCGCATGCTTCAGGATATCTCCCAGATGCAAGGTGCCCCCACAGGCAACTGTGTCTGGTTTGAGAGTGCCAAGTTCCTCCTGCAAACTGACATCAGGAACCTGCCCTGGTGAGTTTTGTTTCTCAGGGGAAAGGCCATGGTTCCTGTCCAGGGCCCGGTGGCCCGGAGTGGCCGGCTGCCTGCTGAAATTCCGCATGGTTCAGGATATCTCCCAGATGCAAGGTGCCCCCACAGGCAACTGTGTCTGGTTTGAGAGTGCCAAGTGCCTCCTGCAAACTGACATCAGGAACGTGGCCTGGTGAGTTTTGTTTCTCAGGGGATAGGGCATCGTTCGTGTCCAGGGCCCGGTGGCCCGGAGTGGCCGGCTGCCTGCTGAAATTGCGCATGCTTCAGGATATCTCCCAGATGCAAGGTGCCCCCACAGGCAACTGTGTCTGGTTTGAGAGTGCCAAGTGCCTCCTGCAAACTGACATCAGGAACCTGGCCTGGTGAGTATTGTTTCTCAGGGGAAAGGGCATGGTTCGTGTCCAGGGCCCGGTGGCCCGGAGTGGCCGGCTGCCTGCTGAAATTCCGCATGCTTCAGGATATCTCCCAGATGCAAGGTGCCCCCACAGGCAACTGTGTCTGGTTTGAGAGTGCCAAGTGCCTCCTGCAAACTGACATCAGGAACCTGGCCTGGTGAGTTTTGTTTCTCAGGGGAAAGGGCATCGTTCGTGTCCAGGGCCTGGTGGCCCGGAGCGGCTGGCTGCCTGCTGAAATTCCGCATGCTTCAGGATATCTCCCAGATGCAAGGAGCACCCACAGGCAACTGTGTCTGGTTTGAGAGTGCCAAGTGCCTCCTGCAAACTGACATCAGGAACCTGGCCTGGTGAGTTTTGTTTCTCAGGGGAAAGGCCTTGGTTCGTGTCCAGGGCCCGGTGGCCCGGAGGGGCCGGCTGCCTGCTGAAATTCCGCATGCTTCAGGATATCTCCCAGATGCAAGGTGCCCCCACAGGCAACTGTGTCTGGTTTGAGAGTGCCAAGTGCCTCCTGCAAACTGACATCAGGAACCTGGCCTGGTGAGTTTTGTTTCTCAGGGGAAAGGGCATCGTTCGTGTCCAGGGCCCGGTGGCCCGGAGGGGCCGGCTGCCTGCTGAAATTCCGCATGGTTCAGGATATCTCCCAGATGCAAGGTGCCCCCACAGGCAACTGTGTCTGGTTTGAGAGTGCCAAGTGCCTCCTGCAAACTGACATCAGGAACCTGGCCTGGTGAGTTTTGTTTCTCAGGAGAAAGGGCATGGTTCGTGTCCAGGGCCCGGTGGCCCGGAGTGGCCGGCTGCCTGCTGAAATTCCGCATGCTTCAGGATATCTCCCAGATGCAAGGTGCCCCCACAGGCAACTGTGTCTGGTTTGACAGTGCCAAATGCCTCCTGCAAACTGACATCAGGAACCTGGCCTGGTGAGTTTTGTTTCTCAGGGGAAAGGGCATCGTTCGTGTCCAGGGCCCGGTGGCCCGGAGTGGCCGGCTGCCTGCTGAAATTCCGCATGGTTCAGGATATCTCCCAGATGCAAGGTGCCCCCACAGGCAACTGTGTCTGGTTTGTGAGTGCCGAATGCCTCCTGCAAACTGACATCAGGAACCTGGCCTGGTGAGTTTTGTTTCTCAGGGGAAAGGGCATCGTTCGTGTCCAGGGCCCGGTGGCCCGGAGTGGCCGGCTGCCTGCTGAAATTCCGCATGGTTCAGGATATCTCCCAGATGCAAGGTGCCCCCACAGGCAACTGTGTCTGGTTTGAGAGTGCCAAGTGCCTCCTGCAAACTGACATCAGGAACCTGGCCTGGTGAGTTTTGTTTCTCAGGGGAAAGGGCATCGTTCGTGTCCAGGGCCCGGTGGCCCGGAGCGGCCGGCTGCCTGCTGAAATTCCGCATGGTTCAGGATATCTCCCAGATGCAAGGTGCCCCCACAGGCAACTGTGTCTGGTTTGAGAGTGCCAAGTTCCTCCTGCAAACTGACATCAGGAACCTGGCCTGGTGAGTTTTGTTTCTCAGGGGAAAGGGCATGGTTCGTGTCCAGGGCCCGGTGGCCCGGAGTGGCCGGCTGCCTGCTGAAATTCCGCATGGTTCAGGATATCTCCCAGATGCAAGGTGCCCCCACAGGCAACTGTGTCTGGTTTGAGAGTGCCAAGTGCCTCCTGCAAACTGACATCAGGAACGTGGCCTGGTGAGTTTTGTTTCTCAGGGGATAGGGCATCGTTCGTGTCCAGGGCCCGGTGGCCCGGAGTGGCCGGCTGCCTGCTGAAATTGCGCATGCTTCAGGATATCTCCCAGATGCAAGGTGCCCCCACAGGCAACTGTGTCTGGTTTGAGAGTGCCAAGTGCCTCCTGCAAACTGACATCAGGAACCTGGCCTGGTGAGTTTTGTTTCTCAGGGGAAAGGCCTTGGTTCGTGTCCAGGGCCCGGTGGCCCGGAGTGGCCGGCTGCCTGCTGAAATTCCGCATGCTTCAGGATATCTCCCAGATGCAAGGTGCCCCCACAGGCAACTGTGTCTGGTTTGAGAGTGCCAAGTGCCTCCTGCAAACTGACATCAGGAACCTGGCCTGGTGAGTTTTGTTTCTCAGGGGAAAGGGCATCGTTCGTGTCCAGGGCCCGGTGGCCCGGAGCGGCCGGCTGCCTGCTGAAATTCCGCATGTTTCAGGATATCTCCCAGATGCAAGGTGCCCCCACAGGCAAGTGTGTCTGGTTTGAGAGTGCCAAGTGCCTCCTGCAAACTGACATCAGGAACCTGGCCTGGTGAGTTTTGTTTCTCAGGGGAAAGGGCATGGTTCGTGTCCAGGGCCCGGTGGCCCAGAGTGGCCGGCTGCCTGCTGAAATTCCGCATGCTTCAGGATATCTCCCAGATGCAAGGTGCCCCCACCGGCAACTGTGTCTGGTTTGAGAGTGCCAAATGCCTCCTGCAAACTGACATCAGGAACCTGGCCTGGTGAGTTTTGTTTCTCAGGGGAAAGGGCATCGTTCGTGTCCAGGGCCCGGTGGCCCGGAGTGGCCGGCTGCCTGCTGAAATTCCACATGGTTCAGGATATCTCCCACATGCAAGGTGCCCCCACAGGCAACTGTGTCTGGTTTGAGAGTGCCAAGTTCCTCCTGCAAACTGACATCAGGAACCTGGCCTGGTGAGTTTTGTTTCTCAGGGGAAAGGGCATGGTTCGTGTCCAGGGCCCGGTGGCCCGGAGTGGCCGGCTGCCTGCTGAAATTCCGCATGCTTCAGGATATCTCCCAGATGCAAGGTGCCCCCACAGGCAACTGTGTCTGGTTTGAGAGTGCCAAGTGCCTCCTGCAAACTGACATCAGGAACCTGGCCTGGTGAGTTTTGTTTCTCAGGGGAAAGGGCATCGTTCGTGTCCAGGGCCCGGTGGCCCGGAGTGGCCGGCTGCCTGCTGAAATTCCGCATGCTTCAGGATATCTCCCAGATGCAAGGTGCCCCCACAGGCAACTGTGTCTGGTTTGAGAGTGCCAAGTGCCTCCTGCAAACTGACATCAGGAACCTGGCCTGGTGAGTTTTGTTTCTCAGGGGAAAGGGCATCGTTCGTGTCCAGGGCCCGGTGGCCCGGAGTGGCCGGCTGCCTGCTGAAATTCCGCATGGTTCAGGATATCTCCCAGATGCAAGGTGCCCCCACAGGCAACTGTGTCTGGTTTGAGAGTGCCAAGTGCCTCCTGCAAACTGACATCAGGAACCTGGCCTGGTGAGTTTTGTTTCTCAGGGGAAAGGGCATCGTTCGTGTCCAGGGCCTGGTGGCCCGGAGCGGCTGGCTGCCTGCTGAAATTCCGCATGCTTCAGGATATCTCCCAGATGCAAGGAGCACCCACAGGCAACTGTGTCTGGTTTGAGAGTGCCAAGTGCCTCCTGCAAACTGACATCAGGAACCTGGCCTGGTGAGTTTTGTTTCTCAGGGGAAAGGCCTTGGTTCGTGTCCAGGGCCCGGTGGCCCGGAGTGGCCGGCTGCCTGCTGAAATTCCGCATGCTTCAGGATATCTCCCAGATGCAAGGTGCCCCCACAGGCAACTGTGTCTGGTTTGAGAGTGCCAAGTGCCTCCTGCAAACTGACATCAGGAACCTGGCCTGGTGAGTTTTGTTTCTCAGGGGAAAGGGCATCGTTCGTGTCCAGGGCCCGGTGGCCCGGAGCGGCCGGCTGCCTGCTGAAATTCCGCATGCTTCAGGATATCTCCCAGATGCAAGGTGCCCCCACAGGCAACTGTGTCTGGTTTGAGAGTGCCAAGTGCCTCCTGCAAACTGACATCAGGAACCTGGCCTGGTGAGTTTTGTTTCTCAGGGGAAAGGGCATGGTTCGTGTCCAGGGCCCGGTGGCCCGGAGTGGCCGGCTGCCTGCTGAAATTCCGCATGCTTCAGGATATCTCCCAGATGCAAGGTGCCCCCACAGGCAACTGTGTCTGGTTTGACAGTGCCAAGTGCCTCCTGCAAACTGACATCAGGAACCTGGCCTGGTGAGTTTTGTTTCTCAGGGGATAGGGCATCGTTCGTGTCCAGGGCCCGGTGGCCCGGAGCGGCCGGCTGCCTGCTGAAATTCCGCATGGTTCAGGATATCTCCCAGATGCAAGGTGCCCCCACAGGCAACTGTGTCTGGTTTGAGAGTGCCAAGTGCCTCCTGCAAACTGACATCAGGAACCTGGCCTGGTGAGTTTTGTTTCTTAGGGGAAAGGGCATGGTTCATGTCCAGGGCCCGGTGGCCCGGAGTGGCCGGCTGCCTGCTGAAATTCCGCATGGTTCAGGATATCTCCCAGATGCAAGGTGCCCCCACAGGCAACTGTGTCTGGTTTGAGAGTGCCAAGTGCCTCCTGCAAACTGACATCAGGAACCTGGCCTGGTGAGTTTTGTTTCTCAGGGGAAAGGGCATGGTTCGTGTCCAGGGCCCGGTGGCCCGGAGCGGCCGGCTGCCTGCTGAAATTCCGCATGCTTCAGGATATCTCCCAGATGCAAGGTGCCCCCACAGGCAACTGTGTCTGGTTTGAGAGTGCCAAGTGCCTCCTGCAAACTGACATCAGGAACCTGGCCTGGTGAGTTTTGTTTCTCAGGGGAAAGGGCATCGTTCGTGTCCAGGGCCCGGTGGCCCGGAGTGGCCGGCTGCCTGCTGAAATTCCGCATGCTTCAGGATATCTCCCAGATGCAAGGTGCCCCCACAGGCAACTGTGTCTGGTTTGAGAGTGCCAAGTGCCTCCTGCAAACTGACATCAGGAACCTGGCCTGGTGAGTTTTGTTTCTCAGGGGAAAGGGCATCGTTCGTGTCCAGGGCCTGGTGGCCCGCAGCGGCTGGCTGCCTGCTGAAATTCCGCATGGTTCAGGATATCTCCCAGATGCAAGGTGCCCCCACAGGCAACTGTGTCTGGTTTGAGAGTGCCAAGTGCCTCCTGCAAACTGACATCAGGAACCTGGCCTGGTGAGTTTTGTTTCTCAGGGGAAAGGGCATCGTTCGTGTCCAGGGCCCGGTGGCCCGGAGCGGCCGGCTGCCTGCTGAAATTCCGCATGTTTCAGGATATCTCCCAGATGCAAGGTGCCCCCACAGGCAACTGTGTCTGGTTTGAGAGTGCCAAATGCCTCCTGCAAACTGACATCAGGAACCTGGCCTGGTGAGTTTTGTTTCTCAGGGGAAAGGGCATCGTTCGTGTCCAGGGCCCGGTGGCCCGGAGTGGCCGGCTGCCTGCTGAAATTCCGCATGGTTCAGGATATCTCCCAGATGCAAGGTGCCCCCACAGGCAACTGTGTCTGGTTTGAGAGTGCCAAGTGCCTCCTGCCAACTGACATCAGGAACCTGGCCTGGTGAGTTTTGTTTCTCAGGGGAAAGGGCATGGTTCTTGTCCAGGGCCCGGTGGCCCGGAGTGGCCGGCTGCCTGCTGAAATTCCGCATGCTTCAGGATATCTCCTAGATGCAAGGTGCCCCCACAGGCAACTGTGTCTGGTTTGTGAGTGCCGAGTGCCTCCTGCAAACTGACATCAGGAACCTGGCCTGGTGAGTTTTGTTTCTCAGGGGAAAGGGCATGGTTCGTGTCCAGGGCCCGGTGGCCCGGAGTGGCCGGCTGCCTGCTGAAATTCCGCATGCTTCAGGATATCTCCCAGATGCAAGGTGCCCCCACAGGCAACTGTGTCTGGTTTGAGAGTGCCAAGTGCCTCCTGCAAACTGACATCAGGAACCTGGCCTGGTGAGTTTTGTTTCTCAGGGGAAAGGGCATGGTTCATGTCCAGGGCCCGGTGGCCCGGAGCGGCCGGCTGCCTGCTGAAATTCCGCATGCTTCAGGATATCTCCCAGATGCAAGGTGCCCCCACAGGCAACTGTGTCTGGTTTGAGAGTGCCAAGTGCCTCCTGCAAACTGACATCAGGAACCTGGCCTGGTGAGTTTTGTTTCTCAGGGGAAAGGGCATGGTTCGTGTCCAGGGCCCGGTGGCCCGGAGTGGCCGGCTGCCTGCTGAAATTCCGCATGGTTCAGGATATCTCCCAGATGCAAGGTGCCCCCACAGGCAACTGTGTCTGGTTTGTGAGTGCCAAGTGCCTCCTGCAAACTGACATCAGGAACCTGGCCTGGTGAGTTTTGTTTCTCAGGGGAAAGGGCATGGTTCGTGTCCAGGGCCCGGTGGCCCAGAGCGGCCGGCTGCCTGCTGAAATTCCGCATGCTTCAGGATATCTCCCAGATGCAAGGTGCCCCCACAGGCAACTGTGTCTGGTTTGAGAGTGCCAAGTGCCTCCTGCAAACTGACATCAGGAACCTGGCCTGGTGAGTTTTGTTTCTCAGGGGAAAGGGCATGGTTCGTGTCCAGGGCCCGGTGGCCCGGAGTGGCCGGCTGCCTGCTGAAATTCCGCATGGTTCAGGATATCTCCCAGATGCAAGGTGCCCCCACAGGCAACTGTGTCTGGTTTGACAGTGCCAAGTGCCTCCTGCAAACTGACATCAGGAACGTGGCCTGGTGAGTTTTGTTTCTCAGGGGATAGGGCATCGTTCGTGTCCAGGGCCCGGTGGCCCGGAGTGGCCGGCTGCCTGCTGAAATTCCGCATGCTTCAGGATATCTCCCAGATGCAAGGTGCCCCCACAGGCAACTGTGTCTGGTTTGAGAGTGCCAAGTGCCTCCTGCAAACTGACATCAGGAACCTGGCCTGGTGAGTTTTGTTTCTCAGGGGAAAGGGCATGGTTCGTGTCCAGGGCCCGGTGGCCCGGAGTGGCCGGCTGCCTGCTGAAATTCCGCATGGTTCAGGATATCTCCCAGATGCAAGGTGCCCCCACAGGCAACTGTGTCTGGTTTGAGAGTGCCAAGTGCCTCCTGCAAACTGACATCAGGAACCTGGCCTGGTGAGTTTTGTTTCTCAGGGGAAAGGGCATCGTTCGTGTCCAGGGCCTGGTGGCCCGGAGCGGCTGGCTGCCTGCTGAAATTCCGCATGCTTCAGGATATCTCCCAGATGCAAGGAGCACCCACAGGCAACTGTGTCTGGTTTGAGAGTGCCAAGTGCCTCCTGCAAACTGACATCAGGAACCTGGCCTGGTGAGTTTTGTTTCTCAGGGGAAAGGCCTTGGTTCGTGTCCAGGGCCCGGTGGCCCGGAGTGGCCGGCTGCCTGCTGAAATTCCGCATGCTTCAGGATATCTCCCAGATGCAAGGTGCCCCCACAGGCAACTGTGTCTGGTTTGAGAGTGCCAAGTGCCTCCTGCAAACTGACATCAGGAACCTGGCCTGGTGAGTTTTGTTTCTCAGGGGAAAGGGCATCGTTCGTGTCCAGGGCCCGGTGGCCCGGAGTGGCCGGCTGCCTGCTGAAATTCCGCATGCTTCAGGATATCTCCCAGATGCAAGGTGCCCCCACAGGCAACTGTGTCTGGTTTGACAGTGCCAAGTGCCTCCTGCAAACTGACATCAGGAACCTGGCCTGGTGAGTTTTGTTTCTCAGGGGAAAGGGCATGGTTCGTGTCCAGGGCCCGGTGGCCCCGAGTGGCCGGCTGCCTGCTGAAATTCCGCATGCTTCAGGATATCTCCCAGATGCAAGGTGCCCCCACAGGCAACTGTGTCTGGTTTGACAGTGCCAAATGCCTCCTGCAAACTGACATCAGGAACCTGGCCTGGTGAGTTTTGTTTCTCAGGGGAAAGGGCATCGTTCGTGTCCAGGGCCCGGTGGCCCGGAGTGGCCGGCTGCCTGCTGAAATTCCGCATGGTTCAGGATATCTCCCAGATGCAAGGTGCCCCCACAGGCAACTGTGTCTGGTTTGTGAGTGCCGAATGCCTCCTGCAAACTGACATCAGGAACCTGGCCTGGTGAGTTTTCTTTCTCAGGGGAAAGGGCATGGTTCGTGTCCAGGGCCCGGTGGCCCGGAGCGGCCGGCTGCCTGCTGAAATTCCGCATGGTTCAGGATATCTCCCAGATGCAAGGTGCCCCCACAGGCAACTGTGTCTGGTTTGAGAGTGCCAAGTGCCTCCTGCAAACTGACATCAGGAACCTGGCCTGGTGAGTTTTGTTTCTCAGGGGAAAGGGCATCGTTCGTGTCCAGGGCCCGGTGGCCCGGAGCGGCCGGCTGCCTGCTGAAATTCCGCATGGTTCAGGATATCTCCCAGATGCAAGGTGCCCCCACAGGCAACTGTGTCTGGTTTGAGAGTGCCAAGTTCCTCCTGCAAACTGACATCAGGAACCTGGCCTGGTGAGTTTTGTTTCTCAGGGGAAAGGGCATGGTTCGTGTCCAGGGCCCGGTGGCCCGGAGTGGCCGGCTGCCTGCTGAAATTCCGCATGGTTCAGGATATCTCCCAGATGCAAGGTGCCCCCACAGGCAACTGTGTCTGGTTTGAGAGTGCCAAGTGCCTCCTGCAAACTGACATCAGGAACGTGGCCTGGTGAGTTTTGTTTCTCAGGGGATAGGGCATCGTTCGTGTCCAGGGCCCGGTGGCCCGGAGTGGCCGGCTGCCTGCTGAAATTGCGCATGCTTCAGGATATCTCCCAGATGCAAGGTGCCCCCACAGGCAACTGTGTCTGGTTTGAGAGTGCCAAGTGCCTCCTGCAAACTGACATCAGGAACCTGGCCTGGTGAGTTTTGTTTCTCAGGGGAAAGGGCATCGTTCGTGTCCAGGGCCCGGTGGCCCGGAGTGGCCGGCTGCCTGCTGAAATTCCGCATGCTTCAGGATATCTCCCAGATGCAAGGTGCCCCCACAGGCAACTGTGTCTGGTTTGAGAGTGCCAAGTGCCTCCTGCAAACTGACATCAGGAACCTGGCCTGGTGAGTTTTGTTTCTCAGGGGAAAGGCCTTGGTTCGTGTCCAGGGCCCGGTGGCCCGGAGTGGCCGGCTGCCTGCTGAAATTCCGCATGCTTCAGGATATCTCCCAGATGCAAGGTGCCCCCACAGGCAACTGTGTCTGGTTTGAGAGTGCCAAGTGCCTCCTGCAAACTGACATCAGGAACCTGGCCTGGTGAGTTTTGTTTCTCAGGGGAAAGGGCATCGTTCGTGTCCAGGGCCCGGTGGCCCAGAGTGGCCGGCTGCCTGCTGAAATTCCGCATGCTTCAGGATATCTCCCAGATGCAAGGTGCCCCCACCGGCAACTGTGTCTGGTTTGACAGTGCCAAATGCCTCCTGCAAACTGACATCAGGAACCTGGCCTGGTGAGTTTTGTTTCTCAGGGGAAAGGGCATGGTTCGTGTCCAGGGCCCGGTGGCCCGGAGTGGCCGGCTGCCTGCTGAAATTCCACATGGTTCAGGATATCTCCCAGATGCAAGGTGCCCCCACAGGCAACTGTGTCTGGTTTGAGAGTGCCAAGTTCCTCCTGCAAACTGACATCAGGAACCTGGCCTGGTGAGTTTTGTTTCTCAGGGGAAAGGGCATGGTTCGTGTCCAGGGCCCGGTGGCCCGGAGTGGCCGGCTGCCTGCTGAAATTCCGCATGCTTCAGGATATCTCCCAGATGCAAGGTGCCCCCACGGGCAACTGTGTCTGGTTTGAGAGTGCCAAGTGCCTCCTGCAAACTGACATCAGGAACCTGGCCTGGTGAGTTTTGTTTCTCAGGGGAAAGGGCATCGTTCGTGTCCAGGGCCCGGTGGCCCGGAGCGGCCGGCTGCCTGCTGAAATTCCGCATGCTTCAGGATATCTCCCAGATGCAAGGTGCCCCCACAGGCAACTGTGTCTGGTTTGACAGTGCCAAGTGCCTCCTGCAAACTGACATCAGGAACCTGGCCTGGTGAGTTTTATTTCTCAGGGGAAAGGGCATCGTTCGTGTCCAGGGCCCGGTGGCCCGGAGTGGCCGGCTGCCTGCTGAAATTCCGCATGCTTCAGGATATCTCCCAGATGCAAGGTGCCCCCACAGGCAACTGTGTCTGGTTTGAGAGTGCCAAGTGCCTCCTGCAAACTGACATCAGGAACCTGGCCTGGTGAGTTTTGTTTCTCAGGGGAAAGGGCATGGTTCGTGTCCAGGGCCCGGTGGCCCGGAGTGGCCGGCTGCCTGCTGAAATTGCGCATGGTTCCGGATATCTCCCAGATGCAAGGTGCCCCCACAGGCAACTGTGTCTGGTTTGACAGTGCCAAGTGCCTCCTGCAAACTGACATCAGGAACCTGGCCTGGTGAGTTTTGTTTCTCAGGGGAAATGGCATCGTTCGTGTCCAGGGCCCGGTGGCCCGGAGCGGCCAGCTGCCTGCTGAAATTCCGCATGCTTCAGGATATCTCCCAGATGCAAGGTGCCCCCACAGGCAACTGTGTCTGGTTTGAGAGTGCCAAGTGCCTCCTGCAAACTGACATCAGGAACCTGGCCTGGTGAGTTTTGTTTCTCAGGGGAAAGGGCATGGTTCGTGTCCAGGGCCCGGTGGCCCGGAGTGGCCGGCTGCCTGCTGAAATTCCGCATGCTTCAGGATATCTCCCAGATGCAAGGTGCCCCCACAGGCAACTGTGTCTGGTTTGAGAGTGCCAAGTGCCTCCTGCAAACTGACATCAGGAACCTGGCCTGGTGAGTTTTGTTTCTCAGGGGAAAGGGCATCGTTCGTGTCCAGGGCCCGGTGGCCCGGAGTGGCCGGCTGCCTGCTGAAATTCCGCATGCTTCAGGATATCTCCCAGATGCAAGGTGCCCCCACAGGCAACTGTGTCTGGTTTGACAGTGCCAAGTGCCTCCTGCAAACTGACATCAGGAACCTGGCCTGGTGAGTTTTGTTTCTCAGGGGAAAGGCCATCGTTCGTGTCCAGGGCCCGGTGGCCCAGAGTGGCCGGCTGCCTGCTGAAATTCCGCATGCTTCAGGATATCTCCCAGATGCAAGGTGCCCCCACAGGCAACTGTGTCTGGTTTGACAGTGCCAAATGCCTCCTGCAAACTGACATCAGGAACCTGGCCTGGTGAGTTTTGTTTCTCAGGGGAAAGGGCATGGTTCGTGTCCAGGGCCCGGTGGCCCGGAGTGGCCGGCTGCCTGCTGAAATTCCACATGGTTCAGGATATCTCCCAGATGCAAGGTGCCCCCACAGGCAACTGTGTCTGGTTTGACAGTGCCAAGTGCCTCCTGCAAACTGACATCAGGAACCTGGCCTGGTGAGTTTTGTTTCTCAGGGGAAATGGCATCGTTCATGTCCAGGGCCCGGTGGCCCGGAGTGGCCGGCTGCCTGCTGAAATTCCGCATGCTTCAGGATATCTCCCAGATGCAAGGTGCCCCCACAGGCAACTGTGTCTGGTTTGAGAGTGCCAAGTGCCTCCTGCAAACTGACATCAGGAACCTGGCCTGGTGAGTTTTGTTTCTCAGGGGAAAGGGCATCGTTCGTGTCCAGGGCCCGGTGGCCCGGAGCGGCCGGCTGCCTGCTGAAATTCCGCATGGTTCAGGATATCTCCCAGATGCAAGGTGCCCCCACAGGCAACTGTGTCTGGTTTGAGAGTGCCAAGTGCCTCCTGCAAACTGACATCAGGAACCTGGCCTGGTGAGTTTTGTTTCTCAGGGGATAGGGCATCGTTCGTGTCCAGGGCCCGGTGGCCCGGAGTGGCCGGCTGCCTGCTGAAATTGCGCATGCTTCAGGATATCTCCCAGATGCAAGGTGCCCCCACAGGCAACTGTGTCTGGTTTGAGAGTGCCAAGTGCCTCCTGCAAACTGACATCAGGAACCTGGCCTGGTGAGTTTTGTTTCTCAGGGGAAAGGGCATGGTTCGTGTCCAGGGCCCGGTGGCCCGGAGTGGCCGGCTGCCTGCTGAAATTCCGCATGCTTCAGGATATCTCCCAGATGCAAGGAGCACCCACAGGCAACTGTGTCTGGTTTGAGAGTGCCAAGTGCCTCCTGCAAACTGACATCAGGAACCTGGCCTGGTGAGTTTTGTTTCTCAGGGGAAAGGCCATGGTTCGTGTCCAGGGCCCGGTGGCCCGGAGTGGCCGGCTGCCTGCTGAAATTCCGCATGGTTCAGGATATCTCCCAGATGCAAGGTGCCCCCACAGGCAACTGTGTCTGGTTTGAGAGTGCCAAGTGCCTCCTGCAAACTGACATCAGGAACCTGGCCTGGTGAGTTTTGTTTCTCAGGGGAAAGGGCATGGTTCGTGTCCAGGGCCCGGTGGCCCGGAGTGGCCGGCTGCCTGCTGAAATTCCGCATGCTTCAGGATATCTCCCAGATGCAAGGTGCCCCCACAGGCAACTTTGTCTGGTTTGACAGTGCCAAATGCCTCCTGCAAACTGACATCAGGAACCTGGCCTGGTGAGTTTTGTTTCTCAGGGGAAAGGGCATGGTTCGTGTCCAGGGCCCGGTGGCCCGGAGCGCCTGGCTGCCTGCTGAAATTCCACATGGTTCAGGATATCTCCCAGATGCAAGGTGCCCCCACAGGCAACTGTGTCTGGTTTGACAGTGCCAAGTGCCTCCTGCAAACTGACATCAGGAACCTGGCCTGGTGAGTTTTGTTTCTCAGGGGAAAGGGCATCGTTCGTGTCCAGGGCCCGGTGGCCCGGAGTGGCCGGCTGCCTGCTGAAATTCCGCATAGTTCAGGATATCTCCCAGATGCAAGGTGCCCCCACAGGCAACTGTGTCTGGTTTGAGAGTGCCAAGTGCCTCCTGCAAACTGACATCAGGAACCTGGCCTGGTGAGTTTTGTTTCTCAGGGGAAAGGGCATGGTTCGTGTCCAGGGCCCGGTGGCCCGGAGCGGCCGGCTGCCGGCTGAAATTCCGCATGGTTCAGGATATCTCCCAGATGCAAGGTGCCCCCACAGGCAACTGTGTCTGGTTTGAGAGTGCCAAGTGCCTCCTGCAAACTGACATCAGGAACCTGGCCTGGTGAGTTTTGTTTCTCAGGGGAAAGGGCATCGTTCGTGTCCAGGGCCCGGTGCCCGGAGTGGCCGGCTGCCTGCTGAAATTCCGCATGCTTCAGGATATCTCCCAGATGCAAGGTGCCCCCACAGGCAACTGTGTCTGGTTTGACAGTGCCAAGTGCCTCCTGCAAACTGACATCAGGAACCTGGCCTGGTGAGTTTTGTTTCTCAGGGGAAAGGGCATGGTTCGTGTCCAGGGCCCGGTGGCCCGGAGTGGCCGGCTGCCTGCTGAAATTCCGCATGGTTCAGGATATCTCCCAGATGCAAGGTGCCCCCACAGGCAACTGTGTCTGTTTTGAGAGTGCCAAGTGCCTCCTGCAAACTGACATCAGGAACCTGGCCTGGTGAGTTTTGTTTCTCAGGGGAAAGGCTGTCGTTCGTGTCCAGGGCCCAGTGGCCTGGAGTGGCCGGCTGCCTGCTGAAATTCCGCATGCTTCAGGATATCTCCCAGATGCAAGGTGCCCCCACAGGCAACTGTGTCTGGTTTGACAGTGCCAAGTGCCTCCTGCAAACTGACATCAGGAACCTGGCCTGGTGAGTTTTGTTTCTCAGGGGAAAGGGCATCGTTCGTGTCCAGGGCCCGGTGGCCCGGAGCGGCCGGCTGCCTGCTGAAATTCCGCATGCTTCAGGATATCTCCCAGATGCAAGGTGCCCCCACAGGCAACTGTGTCTGGTTTGAGAGTGCCAAGTGCCTCCTGCAAACTGACATCAGGAACCTGGCCTGGTGAGTTTTGTTTCTCAGGGGAAAGGGCATCGTTTGTGTCCAGGGCCCGGTGGCCCGGAGCGGCCGGCTGCCTGCTGAAATTCCGCATGCTTCAGGATATCTCCCAGATGCAAGGTGCCCCCACAGGCAACTGTGTCTGGTTTGAGAGTGCCAAGTGCCTCCTGCAAACTGACATCAGGAACCTGGCCTGGTGAGTTTTGTTTCTCAGGGGAAAGGCCATGGTTCGTGTCCAGGGCCCGGTGGCCCGGAGTGGCCGGCTGCCTGCTGAAATTCCGCATGCTTCAGGATATCTCCCAGATGCAAGGTGCCCCCACAGGCAACTGTGTCTGGTTTGAGAGTGCCAAGTGCCTCCTGCAAACTGACATCAGGAACCTGGCCTGGTGAGTTTTGTTTCTCAGGGGATAGGGCATCGTTCGTGTCCAGGGCCCGGTGGCCCGGAGTGGCCGGCTGCCTGCTGAAATTGCGCATGCTTCAGGATATCTCCCAGATGCAAGGTGCCCCCACAGGCAACTGTGTCTGGTTTGAGAGTGCCAAGTGCCTCCTGCAAACTGACATCAGGAACCTGGCCTGGTGAGTTTTGTTTCTCAGGGGAAAGGGCATGGTTCGTGTCCAGGGCCCGGTGGCCCGGAGTGGCCGGCTGCCTGCTGAAATTCCGCATGCTTCAGGATATCTCCCAGATGCAAGGAGCACCCACAGGCAACTGTGTCTGGTTTGAGAGTGCCAAGTGCCTCCTGCAAACTGACATCAGGAACCTGGCCTGGTGAGTTTTGTTTCTCAGGGGAAAGGCCATGGTTCGTGTCCAGGGCCCGGTGGCCCGGAGTGGCCGGCTGCCTGCTGAAATTCCGCATGCTTCAGGATATCTCCCAGATGCAAGGTGCCCCCACAGGCAACTGTGTCTGGTTTGACAGTGCCAAGTGCCTCCTGCAAACTGACATCAGGAACCTGGCCTGGTGAGTTTTGTTTCTCAGGGGAAAGGGCATCGTTCGTGTCCAGGGCCCGGTGGCCCGGAGCGGCCGGTTGCCTGCTGAAATTCCGCATGCTTCAGGATATCTCCCAGATGCAAGGTGCCCCCACAGGCAACTGTGTCTGGTTTGAGAGTGCCAAGTGCCTCCTGCAAACTGACATCAGGAACCTGGCCTGGTGAGTTTTGTTTCTCAGGGGAAAGGCCATCGTTCGTGTCCAGGGCCCAGTGGCCTGGAGTGGCCGGCTGCCTGCTGAAATTCCGCATGGTTCAGGATATCTCCCAGATGCAAGGTGCCCCCACAGGCAACTGTGTCTGGTTTGAGAGTGCCAAGTGCCTCCTGCAAACTGACATCAGGAACGTGGCCTGGTGAGTTTTGTTTCTCAGGGGATAGGGCATCGTTCGTGTCCAGGGCCCGGTGGCCCGGAGTGGCCGGCTGCCTGCTGAAATTCCGCATGGTTCAGGATATCTCCCAGATGCAAGGATCACCCACAGGCAACTGTGTCTGGTTTGAGAGTGCCAAGTGCCTCCTGCAAACTGACATCAGGAACCTGGCCTGGTGAGTTTTGTTTCTCAGGGGAAAGGGTATCGTTCGTGTCCAGGGCCCGGTGGCCCGGAGTGGCCGGCTGCCTGCTGAAATTCCGCATGCTTCAGGATATCTCCCAGATGCAAGGAGCACCCACAGGCAACTGTGTCTGGTTTGAGAGTGCCAAGTGCCTCCTGCAAACTGACATCAGGAACCTGGCCTGGTGAGTTTTGTTTCTCAGGGGAAAGGCCATGGTTCGTGTCCAGGGCCCGGTGGCCCGGAGTGGCCGGCTGCCTGCTGAAATTCCGCATGGTTCAGGATATCTCCCAGATGCAAGGTGCCCCCACAGGCAACTGTGTCTGGTTTGAGAGTGCCAAGTGCCTCCTGCAAACTGACATCAGGAACCTGGCCTGGTGAGTTTTGTTTCTTAGGGGAAAGGGCATGGTTCGTGTCCAGGGCCCGGTGGCCCGGAGTGGCCGGCTGCCTGCTGAAATTCCGCATGCTTCAGGATATCTCCCAGATGCAAGGTGCCCCCACAGGCAACTGTGTCTGGTTTGAGAGTGCCAAGTGCCTCCTGCAAACTGACATCAGGAACCTGGCCTGGTGAGTTTTGTTTCTCAGGGGAAAGGGCATCGTTTGTGTCCAGGGCCCGGTGGCCCGGAGCGGCCGGCTGCCTGCTGAAATTCCGCATGGTTCAGGATATCTCCCAGATGCAAGGTGCCCCCACAGGCAACTGTGTCTGGTTTGAGAGTGCCAAGTGCCTCCTGCAAACTGACATCAGGAACCTGGCCTGGTGAGTTTTGTTTCTCAGGGGAAAGGGCATGGTTCGTGTCCAGGGCCCGGTGGCCCGGAGTGGCCGGCTGCCTGCTGAAATTCCGCATGGTTCAGGATATCTCCCAGATGCAAGGTGCCCCCACAGGCAACTGTGTCTGTTTTGAGAGTGCCAAGTGCCTCCTGCAAACTGACATCAGGAACCTGGCCTGGTGAGTTTTGTTTCTCAGGGGAATGGGCATCGTTCGTGTCCAGGGCGCGGTGGCCCGGAGCGGCCGGCTGCCTGCTGAAATTCCGCATGCTTCAGGATATCTCCCAGATGCAAGGTGCCCCCACAGGCAACTGTGTCTGGTTTGAGAGTGCCAAGTGCCTCCTGCAAACTGACATCAGGAACCTGGCCTGGTGAGTTTTGTTTCTCAGGGGAAAGGCCATCGTTCATGTCCAGGGCCCGGTGGCCTGGAGTGGCCGGCTGCCTGCTGAAATTCCGCATGGTTCAGGATATCTTCCAGATGCAAGGAGCACCCACAGGCAACTGTGTCTGGTTTGGCAGTGCCAAGTGCCTCCTGCAAACTGACATCAGGAACCTGGCCTGGTGAGTTTTGTTTCTCAGGGGAAAGGGCATCGTTCGTGTCCAGGGCCCGGTGGCCCGGAGTGGCCGGCTGCCTGCTGAAATTCCGCATGCTTCAGGATATCTCCCAGATGCAAGGAGCACCCACAGGCAACTGTGTCTGGTTTGAGAGTGCCAAGTGCCTCCTGCAAACTGACATCAGGAACCTGGCCTGGTGAGTTTTGTTTCTCAGGGGAAAGGCCATGGTTCGTGTCCAGGGCCCGGTGGCCCGGAGTGGCCGGCTGCCTGCTGAAATTCCGCATGCTTCAGGATATCTCCCAGATGCAAGGTGCCCCCACAGGCAACTGTGTCTGGTTTGACAGTGCCAAGTGCCTCCTGCAAACTGACATCAGGAACCTGGCCTGGTGAGTTTTGTTTCTCAGGGGAAAGGGCATAGTTCGTGTCCAGGGCCCGGTGGCCCGGAGCGGCCGGCTGCCTGCTGAAATTCCGCATGGTTCAGGATATCTCCCAGATGCAAGGTGCCCCCACGGGCAACTGTGTCTGGTTTGAGAGTGCCAAGTGCCTCCTGCAAACTGACATCAGGAACCTGGCCTGGTGAGTTTTGTTTCTCAGGGGAAAGGGCATCGTTCGTGTCCAGGGCCCGGTGGCCCGGAGCGGCCGGCTGCCTGCTGAAATTCCGCATGCTTCAGGATATCTCCCAGATGCAAGGTGCCCCCACAGGCAACTGTGTCTGGTTTGAGAGTGCCAAGTGCCTCCTGCAAACTGACATCAGGAACCTGGCCTGGTGAGTTTTGTTTCTCAGGGGAAAGGCCATCGTTCATGTCCAGGGCCCGGTGGCCTGGAGTGGCCGGCTGCCTGCTGAAATTCCGCATGGTTCAGGATATCTTCCAGATGCAAGGAGCACCCACAGGCAACTGTGTCTGGTTTGGCAGTGCCAAGTGCCTCCTGCAAACTGACATCAGGAACCTGGCCTGGTGAGTTTTGTTTCTCAGGGGAAAGGGCATCGTTCGTGTCCAGGGCCCGGTGGCCCGGAGTGGCCGGCTGCCTGCTGAAATTCCGCATGCTTCAGGATATCTCCCAGATGCAAGGAGCACCCACAGGCAACTGTGTCTGGTTTGACAGTGCCAAGTGCCTCCTGCAAACTGACATCAGGAACCTGGCCTGGTGAGTTTTGTTTCTCAGGGGAAAGGGCATCGTTCGTGTCCAGGGCCCGGTGGCCCGGAGTGGACGGCTGCCTGCTGAAATTCCGCATGCTTCAGGATATCTCCCAGATGCAAGGTGCCCCCACAGGCAACTGTGTCTGGTTTGAGAGTGCCAAGTGCCTCCTGCAAACTGACATCAGGAACCTGGCCTGGTGAGTTTTGTTTCTCAGCGGAAAGGGCATCCTTCGTGTCCAGGGCCCGGTGGCCCGGAGTGGCCGGCTGCCTGCTGAAATTCTGCATGCTTCAGGATATCTCCCAGATGCAAGGTGCCCCCACAGGCAACTGTGTCTGGTTTGAGAGTGCCAAGTGCCTCCTGCAAACTGACATCAGGAACCTGGCCTGGTGAGTTTTGTTTCTCAGGGGAAAGGGCATCGTTCGTGTCCAGGGCCCGGTGGCCCGGAGCGGCCGGCTGCCTGCTGAAATTCCGCATGCTTCAGGATATCTCCCAGATGCAAGGTGCCCCCACAGGCAACTGTGTCTGGTTTGAGAGTGCCAAGTGCCTCCTGCAAACTGACATCAGGAACCTGGCCTGGTGAGTTTTGTTTCTCAGGGGAAAGGCCATCGTTCATGTCCAGGGCCCGGTGGCCTGGAGTGGCCGGCTGCCTGCTGAAATTCCGCATGGTTCAGGATATCTTCCAGATGCAAGGAGCACCCACAGGCAACTGTGTCTGGTTTGGCAGTGCCAAGTGCCTCCTGCAAACTGACATCAGGAACCTGGCCTGGTGAGTTTTGTTTCTCAGGGGAAAGGGCATCGTTCGTGTCCAGGGCCCGGTGGCCCGGAGTGGCCGGCTGCCTGCTGAAATTCCGCATGCTTCAGGATATCTCCCAGATGCAAGGAGCACCCACAGGCAACTGTGTCTGGTTTGACAGTGCCAAGTGCCTCCTGCAAACTGACATCAGGAACCTGGCCTGGTGAGTTTTGTTTCTCAGGGGAAAGGGCATCGTTCGTGTCCAGGGCCCGGTGGCCCGGAGTGGACGGCTGCCTGCTGAAATTCCGCATGCTTCAGGATATCTCCCAGATGCAAGGTGCCCCCACAGGCAACTGTGTCTGGTTTGAGAGTGCCAAGTGCCTCCTGCAAACTGACATCAGGAACCTGGCCTGGTGAGTTTTGTTTCTCAGGGGAAAGGGCATCGTTCGTGTCCAGGGCCCGGTGGCCCGGAGTGGCCGGCTGCCTGCTGAAATTCCGCATGCTTCAGGATATCTCCCAGATGCAAGGTGCCCCCACAGGCAACTGTGTCTGGTTTGAGAGTGCCAAGTGCCTCCTGCAAACTGACATCAGGAACCTGGCCTGGTGAGTTTTGTTTCTCAGGGGAAAGGGCATCGTTCGTTTCCAGGGCCCGGTGGCCCGGAGTGGCCGGCTGCCTGCTGAAATTCCGCATGGTTCAGGATATCTCCCAGATGCAAGGTGCCCCCACAGGCAACTGTGTCTGGTTTGACAGTGCCAAGTGCCTCCTGCAAACTGACATCAGGAACCTGGCCTGGTGAGTTTTGTTTCTCAGGGAAAGGGCATGATTCGTGTCCAGGGCCCGGTGGCCCGGAGTGGCCGGCTGCCTGCTGAAATTCCGCATGCTTCAGGATATCTCCCAGATGCAAGGTGCCCCCACAGGCAACTGTGTCTGGTTTGAGAGTGCCAACTGCCTCCTGCAAACTGACATCAGGAACCTGGCCTGGTGAGTTTTGTTTCTCAGGGGAAAGGCCATCGTTCGTGTCCAGGGCCCGGTGGCCCGGAGTGGCCGGCTGCCTGCTGAAATTCCGCATGCTTCAGGATATCTCCCAGATGCAAGGTGCCCCCACAGGCAACTGTGTCTGGTTTGACAGTGCCAAATGCCTCCTGCAAACTGACATCAGGAACCTGGCCTGGTGAGTTTTGTTTCTCAGGGGAAAGGGCATCGTTCGTGTCCAGGGCCCGGTGGCCCGGAGTGGCCGGCTGCCTGCTGAAATTCCGCATGCTTCAGGATATCTCCCAGATGCAAGGTGCCCCCACAGGCAACTGTGTCTCGTTTGAGAATGCCAAGTGCCTCCTGCAAACTGACATCAGGAACCTGGCCTGGTGAGTTTTGTTTCTCAGGGAAAGGGCATCGTTCGTGTCCAGGGCCCAGTGGCCCGGAGTGGCCGGCTGCCTGCTGAAATTCCGCATGCTTCAGGATATCTCCCAGATGCAAGGTGCCCCCACAGGCAACTGTGTCTGGTTTGAGAGTGCCAAGTGCCTCCTGCAAACTGACATCAGGAACCTGGCCTGGTGAGTTTTGTTTCTCAGGGGAAAGGGCATCGTTCGTGTCCAGGGCCCGGTGGCCCGGAGCGGCCGGCTGCCTGCTGAAATTCCGCATGGTTCAGGATATCTCCCAGATGCAAGGTGCCCCCACAGGCAACTGTGTCTGGTTTGAGAGTGCCAAGTGCCTCCTGCAAACTGACATCAGGAACCTGGCCTGGTGAGTTTTGTTTCTCAGGGGAAAGGGCATGGTTCGTGTCCAGGGCCCGGTGGCCCGGAGTGGCCGGCTGCCTGCTGAAATTCCGCATGGTTCAGGATATCTCCCAGATGCAAGGTGCCCCCACAGGCAACTGTGTCTGGTTTGAGAGTGCCAAGTGCCTCCTGCAAACTGACATCAGGAACCTGGCCTGGTGAGTTTTGTTTCTCAGGGGAATGGGCATCGTTCGTGTCCAGGGCGCGGTGGCCCGGAGCGGCCGGCTGCCTGCTGAAATTCCGCATGCTTCAGGATATCTCCCAGATGCAAGGTGCCCCCACAGGCAACTGTGTCTGGTTTGAGAGTGCCAAGTGCCTCCTGCAAACTGACATCAGGAACCTGGCCTGGTGAGTTTTGTTTCTCAGGGGAAAGGCCATCGTTCATGTCCAGGGCCCGGTGGCCTGGAGTGGCCGGCTGCCTGCTGAAATTCCGCATGGTTCAGGATATCTCCCAGATGCAAGGTGCCCCCACAGGCAACTGTGTCTGGTTTGAGAGTGCCAAGTGCCTCCTGCAAACTGACATCAGGAACCTGGCCTGGTGAGTTTTGTTTCTCAGCGGAAAGGGCATCCTTCGTGTCCAGGGCCCGGTGGCCCGGAGTGGCCGGCTGCCTGCTGAAATTCCGCATGCTTCAGGATATCTCCCAGATGCAAGGTGCCCCCACAGGCAACTGTGTCTGGTTTGAGAGTGCCAAGTGCCTCCTGCAAACTGACATCAGGAACCTGGCCTGGTGAGTTTTGTTTCTCAGGGGAAAGGGCATCGTTCGTGTCCAGGGCCCGGTGGCCCGGAGTGGCCGGCTGCCTGCTGAAATTCCGCATGCTTCAGGATATCTCCCAGATGCAAGGTGCCCCCACAGGCAACTGTGTCTGGTTTGAGAGTGCCAAGTGCCTCCTGCAAACTGACATCAGGAACCTGGCCTGGTGAGTTTTGTTTCTCAGGGGAAAGGGCATCGTTCGTTTCCAGGGCCCGGTGGCCCGGAGCGGCCGGCTGCCTGCTGAAATTCCGCATGGTTCAGGATATCTCCCAGATGCAAGGTGCCCCCACAGGCAACTGTGTCTGGTTTGACAGTGCCAAGTGCCTCCTGCAAACTGACATCAGGAACCTGGCCTGGTGAGTTTTGTTTCTCAGGGAAAGGGCATGATTCGTGTCCAGGGCCCGGTGGCCCGGAGTGGCCGGCTGCCTGCTGAAATTCCGCATGCTTCAGGATATCTCCCAGATGCAAGGTGCCCCCACAGGCAACTGTGTCTGGTTTGAGAGTGCCAAGTGCCTCCTGCAAACTGACATCAGGAACCTGGCCTGGTGAGTTTTGTTTCTCAGGGGAAAGGCCATGGTTCGTGTCCAGGGCCCGGTGGCCCGGAGTGGCCGGCTGCCTGCTGAAATTCCGCATGGTTCAGGATATCTCCCAGATGCAAGGTGCCCCCACAGGCAACTGTGTCTGGTTTGAGAGTGCCAAGTGCCTCCTGCAAACTGACATCAGGAACCTGGCCTGGTGAGTTTTGTTTCTCAGGGGAATGGGCATCGTTCGTGTCCAGGGCGCGGTGGCCCGGAGCGGCCGGCTGCCTGCTGAAATTCCGCATGCTTCAGGATATCTCCCAGATGCAAGGTGCCCCCACAGGCAACTGTGTCTGGTTTGAGAGTGCCAAGTGCCTCCTGCAAACTGACATCAGGAACCTGGCCTGGTGAGTTTTGTTTCTCAGGGGAAAGGCCATCGTTCATGTCCAGGGCCCGGTGGCCTGGAGTGGCCGGCTGCCTGCTGAAATTCCGCATGGTTCAGGATATCTCCCAGATGCAAGGTGCCCCCACAGGCAACTGTGTCTGGTTTGAGAGTGCCAAGTGCCTCCTGCAAACTGACATCAGGAACCTGGCCTGGTGAGTTTTGTTTCTCAGGGGAAAGGGCATCGTTCGTGTCCAGGGCCCGGTGGCCCGGAGTGGCCGGCTGCCTGCTGAAATTCCACATGGTTCAGGATATCTCCCAGATGCAAGGTGCCCCCACAGGCAACTGTGTCTGGTTTGACAGTGCCAAGTGCCTCCTGCAAACTGACATCAGGAACCTGGCCTGGTGAGTTTTGTTTCTCAGGGGAAATGGCATCGTTCATGTCCAGGGCCCGGTGGCCCGGAGCGGCCGGCTGCCTGCTGAAATTCCGCATGCTTCAGGATATCTCCCAGATGCAAGGTGCCCCCACAGGCAACTGTGTCTGGTTTGAGAGTGCCAAGTGCCTCCTGCAAACTGACATCAGGAACCTGGCCTGGTGAGTTTTGTTTCTCAGGGGAAAGGGCATCGTTCGTGTCCAGGGCCCGGTGGCCCGGAGCGGCCGGCTGCCTGCTGAAATTCCGCATGCTTCAGGATATCTCCCAGATGCAAGGTGCCCCCACAGGCAACTGTGTCTGGTTTGAGAGTGCCAAGTGCCTCCTGCAAACTGACATCAGGAACCTGGCCTGGTGAGTTTTGTTTCTCAGGGGAAAGGGCATGGTTCGTGTCCAGGGCCCGGTGGCCCGGAGTGGCCGGCTGCCTGCTGAAATTCCGCATGGTTCAGGATATCTCCCAGATGCAAGGTGCCCCCACAGGCAACTGTGTCTGGTTTGAGAGTGCCAAGTGCCTCCTGCAAACTGACATCAGGAACCTGGCCTGGTGAGTTTTGTTTCTCAGGGGATAGGGCATCGTTCGTGTCCAGGGCCCGGTGGCCCGGAGTGGCCGGCTGCCTGCTGAAATTGCGCATGCTTCAGGATATCTCCCAGATGCAAGGTGCCCCCACAGGCAACTGTGTCTGGTTTGAGAGTGCCAAGTGCCTCCTGCAAACTGACATCAGGAACCTGGCCTGGTGAGTTTTGTTTCTCAGGGGAAAGGGCATGGTTCGTGTCCAGGGCCCGGTGGCCCGGAGTGGCCGGCTGCCTGCTGAAATTCCGCATGCTTCAGGATATCTCCCAGATGCAAGGAGCACCCACAGGCAACTGTGTCTGGTTTGAGAGTGCCAAGTGCCTCCTGCAAACTGACATCAGGAACCTGGCCTGGTGAGTTTTGTTTCTCAGGGGAAAGGCCATGGTTCGTGTCCAGGGCCCGGTGGCCCGGAGTGGCCGGCTGCCTGCTGAAATTCCGCATGGTTCAGGATATCTCCCAGATGCAAGGTGCCCCCACAGGCAACTGTGTCTGGTTTGAGAGTGCCAAGTGCCTCCTGCAAACTGACATCAGGAACCTGGCCTGGTGAGTTTTGTTTCTCAGGGGAAAGGGCATGGTTCGTGTCCAGGGCCCGGTGGCCCGGAGTGGCCGGCTGCCTGCTGAAATTCCGCATGCTTCAGGATATCTCCCAGATGCAAGGTGCCCCCACAGGCAACTGTGTCTGGTTTGACAGTGCCAAATGCCTCCTGCAAACTGACATCAGGAACCTGGCCTGGTGAGTTTTGTTTCTCAGGGGAAAGGGCATGGTTCGTGTCCAGGGCCCGGTGGCCCGGAGCGCCTGGCTGCCTGCTGAAATTCCACATGGTTCAGGATATCTCCCAGATGCAAGGTGCCCCCACAGGCAACTGTGTCTGGTTTGAGAGTGCCAAGTGCCTCCTGCAAACTGACATCAGGAACCTGGCCTGGTGAGTTTTGTTTCTCAGGGGAAAGGGCATCGTTCGTGTCCAGGGCCCGGTGGCCCGGAGTGGCCGGCTGCCTGCTGAAATTCCGCATAGTTCAGGATATCTCCCAGATGCAAGGTGCCCCCACAGGCAACTGTGTCTGGTTTGAGAGTGCCAAGTGCCTCCTGCAAACTGACATCAGGAACCTGGCCTGGTGAGTTTTGTTTCTCAGGGGAAAGGGCATCGTTCGTGTCCAGGGCCCGGTGGCCCGGAGCGGCCGGCTGCCTGCTGAAATTCCGCATGGTTCAGGATATCTCCCAGATGCAAGGTGCCCCCACAGGCAACTGTGTCTGGTTTGAGAGTGCCAAGTGCCTCCTGCAAACTGACATCAGGAACCTGGCCTGGTGAGTTTTGTTTCTCAGGGGAAAGGGCATGGTTCGTGTCCAGGGCCCGGTGGCCCGGAGTGGCCGGCTGCCTGCTGAAATTCCGCATGGTTCAGGATATCTCCCAGATGCAAGGTGCCCCCACAGGCAACTGTGTCTGGTTTGAGAGTGCCAAGTGCCTCCTGCAAACTGACATCAGGAACCTGGCCTGGTGAGTTTTGTTTCTCAGGGGATAGGGCATCGTTCGTGTCCAGGGCCCGGTGGCCCGGAGTGGCCGGCTGCCTGCTGAAATTGCGCATGCTTCAGGATATCTCCCAGATGCAAGGTGCCCCCACAGGCAACTGTGTCTGGTTTGAGAGTGCCAAGTGCCTCCTGCAAACTGACATCAGGAACCTGGCCTGGTGAGTTTTGTTTCTCAGGGGAAAGGGCATGGTTCGTGTCCAGGGCCCGGTGGCCCGGAGTGGCCGGCTGCCTGCTGAAATTCCGCATGCTTCAGGATATCTCCCAGATGCAAGGAGCACCCACAGGCAACTGTGTCTGGTTTGAGAGTGCCAAGTGCCTCCTGCAAACTGACATCAGGAACCTGGCCTGGTGAGTTTTGTTTCTCAGGGGAAAGGCCATGGTTCGTGTCCAG
Organism: Passer domesticus; assembly: GCF_036417665.1. Taxonomy (NCBI): domain Eukaryota; kingdom Metazoa; phylum Chordata; class Aves; order Passeriformes; family Passeridae; genus Passer; species Passer domesticus. The sequence goes on along the minus strand of NC_087501.1, from coordinate 140,644 downwards.
GGCCCGGTGGCCCGGAGTGGCCGGCTGCCTGCTGAAATTCCGCATGGTTCAGGATATCTCCCAGATGCAAGGTGCCCCCACAGGCAACTGTGTCTGGTTTGAGAGTGCCAAGTGCCTCCTGCAAACTGACATCAGGAACCTGGCCTGGTGAGTTTTGTTTCTCAGGGGAAAGGGCATGGTTCGTGTCCAGGGCCCGGTGGCCCGGAGTGGCCGGCTGCCTGCTGAAATTCCGCATGCTTCAGGATATCTCCCAGATGCAAGGTGCCCCCACAGGCAACTGTGTCTGGTTTGACAGTGCCAAATGCCTCCTGCAAACTGACATCAGGAACCTGGCCTGGTGAGTTTTGTTTCTCAGGGGAAAGGGCATGGTTCGTGTCCAGGGCCCGGTGGCCCGGAGCGCCTGGCTGCCTGCTGAAATTCCACATGGTTCAGGATATCTCCCAGATGCAAGGTGCCCCCACAGGCAACTGTGTCTGGTTTGAGAGTGCCAAGTGCCTCCTGCAAACTGACATCAGGAACCTGGCCTGGTGAGTTTTGTTTCTCAGGGGAAAGGGCATCGTTCGTGTCCAGGGCCCGGTGGCCCGGAGTGGCCGGCTGCCTGCTGAAATTCCGCATAGTTCAGGATATCTCCCAGATGCAAGGTGCCCCCACAGGCAACTGTGTCTGGTTTGAGAGTGCCAAGTGCCTCCTGCAAACTGACATCAGGAACCTGGCCTGGTGAGTTTTGTTTCTCAGGGGAAAGGGCATGGTTCGTGTCCAGGGCCCGGTGGCCCGGAGCGGCCGGCTGCCGGCTGAAATTCCGCATGGTTCAGGATATCTCCCAGATGCAAGGTGCCCCCACAGGCAACTGTGTCTGGTTTGAGAGTGCCAAGTGCCTCCTGCAAACTGACATCAGGAACCTGGCCTGGTGAGTTTTGTTTCTCAGGGGAAAGGGCATGGTTCGTGTCCAGGGCCCGGTGCCCGGAGTGGCCGGCTGCCTGCTGAAATTCCGCATGCTTCAGGATATCTCCCAGATGCAAGGTGCCCCCACAGGCAACTGTGTCTGGTTTGACAGTGCCAAGTGCCTCCTGCAAACTGACATCAGGAACCTGGCCTGGTGAGTTTTGTTTCTCAGGGGAAAGGGCATCGTTCGTGTCCAGGGCCCGGTGGCCCGGAGTGGCCGGCTGCCTACTGAAATTCCGCATGGTTCAGGATATCTCCCAGATGCAAGGTGCCCCCACAGGCAACTGTGTCTGGTTTGAGAGTGCCAAGTGCCTCCTGCAAACTGACATCAGGAACCTGGCCTGGTGAGTTTTGTTTCTCAGGGGAAAGGCCGTCGTTCGTGTCCAGGGCCCAGTGGCCTGGAGTGGCCGGCTGCCTGCTGAAATTCCGCATGCTTCAGGATATCTCCCAGATGCAAGGTGCCCCCACAGGCAACTGTGTCTGGTTTGACAGTGCCAAGTGCCTCCTGCAAACTGACATCAGGAACCTGGCCTGGTGAGTTTTGTTTCTCAGGGGAAAGGCCATGGTTCGTGTCCAGGGCCCGGTGGCCCGGAGTGGCCGGCTGCCTGCTGAAATTCCGCATGGTTCAGGATATCTCCCAGATGCAAGGTGCCCCCACAGGCAACTGTGTCTGGTTTGAGAGTGCCAAGTGCCTCCTGCAAACTGACATCAGGAACCTGGCCTGGTGAGTTTTGTTTCTCAGGGGAAAGGGCATCGTTCGTGTCCAGGGCCCGGTGGCCCGGAGCGGCCGGCTGCCTGCTGAAATTCCGCATGCTTCAGGATATCTCCCAGATGCAAGGTGCCCCCACAGGCAACTGTGTCTGGTTTGAGAGTGCCAAGTGCCTCCTGCAAACTGACATCAGGAACCTGGCCTGGTGAGTTTTGTTTCTCAGGGGAAAGGGCATCGTTTGTGTCCAGGGCCCGGTGGCCCGGAGCGGCCGGCTGCCTGCTGAAATTCCGCATGCTTCAGGATATCTCCCAGATGCAAGGTGCCCCCACAGGCAACTGTGTCTGGTTTGAGAGTGCCAAGTGCCTCCTGCAAACTGACATCAGGAACCTGGCCTGGTGAGTTTTGTTTCTCAGGGGAAAGGCCATGGTTCGTGTCCAGGGCCCGGTGGCCCGGAGTGGCCGGCTGCCTGCTGAAATTCCGCATGGTTCAGGATATCTCCCAGATGCAAGGTGCCCCCACAGGCAACTGTGTCTGGTTTGAGAGTGCCAAGTGCCTCCTGCAAACTGACATCAGGAACCTGGCCTGGTGAGTTTTGTTTCTCAGGGGCATGGGCATCGTTCGTGTCCAGGGCGCGGTGGCCCGGAGCGGCCGGCTGCCTGCTGAAATTCCGCATGCTTCAGGATATCTCCCAGATGCAAGGTGCCCCCACAGGCAACTGTGTCTGGTTTGACAGTGCCAAGTGCCTCCTGCAAACTGACATCAGGAACCTGGCCTGGTGAGTTTTGTTTCTCAGGGGAAAGGGCATCGTTCGTGTCCAGGGCCCGGTGGCCCGGAGTGGCCGGCTGCCTGCTGAAATTGCGCATGGTTCAGGATATCTCCCAGATGCAAGGTGCCCCCACAGGCAACTGTGTCTGGTTTGAGAGTGCCAAGTGCCTCCTGCAAACTGACATCAGGAACCTGGCCTGGTGAGTTTTGTTTCTCAGGGGAAAGGCCATCGTTCATGTCCAGGGCCCGGTGGCCTGGAGTGGCCGGCTGCCTGCTGAAATTCCGCATGGTTCAGGATATCTTCCAGATGCAAGGAGCACCCACAGGCAACTGTGTCTGGTTTGGCAGTGCCAAGTGCCTCCTGCAAACTGACATCAGGAACCTGGCCTGGTGAGTTTTGTTTCTCAGGGGAAAGGGCATCGTTCGTGTCCAGGGCCCGGTGGCCCGGAGTGGCCGGCTGCCTGCTGAAATTCCGCATGCTTCAGGATATCTCCCAGATGCAAGGAGCACCCACAGGCAACTGTGTCTGGTTTGAGAGTGCCAAGTGCCTCCTGCAAACTGACATCAGGAACCTGGCCTGGTGAGTTTTGTTTCTCAGGGGAATGGGCATCGTTTGTGTCCAGGGCCCGGTGGCCCGGAGTGGCCGGCTACCTGCTGAAATTCCGCATGGTTCAGGATATCTCCCAGATGCAAGGTGCCCCCACAGGCAACTGTGTCTGGTTTGACAGTGCCAAGTGCCTCCTGCAAACTGACATCAGGAACCTGGCCTGGTGAGTTTTGTTTCTCAGGGGAAAGGCCATCGTTCGTGTCCAGGGCCCGGTGGCCCGGAGCGGCCGGCTGCCTGCTGAAATTCCGCATGCTTCAGGATATCTCCCAGATGCAAGGTGCCCCCACAGGCAACTGTGTCTGGTTTGAGAGTGCCAAGTGCCTCCTGCAAACTGACATCAGGAACCTGGCCTGGTGAGTTTTGTTTCTCAGGGGAAAGGCCATGGTTCGTGTCCAGGGCCCGGTGGCCCGGAGTGGCCGGCTGCCTGCTGAAATTCCGCATGCTTCAGGATATCTCCCAGATGCAAGGTGCCCCGACAGGCAACTGTGTCTGGTTTGACAGTGCCAAGTGCCTCCTGCAAACTGACATCAGGAACCTGGCCTGGTGAGTTTTGTTTCTCAGGGAAAGGGCATGATTCGTGTCCAGGGCCCGGTGGCCCGGAGTGGCCGGCTGCCTGCTGAAATTCCGCATGGTTCAGGATATCTCCCAGATGCAAGGTGCCCCCACAGGCAACTGTGTCTGGTTTGAGAGTGCCAAGTGCCTCCTGCAAACTGACATCAGGAACCTGGCCTGGTGAGTTTTGTTTCTCAGGGGAAAGGCCATCGTTCGTGTCCAGGGCCCGGTGGCCCGGAGTGGCCGGCTGCCTGCTGAAATTCCGCATGCTTCAGGATATCTCCCAGATGCAAGGTGCCCCCACAGGCAACTGTGTCTGTTTTGACAGTGCCAAATGCCTCCTGCAAACTGACATCAGGAACCTGGCCTGGTGAGTTTTGTTTCTCAGGGGAAAGGGCATCGTTTGTGTCCGGGGCCCGGTGGCCCGGAGTGGCCGGCTGCCTGCTGAAATTCCGCATGCTTCAGGATATCTCCCAGATGCAAGGTGCCCCCACAGGCAACTGTGTCTGGTTTGAGAGTGCCAAGTGCCTCCTGCAAACTGACATCAGGAACCTGGCCTGGTGAGTTTTGTTTCTCAGGGAAAGGGCATCGTTCGTGTCCAGGGCCCGGTGGCCCGGAGTGGCCGGCTGCCTGCTGAAATTCCGCATGCTTCAGGATATCTCCCAGATGCAAGGTGCCCCCACAGGCAACTGTGTCTGGTTTGAGAGTGCCAAGTGCCTCCTGCAAACTGACATCAGGAACCTGGCCTGGTGAGTTTTGTTTCTCAGGGGAAAGGGCATCGTTCGTGTCCAGGGCCCGGTGGCCCGGAGCGGCCGGCTGCCTGCTGAAATTCCGCATGCTTCAGGATATCTCCCAGATGCAAGGTGCCCCCACAGGCAACTGTGTCTGGTTTGAGAGTGCCAAGTGCCTCCTGCAAACTGACATCAGGAACCTGGCCTGGTGAGTTTTGTTTCTCAGGGGATAGGGCATCGTTCGTGTCCAGGGCCCGGTGGCCCGGAGTGGCCGGCTGCCTGCTGAAATTGCGCATGCTTCAGGATATCTCCCAGATGCAAGGTGCCCCCACAGGCAACTGTGTCTGGTTTGAGAGTGCCAAGTGCCTCCTGCAAACTGACATCAGGAACCTGGCCTGGTGAGTTTTGTTTCTCAGGGGAAAGGGCATGGTTCGTGTCCAGGGCCCGGTGGCCCGGAGTGGCCGGCTGCCTGCTGAAATTCCGCATGCTTCAGGATATCTCCCAGATGCAAGGAGCACCCACAGGCAACTGTGTCTGGTTTGAGAGTGCCAAGTGCCTCCTGCAAACTGACATCAGGAACCTGGCCTGGTGAGTTTTGTTTCTCAGGGGAAAGGCCATGGTTCGTGTCCAGGGCCCGGTGGCCCGGAGTGGCCGGCTGCCTACTGAAATTCCGCATGCTTCAGGATATCTCCCAGATGCAAGGTGCCCCCACAGGCAACTGTGTCTGGTTTGACAGTGCCAAGTGCCTCCTGCAAACTGACATCAGGAACCTGGCCTGGTGAGTTTTGTTTCTCAGGGGAAAGGGCATCGTTCGTGTCCAGGGCCCGGTGGCCCGGAGCGGCCGGTTGCCTGCTGAAATTCCGCATGCTTCAGGATATCTCCCAGATGCAAGGTGCCCCCACAGGCAACTGTGTCTGGTTTGAGAGTGCCAAGTGCCTCCTGCAAACTGACATCAGGAACCTGGCCTGGTGAGTTTTGTTTCTCAGGGGAAAGGCCATCGTTCGTGTCCAGGGCCCAGTGGCCTGGAGTGGCCGGCTGCCTGCTGAAATTCCGCATGCTTCAGGATATCTCCCAGATGCAAGGTGCCCCCACAGGCAACTGTGTCTGGTTTGAGAGTGCCAAGTGCCTCCTGCAAACTGACATCAGGAACGTGGCCTGGTGAGTTTTGTTTCTCAGGGGATAGGGCATCGTTCGTGTCCAGGGCCCGGTGGCCCGGAGTGGCCGGCTGCCTGCTGAAATTCCGCATGGTTCAGGATATCTCCCAGATGCAAGGATCACCCACAGGCAACTGTGTCTGGTTTGAGAGTGCCAAGTGCCTCCTGCAAACTGACATCAGGAACCTGGCCTGGTGAGTTTTGTTTCTCAGGGGAAAGGGTATCGTTCGTGTCCAGGGCCCGGTGGCCCGGAGTGGCCGGCTGCCTGCTGAAATTCCGCATGCTTCAGGATATCTCCCAGATGCAAGGAGCACCCACAGGCAACTGTGTCTGGTTTGAGAGTGCCAAGTGCCTCCTGCAAACTGACATCACGAACCTGGCCTGGTGAGTTTTGTTTCTCAGGGGAAAGGCCATGGTTCGTGTCCAGGGCCCGGTGGCCCGGAGTGGCCGGCTGCCTGCTGAAATTCCGCATGGTTCAGGATATCTCCCAGATGCAAGGTGCCCCCACAGGCAACTGTGTCTGGTTTGAGAGTGCCAAGTGCCTCCTGCAAACTGACATCAGGAACCTGGCCTGGTGAGTTTTGTTTCTTAGGGGAAAGGGCATGGTTCGTGTCCAGGGCCCGGTGGCCCGGAGTGGCCGGCTGCCTGCTGAAATTCCGCATGCTTCAGGATATCTCCCAGATGCAAGGTGCCCCCACAGGCAACTGTGTCTGGTTTGAGAGTGCCAAGTGCCTCCTGCAAACTGACATCAGGAACCTGGCCTGGTGAGTTTTGTTTCTCAGGGGAAAGGGCATCGTTTGTGTCCAGGGCCCGGTGGCCCGGAGCGGCCGGCTGCCTGCTGAAATTCCGCATGGTTCAGGATATCTCCCAGATGCAAGGTGCCCCCACAGGCAACTGTGTCTGGTTTGAGAGTGCCAAGTGCCTCCTGCAAACTGACATCAGGAACCTGGCCTGGTGAGTTTTGTTTCTCAGGGGAAAGGGCATCGTTCGTGTCCAGGGCCCGGTGGCCCGGAGTGGCCGGCTGCCTGCTGAAATTCCGCATGCTTCAGGATATCTCCCAGATGCAAGGTGCCCCCACAGGCAACTGTGTCTGTTTTGAGAGTGCCAAGTGCCTCCTGCAAACTGACATCAGGAACCTGGCCTGGTGAGTTTTGTTTCTCAGGGGAATGGGCATCGTTCGTGTCCAGGGCGCGGTGGCCCGGAGCGGCCGGCTGCCTGCTGAAATTCCGCATGCTTCAGGATATCTCCCAGATGCAAGGTGCCCCCACAGGCAACTGTGTCTGGTTTGAGAGTGCCAAGTGCCTCCTGCAAACTGACATCAGGAACCTGGCCTGGTGAGTTTTGTTTCTCAGGGGAAAGGCCATCGTTCATGTCCAGGGCCCGGTGGCCTGGAGTGGCCGGCTGCCTGCTGAAATTCCGCATGGTTCAGGATATCTTCCAGATGCAAGGAGCACCCACAGGCAACTGTGTCTGGTTTGGCAGTGCCAAGTGCCTCCTGCAAACTGACATCAGGAACCTGGCCTGGTGAGTTTTGTTTCTCAGGGGAAAGGGCATCGTTCGTGTCCAGGGCCCGGTGGCCCGGAGTGGCCGGCTGCCTGCTGAAATTCCGCATGCTTCAGGATATCTCCCAGATGCAAGGAGCACCCACAGGCAACTGTGTCTGGTTTGAGAGTGCCAAGTGCCTCCTGCAAACTGACATCAGGAACCTGGCCTGGTGAGTTTTGTTTCTCAGGGGAAAGGCCATGGTTCGTGTCCAGGGCCCGGTGGCCCGGAGTGGCCGGCTGCCTGCTGAAATTCCGCATGCTTCAGGATATCTCCCAGATGCAAGGTGCCCCCACAGGCAACTGTGTCTGGTTTGACAGTGCCAAGTGCCTCCTGCAAACTGACATCAGGAACCTGGCCTGGTGAGTTTTGTTTCTCAGGGGAAAGGGCATCGTTCGTGTCCAGGGCCCGGTGGCCCGGAGCGGCCGGCTGCCTGCTGAAATTCCGCATGGTTCAGGATATCTCCCAGATGCAAGGTGCCCCCACAGGCAACTGTGTCTGGTTTGAGAGTGCCAAGTGCCTCCTGCAAACTGACATCAGGAACCTGGCCTGGTGAGTTTTGTTTCTCAGGGGAAAGGGCATCGTTCGTGTCCAGGGCCCGGTGGCCCGGAGCGGCCGGCTGCCTGCTGAAATTCCGCATGCTTCAGGATATCTCCCAGATGCAAGGTGCCCCCACAGGCAACTGTGTCTGGTTTGAGAGTGCCAAGTGCCTCCTGCAAACTGACATCAGGAACCTGGCCTGGTGAGTTTTGTTTCTCAGGGGAAAGGCCATCGTTCATGTCCAGGGCCCGGTGGCCTGGAATGGCCGGCTGCCTGCTGAAATTCCGCATGCTTCAGGATATCTTCCAGATGCAAGGAGCACCCACAGGCAACTGTGTCTGGTTTGGCAGTGCCAAGTGCCTCCTGCAAACTGACATCAGGAACCTGGCCTGGTGAGTTTTGTTTCTCAGGGGAAAGGGCATCGTTCGTGTCCAGGGCCCGGTGGCCCGGAGTGGCCGGCTGCCTGCTGAAATTCCGCATGCTTCAGGATATCTCCCAGATGCAAGGAGCACCCACAGGCAACTGTGTCTGGTTTGACAGTGCCAAGTGCCTCCTGCAAACTGACATCAGGAACCTGGCCTGGTGAGTTTTGTTTCTCAGGGGAAAGGGCATCGTTCGTGTCCAGGGCCCGGTGGCCCGGAGTGGACGGCTGCCTGCTGAAATTCCGCATGCTTCAGGATATCTCCCAGATGCAAGGTGCCCCCACAGGCAACTGTGTCTGGTTTGAGAGTGCCAAGTGCCTCCTGCAAACTGACATCAGGAACCTGGCCTGGTGAGTTTTGTTTCTCAGCGGAAAGGGCATCCTTCGTGTCCAGGGCCCGGTGGCCCGGAGTGGCCGGCTGCCTGCTGAAATTCCGCATGCTTCAGGATATCTCCCAGATGCAAGGTGCCCCCACAGGCAACTGTGTCTGGTTTGAGAGTGCCAAGTGCCTCCTGCAAACTGACATCAGGAACCTGGCCTGGTGAGTTTTGTTTCTCAGGGGAAAGGGCATCGTTCGTGTCCAGGGCCCGGTGGCCCGGAGTGGCCGGCTGCCTGCTGAAATTCCGCATGCTTCAGGATATCTCCCAGATGCAAGGTGCCCCCACAGGCAACTGTGTCTGGTTTGAGAGTGCCAAGTGCCTCCTGCAAACTGACATCAGGAACCTGGCCTGGTGAGTTTTGTTTCTCAGGGGAAAGGGCATCGTTCGTTTCCAGGGCCCGGTGGCCCGGAGTGGCCGGCTGCCTGCTGAAATTCCGCATGGTTCAGGATATCTCCCAGATGCAAGGTGCCCCCACAGGCAACTGTGTCTGGTTTGACAGTGCCAAGTGCCTCCTGCAAACTGACATCAGGAACCTGGCCTGGTGAGTTTTGTTTCTCAGGGAAAGGGCATGATTCGTGTCCAGGGCCCGGTGGCCCGGAGTGGCCGGCTGCCTGCTGAAATTCCGCATGCTTCAGGATATCTCCCAGATGCAAGGTGCCCCCACAGGCAACTGTGTCTGGTTTGAGAGTGCCAAGTGCCTCCTGCAAACTGACATCAGGAACCTGGCCTGGTGAGTTTTGTTTCTCAGGGGAAAGGCCATCGTTCGTGTCCAGGGCCCGGTGGCCCGGAGTGGCCGGCTGCCTGCTGAAATTCCGCATGCTTCAGGATATCTCCCAGATGCAAGGTGCCCCCACAGGCAACTGTGTCTGGTTTGACAGTGCCAAATGCCTCCTGCAAACTGACATCAGGAACCTGGCCTGGTGAGTTTTGTTTCTCAGGGGAAAGGGCATCGTTCGTGTCCAGGGCCCGGTGGCCCGGAGTGGCCGGCTGCCTGCTGAAATTCCGCATGCTTCAGGATATCTCCCAGATGCAAGGTGCCCCCACAGGCAACTGTGTCTCGTTTGAGAATGCCAAGTGCCTCCTGCAAACTGACATCAGGAACCTGGCCTGGTGAGTTTTGTTTCTCAGGGAAAGGGCATCGTTCGTGTCCAGGGCCCAGTGGCCCGGAGTGGCCGGCTGCCTGCTGAAATTCCGCATGCTTCAGGATATCTCCCAGATGCAAGGTGCCCCCACAGGCAACTGTGTCTGGTTTGAGAGTGCCAAGTGCCTCCTGCAAACTGACATCAGGAACCTGGCCTGGTGAGTTTTGTTTCTCAGGGGAAAGGGCATCGTTTGTGTCCAGGGCGCGGTGGCCCGGAGCGGCCGGCTGCCTGCTGAAATTCCGCATGCTTCAGGATATCTCCCAGATGCAAGGTGCCCCCACAGGCAACTGTGTCTGGTTTGAGAGTGCCAAGTGCCTCCTGCAAACTGACATCAGGAACCTGGCCTGGTGAGTTTTGTTTCTCAGGGGAAAGGGCATGGTTCGTGTCCAGGGCCCGGTGGCCCGGAGTGGCCGGCTGCCTGCTGAAATTCCGCATGGTTCAGGATATCTCCCAGATGCAAGGTGCCCCCACAGGCAACTGTGTCTGGTTTGAGAGTGCCAAGTGCCTCCTGCAAACTGACATCAGGAACCTGGCCTGGTGAGTTTTGTTTCTCAGGGGAATGGGCATCGTTCGTGTCCAGGGCGCGGTGGCCCGGAGCGGCCGGCTGCCTGCTGAAATTCCGCATGCTTCAGGATATCTCCCAGATGCAAGGTGCCCCCACAGGCAACTGTGTCTGGTTTGAGAGTGCCAAGTGCCTCCTGCAAACTGACATCAGGAACCTGGCCTGGTGAGTTTTGTTTCTCAGGGGAAAGGCCATCGTTCATGTCCAGGGCCCGGTGGCCTGGAGTGGCCGGCTGCCTGCTGAAATTCCGCATGGTTCAGGATATCTCCCAGATGCAAGGTGCCCCCACAGGCAACTGTGTCTGGTTTGAGAGTGCCAAGTGCCTCCTGCAAACTGACATCAGGAACCTGGCCTGGTGAGTTTTGTTTCTCAGGGGAAAGGCCATCGTTCGTGTCCAGGGCCCAGTGGCCTGGAGTGGCCGGCTGCCTGCTGAAATTCCGCATGCTTCAGGATATCTCCCAGATGCAAGGTGCCCCCACAGGCAACTGTGTCTGGTTTGAGAGTGCCAAGTGCCTCCTGCAAACTGACATCAGGAACGTGGCCTGGTGAGTTTTGTTTCTCAGGGGATAGGGCATCGTTCGTGTCCAGGGCCCGGTGGCCCGGAGTGGCCGGCTGCCTGCTGAAATTCCGCATGGTTCAGGATATCTCCCAGATGCAAGGATCACCCACAGGCAACTGTGTCTGGTTTGAGAGTGCCAAGTGCCTCCTGCAAACTGACATCAGGAACCTGGCCTGGTGAGTTTTGTTTCTCAGGGGAAAGGGTATCGTTCGTGTCCAGGGCCCGGTGGCCCGGAGTGGCCGGCTGCCTGCTGAAATTCCGCATGCTTCAGGATATCTCCCAGATGCAAGGAGCACCCACAGGCAACTGTGTCTGGTTTGAGAGTGCCAAGTGCCTCCTGCAAACTGACATCACGAACCTGGCCTGGTGAGTTTTGTTTCTCAGGGGAAAGGCCATGGTTCGTGTCCAGGGCCCGGTGGCCCGGAGTGGCCGGCTGCCTGCTGAAATTCCGCATGGTTCAGGATATCTCCCAGATGCAAGGTGCCCCCACAGGCAACTGTGTCTGGTTTGAGAGTGCCAAGTGCCTCCTGCAAACTGACATCAGGAACCTGGCCTGGTGAGTTTTGTTTCTTAGGGGAAAGGGCATGGTTCGTGTCCAGGGCCCGGTGGCCCGGAGTGGCCGGCTGCCTGCTGAAATTCCGCATGCTTCAGGATATCTCCCAGATGCAAGGTGCCCCCACAGGCAACTGTGTCTGGTTTGAGAGTGCCAAGTGCCTCCTGCAAACTGACATCAGGAACCTGGCCTGGTGAGTTTTGTTTCTCAGGGGAAAGGGCATCGTTTGTGTCCAGGGCCCGGTGGCCCGGAGCGGCCGGCTGCCTGCTGAAATTCCGCATGGTTCAGGATATCTCCCAGATGCAAGGTGCCCCCACAGGCAACTGTGTCTGGTTTGAGAGTGCCAAGTGCCTCCTGCAAACTGACATCAGGAACCTGGCCTGGTGAGTTTTGTTTCTCAGGGGAAAGGGCATCGTTCGTGTCCAGGGCCCGGTGGCCCGGAGTGGCCGGCTGCCTGCTGAAATTCCGCATGCTTCAGGATATCTCCCAGATGCAAGGTGCCCCCACAGGCAACTGTGTCTGTTTTGAGAGTGCCAAGTGCCTCCTGCAAACTGACATCAGGAACCTGGCCTGGTGAGTTTTGTTTCTCAGGGGAATGGGCATCGTTCGTGTCCAGGGCGCGGTGGCCCGGAGCGGCCGGCTGCCTGCTGAAATTCCGCATGCTTCAGGATATCTCCCAGATGCAAGGTGCCCCCACAGGCAACTGTGTCTGGTTTGAGAGTGCCAAGTGCCTCCTGCAAACTGACATCAGGAACCTGGCCTGGTGAGTTTTGTTTCTCAGGGGAAAGGCCATCGTTCATGTCCAGGGCCCGGTGGCCTGGAGTGGCCGGCTGCCTGCTGAAATTCCGCATGGTTCAGGATATCTTCCAGATGCAAGGAGCACCCACAGGCAACTGTGTCTGGTTTGGCAGTGCCAAGTGCCTCCTGCAAACTGACATCAGGAACCTGGCCTGGTGAGTTTTGTTTCTCAGGGGAAAGGGCATCGTTCGTGTCCAGGGCCCGGTGGCCCGGAGTGGCCGGCTGCCTGCTGAAATTCCGCATGCTTCAGGATATCTCCCAGATGCAAGGAGCACCCACAGGCAACTGTGTCTGGTTTGAGAGTGCCAAGTGCCTCCTGCAAACTGACATCAGGAACCTGGCCTGGTGAGTTTTGTTTCTCAGGGGAAAGGCCATGGTTCGTGTCCAGGGCCCGGTGGCCCGGAGTGGCCGGCTGCCTGCTGAAATTCCGCATGCTTCAGGATATCTCCCAGATGCAAGGTGCCCCCACAGGCAACTGTGTCTGGTTTGACAGTGCCAAGTGCCTCCTGCAAACTGACATCAGGAACCTGGCCTGGTGAGTTTTGTTTCTCAGGGGAAAGGGCATCGTTCGTGTCCAGGGCCCGGTGGCCCGGAGCGGCCGGCTGCCTGCTGAAATTCCGCATGGTTCAGGATATCTCCCAGATGCAAGGTGCCCCCACAGGCAACTGTGTCTGGTTTGAGAGTGCCAAGTGCCTCCTGCAAACTGACATCAGGAACCTGGCCTGGTGAGTTTTGTTTCTCAGGGGAAAGGGCATCGTTCGTGTCCAGGGCCCGGTGGCCCGGAGCGGCCGGCTGCCTGCTGAAATTCCGCATGCTTCAGGATATCTCCCAGATGCAAGGTGCCCCCACAGGCAACTGTGTCTGGTTTGAGAGTGCCAAGTGCCTCCTGCAAACTGACATCAGGAACCTGGCCTGGTGAGTTTTGTTTCTCAGGGGAAAGGCCATCGTTCATGTCCAGGGCCCGGTGGCCTGGAATGGCCGGCTGCCTGCTGAAATTCCGCATGCTTCAGGATATCTTCCAGATGCAAGGAGCACCCACAGGCAACTGTGTCTGGTTTGGCAGTGCCAAGTGCCTCCTGCAAACTGACATCAGGAACCTGGCCTGGTGAGTTTTGTTTCTCAGGGGAAAGGGCATCGTTCGTGTCCAGGGCCCGGTGGCCCGGAGTGGCCGGCTGCCTGCTGAAATTCCGCATGCTTCAGGATATCTCCCAGATGCAAGGAGCACCCACAGGCAACTGTGTCTGGTTTGACAGTGCCAAGTGCCTCCTGCAAACTGACATCAGGAACCTGGCCTGGTGAGTTTTGTTTCTCAGGGGAAAGGGCATCGTTCGTGTCCAGGGCCCGGTGGCCCGGAGTGGACGGCTGCCTGCTGAAATTCCGCATGCTTCAGGATATCTCCCAGATGCAAGGTGCCCCCACAGGCAACTGTGTCTGGTTTGAGAGTGCCAAGTGCCTCCTGCAAACTGACATCAGGAACCTGGCCTGGTGAGTTTTGTTTCTCAGCGGAAAGGGCATCCTTCGTGTCCAGGGCCCGGTGGCCCGGAGTGGCCGGCTGCCTGCTGAAATTCCGCATGCTTCAGGATATCTCCCAGATGCAAGGTGCCCCCACAGGCAACTGTGTCTGGTTTGAGAGTGCCAAGTGCCTCCTGCAAACTGACATCAGGAACCTGGCCTGGTGAGTTTTGTTTCTCAGGGGAAAGGGCATCGTTCGTGTCCAGGGCCCGGTGGCCCGGAGTGGCCGGCTGCCTGCTGAAATTCCGCATGCTTCAGGATATCTCCCAGATGCAAGGTGCCCCCACAGGCAACTGTGTCTGGTTTGAGAGTGCCAAGTGCCTCCTGCAAACTGACATCAGGAACCTGGCCTGGTGAGTTTTGTTTCTCAGGGGAAAGGGCATCGTTCGTTTCCAGGGCCCGGTGGCCCGGAGTGGCCGGCTGCCTGCTGAAATTCCGCATGGTTCAGGATATCTCCCAGATGCAAGGTGCCCCCACAGGCAACTGTGTCTGGTTTGACAGTGCCAAGTGCCTCCTGCAAACTGACATCAGGAACCTGGCCTGGTGAGTTTTGTTTCTCAGGGAAAGGGCATGATTCGTGTCCAGGGCCCGGTGGCCCGGAGTGGCCGGCTGCCTGCTGAAATTCCGCATGCTTCAGGATATCTCCCAGATGCAAGGTGCCCCCACAGGCAACTGTGTCTGGTTTGAGAGTGCCAAGTGCCTCCTGCAAACTGACATCAGGAACCTGGCCTGGTGAGTTTTGTTTCTCAGGGGAAAGGCCATCGTTCGTGTCCAGGGCCCGGTGGCCCGGAGTGGCCGGCTGCCTGCTGAAATTCCGCATGCTTCAGGATATCTCCCAGATGCAAGGTGCCCCCACAGGCAACTGTGTCTGGTTTGACAGTGCCAAATGCCTCCTGCAAACTGACATCAGGAACCTGGCCTGGTGAGTTTTGTTTCTCAGGGGAAAGGGCATCGTTCGTGTCCAGGGCCCGGTGGCCCGGAGTGGCCGGCTGCCTGCTGAAATTCCGCATGCTTCAGGATATCTCCCAGATGCAAGGTGCCCCCACAGGCAACTGTGTCTCGTTTGAGAATGCCAAGTGCCTCCTGCAAACTGACATCAGGAACCTGGCCTGGTGAGTTTTGTTTCTCAGGGAAAGGGCATCGTTCGTGTCCAGGGCCCAGTGGCCCGGAGTGGCCGGCTGCCTGCTGAAATTCCGCATGCTTCAGGATATCTCCCAGATGCAAGGTGCCCCCACAGGCAACTGTGTCTGGTTTGAGAGTGCCAAGTGCCTCCTGCAAACTGACATCAGGAACCTGGCCTGGTGAGTTTTGTTTCTCAGGGGAAAGGGCATCGTTTGTGTCCAGGGCGCGGTGGCCCGGAGCGGCCGGCTGCCTGCTGAAATTCCGCATGCTTCAGGATATCTCCCAGATGCAAGGTGCCCCCACAGGCAACTGTGTCTGGTTTGAGAGTGCCAAGTGCCTCCTGCAAACTGACATCAGGAACCTGGCCTGGTGAGTTTTGTTTCTCAGGGGAAAGGGCATGGTTCGTGTCCAGGGCCCGGTGGCCCGGAGTGGCCGGCTGCCTGCTGAAATTCCGCATGGTTCAGGATATCTCCCAGATGCAAGGTGCCCCCACAGGCAACTGTGTCTGGTTTGAGAGTGCCAAGTGCCTCCTGCAAACTGACATCAGGAACCTGGCCTGGTGAGTTTTGTTTCTCAGGGGAATGGGCATCGTTCGTGTCCAGGGCGCGGTGGCCCGGAGCGGCCGGCTGCCTGCTGAAATTCCGCATGCTTCAGGATATCTCCCAGATGCAAGGTGCCCCCACAGGCAACTGTGTCTGGTTTGAGAGTGCCAAGTGCCTCCTGCAAACTGACATCAGGAACCTGGCCTGGTGAGTTTTGTTTCTCAGGGGAAAGGCCATCGTTCATGTCCAGGGCCCGGTGGCCTGGAGTGGCCGGCTGCCTGCTGAAATTCCGCATGGTTCAGGATATCTCCCAGATGCAAGGTGCCCCCACAGGCAACTGTGTCTGGTTTGAGAGTGCCAAGTGCCTCCTGCAAACTGACATCAGGAACCTGGCCTGGTGAGTTTTGTTTCTCAGCGGAAAGGGCATCCTTCGTGTCCAGGGCCCGGTGGCCCGGAGTGGCCGGCTGCCTGCTGAAATTCCGCATGCTTCAGGATATCTCCCAGATGCAAGGTGCCCCCACAGGCAACTGTGTCTGGTTTGAGAGTGCCAAGTGCCTCCTGCAAACTGACATCAGGAACCTGGCCTGGTGAGTTTTGTTTCTCAGGGGAAAGGGCATGGTTCGTGTCCAGGGCCCGGTGGCCCGGAGTGGCCGGCTGCCTGCTGAAATTCCACATGCTTCAGGATATCTCCCAGATGCAAGGTGCCCCCACAGGCAACTGTGTCTGGTTTGAGAGTGCCAAGTGCCTCCTGCAAACTGACATCAGGAACCTGGCCTGGTGAGTTTTGTTTCTCAGGGGAAAGGGCATCGTTCGTTTCCAGGGCCCGGTGGCCCGGAGCGGCCGGCTGCCTGCTGAAATTCCGCATGGTTCAGGATATCTCCCAGATGCAAGGTGCCCCCACAGGCAACTGTGTCTGGTTTGACAGTGCCAAGTGCCTCCTGCAAACTGACATCAGGAACCTGGCCTGGTGAGTTTTGTTTCTCAGGGAAAGGGCATGATTCGTGTCCAGGGCCCGGTGGCCCGGAGTGGCCGGCTGCCTGCTGAAATTCCGCATGCTTCAGGATATCTCCCAGATGCAAGGTGCCCCCACAGGCAACTGTGTCTGGTTTGAGAGTGCCAAGTGCCTCCTGCAAACTGACATCAGGAACCTGGCCTGGTGAGTTTTGTTTCTCAGGGGAAAGGCCATGGTTCGTGTCCAGGGCCCGGTGGCCCGGAGTGGCCGGCTGCCTGCTGAAATTCCGCATGGTTCAGGATATCTCCCAGATGCAAGGTGCCCCCACAGGCAACTGTGTCTGGTTTGAGAGTGCCAAGTGCCTCCTGCAAACTGACATCAGGAACCTGGCCTGGTGAGTTTTGTTTCTCAGGGGAATGGGCATCGTTCGTGTCCAGGGCGCGGTGGCCCGGAGCGGCCGGCTGCCTGCTGAAATTCCGCATGCTTCAGGATATCTCCCAGATGCAAGGTGCCCCCACAGGCAACTGTGTCTGGTTTGAGAGTGCCAAGTGCCTCCTGCAAACTGACATCAGGAACCTGGCCTGGTGAGTTTTGTTTCTCAGGGGAAAGGCCATCGTTCATGTCCAGGGCCCGGTGGCCTGGAGTGGCCGGCTGCCTGCTGAAATTCCGCATGGTTCAGGATATCTCCCAGATGCAAGGTGCCCCCACAGGCAACTGTGTCTGGTTTGAGAGTGCCAAGTGCCTCCTGCAAACTGACATCAGGAACCTGGCCTGGTGAGTTTTGTTTCTCAGCGGAAAGGGCATCCTTCGTGTCCAGGGCCCGGTGGCCCGGAGTGGCCGGCTGCCTGCTGAAATTCCGCATGCTTCAGGATATCTCCCAGATGCAAGGTGCCCCCACAGGCAACTGTGTCTGGTTTGAGAGTGCCAAGTGCCTCCTGCAAACTGACATCAGGAACCTGGCCTGGTGAGTTTTGTTTCTCAGGGGAAAGGGCATCGTTCGTGTCCAGGGCCCGGTGGCCCGGAGTGGCCGGCTGCCTGCTGAAATTCCGCATGCTTCAGGATATCTCCCAGATGCAAGGTGCCCCCACAGGCAACTGTGTCTGGTTTGAGAGTGCCAAGTGCCTCCTGCAAACTGACATCAGGAACCTGGCCTGGTGAGTTTTGTTTCTCAGGGGAAAGGGCATCGTTCGTTTCCAGGGCCCGGTGGCCCGGAGTGGCCGGCTGCCTGCTGAAATTCCGCATGGTTCAGGATATCTCCCAGATGCAAGGTGACCCCACAGGCAACTGTGTCTGGTTTGACAGTGCCAAGTGCCTCCTGCAAACTGACATCAGGAACCTGGCCTGGTGAGTTTTGTTTCTCAGGGAAAGGGCATGATTCGTGTCCAGGGCCCGGTGGCCCGGAGTGGCCGGCTGCCTGCTGAAATTCCGCATGCTTCAGGATATCTCCCAGATGCAAGGTGCCCCCACAGGCAACTGTGTCTGGTTTGAGAGTGCCAACTGCCTCCTGCAAACTGACATCAGGAACCTGGCCTGGTGAGTTTTGTTTCTCAGGGGAAAGGCCATCGTTCGTGTCCAGGGCCCGGTGGCCCGGAGTGGCCGGCTGCCTGCTGAAATTCCGCATGCTTCAGGATATCTCCCAGATGCAAGGTGCCCCCACAGGCAACTGTGTCTGGTTTGAGAGTGCCAAGTGCCTCCTGCAAACTGACATCAGGAACCTGGCCTGGTGAGTTTTGTTTCTCAGGGGAAAGGGCATCGTTCGTGTCCAGGGCCCGGTGGCCCGGAGTGGCCGGCTGCCTGCTGAAATTCCGCATGCTTCAGGATATCTCCCAGATGCAAGGTGCCCCCACAGGCAACTGTGTCTCGTTTGAGAATGCCAAGTGCCTCCTGCAAACTGACATCAGGAACCTGGCCTGGTGAGTTTTGTTTCTCAGGGAAAGGGCATCGTTCGTGTCCAGGGCCCAGTGGCCCGGAGTGGCCGGCTGCCTGCTGAAATTCCGCATGCTTCAGGATATCTCCCAGATGCAAGGTGCCCCCACAGGCAACTGTGTCTGGTTTGACAGTGCCAAGTGCCTCCTGCAAACTGACATCAGGAACCTGGCCTGGTGAGTTTTGTTTCTCAGGGGAAAGGGCATCGTTCGTGTCCAGGGCGCGGTGGCCCGGAGCGGCCGGCTGCCTGCTGAAATTCCGCATGCTTCAGGATATCTCCCAGATGCAAGGTGCCCCCACAGGCAACTGTGTCTGGTTTGAGAGTGCCAAGTGCCTCCTGCAAACTGACATCAGGAACCTGGCCTGGTGAGTTTTGTTTCTCAGGGGAAAGGGCATCGTTCGTGTCCAGGGCCCGGTGGCCCGGAGTGGCCGGCTGCCTGCTGAAATTCCGCATGCTTCAGGATATCTCCCAGATGCAAGGTGCCCCCACAGGCAACTGTGTCTGGTTTGAGAGTGCCAAGTGCCTCCTGCAAACTGACATCAGGAACCTGGCCTGGTGAGTTTTGTTTCTCAGTGGAAAGGGCATCGTTCCTGTCCAGGGCCCGGTGGCCCGGAGTGGCCGGCTGCCTGCTGAAATTCTGCATGCTTCAGGATATCTCCCAGATGCAAGGTGCCCCCACAGGCAACTGTGTCTGGTTTGAGAGTGCCAAGTGCCTCCTGCAAACTGACATCAGGAACCTGGCCTGGTGAGTTTTGTTTCTTAGGGGAAAGGGCGTGGTTCGTGTCCAGGGCCCGGTGGCCCGGAGTGGCCGGCTGCCTGCTGAAATTCCGCATGCTTCAGGATATCTCCCAGATGCAAGGTGCCCCCACAGGCAACTGTGTCTGGTTTGACAGTGCCAAGTGCCTCCTGCAAACTGACATCAGGAACCTGGCCTGGTGAGTTTTGTTTCTCAGGGGAAAGGGCATCGTTCGTGTCCAGGGCCCGGTGGCCCGGAGCGGCCGGCTGCCTGCTGAAATTCCGCATGCTTCAGGATATCTCCCAGATGCAAGGTGCCCCCACAGGCAACTGTGTCTGGTTTGAGAGTGCCAAGTGCCTCCTGCAAACTGACATCAGGAACCTGGCCTGGTGAGTTTTGTTTCTCAGGGGAAAGGGCATCGTTCGTGTCCAGGGCCAGGTGGCCCGGAGTGGCCGGCTGCCTGCTGAAATTCCGCATGCTTCAGGATATCTCCCAGATGCAAGGTGCCCCCACAGGCAACTGTGTCTGGTTTGAGAGTGCCAAGTGCCTCCTGCAAACTGACATCAGGAACCTGGCCTGGTGAGTTTTGTTTCTCAGGGAAAGGGCATCGTTCGTGTCCAGGGCCCAGTGGCCCGGAGTGGCCGGCTGCCTGCTGAAATTCCGCATGCTTCAGGATATCTCCCAGATGCAAGGTGCCCCCACAGGCAACTGTGTCTGGTTTGAGAGTGCCAAGTGCCTCCTGCAAACTGACATCAGGAACCTGGCCTGGTGAGTTTTGTTTCTCAGGGGAAAGGCCATCGTTCGTGTCCAGGGCCCGGTGGCCCGGAGTGGCCGGCTGCCTGCTGAAATTCCGCATGCTTCAGGATATCTCCCAGATGCAAGGTGCCCCCACAGGCAACTGTGTCTGGTTTGACAGTGCCAAGTGCCTCCTGCAAACTGACATCAGGAACCTGGCCTGGTGAGTTTTGTTTCTCAGGGGAAAGGGCATGGTTCGTGTCCAGGGCCCGGTGGCCCGGAGTGGCCGGCTGCCTGCTGAAATTCCGCATGGTTCAGGATATCTCCCAGATGCAAGGTGCCCCCACAGGCAACTGTGTCTGGTTTGACAGTGCCAAGTGCCTCCTGCAAACTGACATCAGGAACCTGGCCTGGTGAGTTTTGTTTCTCAGGGGAAAGGGCATCGTTCGTGTCCAGGGCCCGGTGGCCCGGAGCGGCCGGCTGCCTGCTGAAATTCCGCATGCTTCAGGATATCTCCCAGATGCAAGGTGCCCCCACAGGCAACTGTGTCTGGTTTGACAGTGCCAAGTGCCTCCTGCAAACTGACATCAGGAACCTGGCCTGGTGAGTTTTGTTTCTCAGCGGAAAGGCCATCGTTCGTGTCCAGGGCCCGGTGGCCCGGAGCGGCCGGCTGCCTGCTGAAATTCCGCATGTTTCAGGATATCTCCCAGATGCAAGGTGCCCCCACAGGCAACTGTGTCTGGTTTGAGAGTGCCAAGTGCCTCCTGCAAACTGACATCAGGAACCTGGCCTGGTGAGTTTTGTTTCTCAGGGGAAAGGGCATGGTTCGTGTCCAGGGCCCGGTGGCCCGGAGTGGCCGGCTGCCTGCTGAAATTCCGCATGGTTCAGGATATCTCCCAGATGCAAGGTGCCCCCACAGGCAACTGTGTCTGGTTTGAGAGTGCCAAGTGCCTCCTGCAAACTGACATCAGGAACCTGGCCTGGTGAGTTTTGTTTCTCAGGGAAAGGGCATGGTTCGTGTCCAGGGCCCAGTGGCCTGGAGTGGCCGGCTGCCTGCTGAAATTCCGCATGCTTCAGGATATCTCCCAGATGCAAGGTGCCCCCACAGGCAACTGTGTCTGGTTTGAGAGTGCCAAGTGCCTCCTGCAAACTGACATCAGGAACCTGGCCTGGTGAGTTTTGTTTCTCAGGGGAAAGGCCATCGTTCGTGTCCAGGGCCCGGTGGCCCGGAGTGGCCAGCTGCCTGCTGAAATTCCGCATGGTTCAGGATATCTCCCAGATGCAAGGTGCCCCCACAGGCAACTGTGTCTGGTTTGAGAGTGCCAAGTGCCTCCTGCAAACTGACATCAGGAACCTGGCCTGGTGAGTTTTGTTTCTCAGGGGAAAGGGCATGGTTCGTGTCCAGGGCCCGGTGGCCCGGAGTGGCCGGCTGCCTGCTGAAATTCCGCATGGTTCAGGATATCTCCCAGATGCAAGGTGCCCCCACAGGCAACTGTGTCTGGTTTGACAGTGCCAAGTGCCTCCTGCAAACTGACATCAGGAACCTGGCCTGGTGAGTTTTGTTTCTCAGGGGAAAGGGCATGGTTCGTGTCCAGGGCCCGGTGGCCCGGAGTGGCCGGCTGCCTGCTGAAATTCCGCATGCTTCAGGATATCTCCCAGATGCAAGGTGCCCCCACAGGCAACTGTGTCTGGTTTGAGAGTGCCAAGTGCCTCCTGCAAACTGACATCAGGAACCTGGCCTGGTGAGTTTTGTTTCTCAGGGGAAAGGGCATCGTTCGTGTCCAGGGCCCGGTGGCCCGTAGCGGCTGGCTGCCTGCTGAAATTCCGCATGTTTCAGGATATCTCCCAGATGCAAGGTGCCCCCACAGGCAACTGTGTCTGGTTTGAGAGTGCCAAGTGCCTCCTGCAAACTGACATCAGGAACCTGGCCTGGTGAGTTTTGTTTCTCAGGGGAAAGGGCATCGTTCGTGTCCAGGGCCCGGTGGCCCGGAGTGGCCGGCTGCCTGCTGAAATTCCGCATGCTTCAGGATATCTCCCAGATGCAAGGTGCCCCCACAGGCAACTGTGTCTGGTTTGACAGTGCCAAATGCCTTCTGCAAACTGACATCAGGAACCTGGCCTGGTGAGTTTTGTTTCTCAGGGAAAGGGCATCGTTCGTGTCCAGGGCCCGGTGGCCCGGAGTGGCCGGCTGCCTGCTGAAATTCCGCATGGTGCAGGATATCTCCCAGATGCAAGGTGCCCCCACAGGCAACTGTGTCTGGTTTGAGAGTGCCAAGTGCCTCCTGCAAACTGACATCAGGAACCTGGCCTGGTGAGTTTTGTTTCTCAGGGGAAAGGGCATCGTTCGTGTCCAGGGCCCGGTGGCCCGGAGCGGCCGGCTGCCTGCTGAAATTCCGCATGGTTCAGGATATCTCCCAGATGCAAGGTGCCCCCACAGGCAACTGTGTCTGGTTTGAGAGTGCCAAGTGCCTCCTGCAAACTGACATCAGGAACCTGGCCTGGTGAGTTTTGTTTCTCAGGGGAAAGGGCATCGTTCGTGTCCAGGGCCCGGTGGCCCGGAGCGGCCGGCTGCCTGCTGAAATTCCGCATGGTGCGGGATATCCCCCAGATGCAAGGTGCCCCCACAGGCAACTGTGTCTGGTTTGAGAGTGCCAAGTGCCTCCTGCAAACTGACATCAGGAACCTGGCCTGGTGAGTTTTGTTTCTCAGGGGAAAGGCCATCGTTCGTGTCCAGGGCCCGGTGGCCCGGAGTGGCCAGCTGCCTGCTGAAATTCCGCATGGTTCAGGATATCTCCCAGATGCAAGGTGCCCCCACAGGCAACTGTGTCTGGTTTGAGAGTGCCAAGTGCCTCCTGCAAACTGACATCAGGAACCTGGCCTGGTGAGTTTTGTTTCTCAGGGGAAAGGGCATGGTTCGTGTCCAGGGCCCGGTGGCCCGGAGTGGCCGGCTGCCTGCTGAAATTCCGCATGGTTCAGGATATCTCCCAGATGCAAGGTGCCCCCACAGGCAACTGTGTCTGGTTTGACAGTGCCAAGTGCCTCCTGCAAACTGACATCAGGAACCTGGCCTGGTGAGTTTTGTTTCTCAGGGGAAAGGGCATGGTTCGTGTCCAGGGCCCGGTGGCCCGGAGTGGCCGGCTGCCTGCTGAAATTCCGCATGCTTCAGGATATCTCCCAGATGCAAGGTGCCCCCACAGGCAACTGTGTCTGGTTTGAGAGTGCCAAGTGCCTCCTGCAAACTGACATCAGGAACCTGGCCTGGTGAGTTTTGTTTCTCAGGGGAAAGGGCATCGTTCGTGTCCAGGGCCCGGTGGCCCGTAGCGGCTGGCTGCCTGCTGAAATTCCGCATGTTTCAGGATATCTCCCAGATGCAAGGTGCCCCCACAGGCAACTGTGTCTGGTTTGAGAGTGCCAAGTGCCTCCTGCAAACTGACATCAGGAACCTGGCCTGGTGAGTTTTGTTTCTCAGGGGAAAGGGCATCGTTCGTGTCCAGGGCCCGGTGGCCCGGAGTGGCCGGCTGCCTGCTGAAATTCCGCATGCTTCAGGATATCTCCCAGATGCAAGGTGCCCCCACAGGCAACTGTGTCTGGTTTGACAGTGCCAAATGCCTTCTGCAAACTGACATCAGGAACCTGGCCTGGTGAGTTTTGTTTCTCAGGGAAAGGGCATCGTTCGTGTCCAGGGCCCGGTGGCCCGGAGTGGCCGGCTGCCTGCTGAAATTCCGCATGGTGCAGGATATCTCCCAGATGCAAGGTGCCCCCACAGGCAACTGTGTCTGGTTTGAGAGTGCCAAGTGCCTCCTGCAAACTGACATCAGGAACCTGGCCTGGTGAGTTTTGTTTCTCAGGGGAAAGGGCATCGTTCGTGTCCAGGGCCCGGTGGCCCGGAGCGGCCGGCTGCCTGCTGAAATTCCGCATGGTTCAGGATATCTCCCAGATGCAAGGTGCCCCCACAGGCAACTGTGTCTGGTTTGAGAGTGCCAAGTGCCTCCTGCAAACTGACATCAGGAACCTGGCCTGGTGAGTTTTGTTTCTCAGGGGAAAGGGCATCGTTCGTGTCCAGGGCCCGGTGGCCCGGAGCGGCCGGCTGCCTGCTGAAATTCCGCATGGTGCGGGATATCCCCCAGATGCAAGGTGCCCCCACAGGCAACTGTGTCTGGTTTGACAGTGCCAAGTGCCTCCTGCAAACTGACATCAGGAACCTGGCCTGGTGAGTTTTGTTTCTCAGGGGAAAGGGCATGGTTCGTGTCCAGGGCCCGGTGGCCCGGAGTGGCCGGCTGCCTGCTGAAATTCCGCATGCTTCAGGATATCTCCCAGATGCAAGGTGCCCCCACAGGCAACTGTGTCTGGTTTGAGAGTGCCAAGTGCCTCCTGCAAACTGACATCAGGAACCTGGCCTGGTGAGTTTTGTTTCTCAGGGGAAAGGGCATGGTACGTGTCCAGGGCCCGGTGGCCCGGAGCGGCCGGCTGCCTGCTGAAATTCCGCATGGTTCAGGATATCTCCCAGATGCAAGGTGCCCCCACAGGCAACTGTGTCTGGTTTGAGAGTGCCAAGTGCCTCCTGCAAACTGACATCAGGAACCTGGCCTGGTGAGTTTTGTTTCTCAGGGGAAAGGGCATCGTTCGTGTCCAGGGCCCGGTGGCCCGGCGTGGCCGGCTGCCTGCTGAAATTCCGCATGCTTCAGGATATCTCCCAGATGCAAGGTGCCCCCACAGGCAACTGTGTCTGGTTTGACAGTGCCAAATGCCTCCTGCAAACTGACATCAGGAACCTGGCCTGGTGAGTTTTGTTTCTCAGGGGAAAGGGCATCGTTTGTGTCCAGGGCCCGGTGGCCCGGAGTGGCCGGCTGCCTGCTGAAATTCCGCATGCTTCAGGATATCTCCCAGATGCAAGGTGCCCCCACAGGCAACTGTGTCTGGTTTGAGAGTGCCAAGTGCCTCCTGCAAACTGACATCAGGAACCTGGCCTGGTGAGTTTTGTTTCTCAGGGGAAAGGGCATCGTTCGTGTCCAGGGCCCGGTGGCCCGGAGCGGCCGGCTGCCTGCTGAAATTCCGCATGGTTCCGGATATCTCCCAGATGCAAGGTGCCCCCACAGGCAACTGTGTCTGGTTTGACAGTGCCAAGTGCCTCCTGCAAACTGACATCAGGAACCTGGCCTGGTGAGTTTTGTTTCTCAGGGGAAAGGGCATCGTTCGTGTCCAGGGCCCGGTGGCCCGGAGTGGCCGGCTGCCTGCTGAAATTCCGCATGCTTCAGGATATCTCCCAGATGCAAGGTGCCCCGACAGGCAACTGTGTCTGGTTTGACAGTGCCAAGTGCCTCCTGCAAACTGACATCAGGAACCTGGCCTGGTGAGTTTTGTTTCTCAGGGAAAGGGCATGATTCGTGTCCAGGGCCCGGTGGCCCGGAGTGGCCGGCTGCCTGCTGAAATTCCGCATGCTTCAGGATATCTCCCAGATGCAAGGTGCCCCCACAGGCAACTGTGTCTGGTTTGAGAGTGCCAAGTGCCTCCTGCAAACTGACATCAGGAACCTGGCCTGGTGAGTTTTGTTTCTCAGGGGAAAGGGCATCGTTCGTGTCCAGGGCCCGGTGGCCCGGAGTGGCCGGCTGCCTGCTGAAATTGCGCATGCTTCAGGATATCTCCCAGATGCAAGGTGCCCCCACAGGCAACTGTGTCTGGTTTGACAGTGCCAAATGCCTCCTGCAAACTGACATCAGGAACCTGGCCTGGTGAGTTTTGTTTCTCAGGGGAAAGGGCATCGTTTGTGTCCAGGGCCCGGTGGCCCGGAGTGGCCGGCTGCCTGCTGAAATTCCGCATGCTTCAGGATATCTCCCAGATGCAAGGTGCCCCCACAGGCAACTGTGTCTGGTTTGAGAGTGCCAAGTGCCTCCTGCAAACTGACATCAGGAACCTGGCCTGGTGAGTTTTGTTTCTCAGGGAAAGGGCATTGTTCGTGTCCAGGGCCCAGTGGCCCGGAGTGGCCGGCTGCCTGCTGAAATTCCGCATGCTTCAGGATATCTCCCAGATGCAAGGTGCCCCCACAGGCAACTGTGTCTGGTTTGACAGTGCCAAGTGCCTCCTGCAAACTGACATCAGGAACCTGGCCTGGTGAGTTTTGTTTCTCAGGGGAAAGGGCATCGTTCGTGTCCAGGGCCCGGTGGCCCGGAGCGGCCGGCTGCCTGCTGAAATTCCGCATGCTTCAGGATATCTCCCAGATGCAAGGTGCCCCCACAGGCAACTGTGTCTGGTTTGAGAGTGCCAAGTGCCTCCTGCAAACTGACATCAGGAACCTGGCCTGGTGAGTTTTGTTTCTCAGGGGAAAGGGCATCGTTCGTGTCCAGGGCCCGGTGGCCCGGAGCGGCCGGCTGCCTGCTGAAATTCCGCATGCTTCAGGATATCTCCCAGATGCAAGGTGCCCCCACAGGCAACTGTGTCTGGTTTGAGAGTGCCAAGTGCCTCCTGCAAACTGACATCAGGAACCTGGCCTGGTGAGTTATGTTTCTCAGGGGAAAGGGCATCGTTCGTGTCCAGGGCCCGGTGGCCCGGAGTGGCCGGCTGCCTGCTGAAATTCCGCATGCTTCAGGATATCTCCCAGATGCAAGGTGCCCCCACAGGCAACTGTGTCTGGTTTGAGAGTGCCAAGTGCCTCCTGCAAACTGACATCAGGAACCTGGCCTGGTGAGTTTTGTTTCTCAGGGGAAAGGGCATCGTTCGTGTCCAGGGCCCAGTGGCCCGGAGTGGCCGGCTGCCTGCTGAAATTCCGCATGCTTCAGGATATCTCCCAGATGCAAGGTGCCCCCACAGGCAACTGTGTCTGGTTTGAGAGTGCCAAGTGCCTCCTGCAAACTGACATCAGGAACCTGGCCTGGTGAGTTTTGTTTCTCAGGGGAAAGGGCATCCTTCGTGTCCAGGGCCCGGTGGCCCGGAGTGGCCGGCTGCCTGCTGAAATTCCGCATGCTTCAGGATATCTCCCAGATGCAAGGTGCCCCCACAGGCAACTGTGTCTGGTTTGACAGTGCCAAGTGCCTCCTGCAAACTGACATCAGGAACCTGGCCTGGTGAGTTTTGTTTCTCAGGGGAAAGGGCATCGTTCGTGTCCAGGGCCCGGTGGCCCGGAGCGGCCGGCTGCCTGCTGAAATTCCGCATGCTTCAGGATATCTCCCAGATGCAAGGTGCCCCCACAGGCAACTGTGTCTGGTTTGAGAGTGCCAAGTGCCTCCTGCAAACTGACATCAGGAACCTGGCCTGGTGAGTTTTGTTTCTCAGGGGAAAGGGCATCGTTCGTGTCCAGGGCCCGGTGGCCCGGAGCGGCCGGCTGCCTGCTGAAATTCCGCATGCTTCAGGATATCTCCCAGATGCAAGGTGCCCCCACAGGCAACTGTGTCTGGTTTGAGAGTGCCAAGTGCCTCCTGCAAACTGACATCAGGAACCTGGCCTGGTGAGTTTTGTTTCTCAGGGGAAAGGCCATCGTTCATGTCCAGGGCCCGGTGGCCTGGAATGGCCGGCTGCCTGCTGAAATTCCGCATGCTTCAGGATATCTTCCAGATGCAAGGAGCACCCACAGGCAACTGTGTCTGGTTTGGCAGTGCCAAGTGCCTCCTGCAAACTGACATCAGGAACCTGGCCTGGTGAGTTTTGTTTCTCAGGGGAAAGGGCATCGTTTGTGTCCAGGGCCCGGTGGCCCGGAGTGGCCGGCTGCCTGCTGAAATTCCGCATGCTTCAGGATATCTCCCAGATGCAAGGAGCACCCACAGGCAACTGTGTCTGGTTTGACAGTGCCAAGTGCCTCCTGCAAACTGACATCAGGAACCTGGCCTGGTGAGTTTTGTTTCTCAGGGGAAAGGGCATCGTTCGTGTCCAGGGCCCGGTGGCCCGGAGTGGACGGCTGCCTGCTGAAATTCCGCATGCTTCAGGATATCTCCCAGATGCAAGGTGCCCCCACAGGCAACTGTGTCTGGTTTGAGAGTGCCAAGTGCCTCCTGCAAACTGACATCAGGAACCTGGCCTGGTGAGTTTTGTTTCTCAGCGGAAAGGGCATCCTTCGTGTCCAGGGCCCGGTGGCCCGGAGTGGCCGGCTGCCTGCTGAAATTCCGCATGCTTCAGGATATCTCCCAGATGCAAGGTGCCCCCACAGGCAACTGTGTCTGGTTTGAGAGTGCCAAGTGCCTCCTGCAAACTGACATCAGGAACCTGGCCTGGTGAGTTTTGTTTCTCAGGGGAAAGGGCATCGTTCGTGTCCAGGGCCCGGTGGCCCGGAGTGGCCGGCTGCCTGCTGAAATTCCGCATGCTTCAGGATATCTCCCAGATGCAAGGTGCCCCCACAGGCAACTGTGTCTGGTTTGAGAGTGCCAAGTGCCTCCTGCAAACTGACATCAGGAACCTGGCCTGGTGAGTTTTGTTTCTCAGGGGAAAGGGCATCGTTCGTTTCCAGGGCCCGGTGGCCCGGAGTGGCCGGCTGCCTGCTGAAATTCCGCATGGTTCAGGATATCTCCCAGATGCAAGGTGCCCCCACAGGCAACTCTGTCTGGTTTGACAGTGCCAAGTGCCTCCTGCAAACTGACATCAGGAACCTGGCCTGGTGAGTTTTGTTTCTCAGGGAAAGGGCATGATTCGTGTCCAGGGCCCGGTGGCCCGGAGTGGCCGGCTGCCTGCTGAAATTCCGCATGCTTCAGGATATCTCCCAGATGCAAGGTGCCCCCACAGGCAACTGTGTCTGGTTTGAGAGTGCCAAGTGCCTCCTGCAAACTGACATCAGGAACCTGGCCTGGTGAGTTTTGTTTCTCAGGGGAAAGGCCATCGTTCGTGTCCAGGGCCCGGTGGCCCGGAGTGGCCGGCTGCCTGCTGAAATTCCGCATGCTTCAGGATATCTCCCAGATGCAAGGTGCCCCCACAGGCAACTGTGTCTGGTTTGACAGTGCCAAATGCCTCCTGCAAACTGACATCAGGAACCTGGCCTGGTGAGTTTTGTTTCTCAGGGGAAAGGGCATCGTTCGTGTCCAGGGCCCGGTGGCCCGGAGTGGCCGGCTGCCTGCTGAAATTCCGCATGCTTCAGGATATCTCCCAGATGCAAGGTGCCCCCACAGGCAACTGTGTCTCGTTTGAGAATGCCAAGTGCCTCCTGCAAACTGACATCAGGAACCTGGCCTGGTGAGTTTTGTTTCTCAGGGAAAGGGCATCGTTCGTGTCCAGGGCCCAGTGGCCCGGAGTGGCCGGCTGCCTGCTGAAATTCCGCATGCTTCAGGATATCTCCCAGATGCAAGGTGCCCCCACAGGCAACTGTGTCTGGTTTGAGAGTGCCAAGTGCCTCCTGCAAACTGACATCAGGAACCTGGCCTGGTGAGTTTTGTTTCTCAGGGGAAAGGGCATCGTTTGTGTCCAGGGCGCGGTGGCCCGGAGCGGCCGGCTGCCTGCTGAAATTCCGCATGTTTCAGGATATCTCCCAGATGCAAGGTGCCCCCACAGGCAACTGTGTCTGGTTTGAGAGTGCCAAGTGCCTCCTGCAAACTGACATCAGGAACCTGGCCTGGTGAGTTTTGTTTCTCAGGGGAAAGGGCATGGTTCGTGTCCAGGGCCCGGTGGCCCGGAGTGGCCGGCTGCCTGCTGAAATTCCGCATGGTTCAGGATATCTCCCAGATGCAAGGTGCCCCCACAGGCAACTGTGTCTGGTTTGAGAGTGCCAAGTGCCTCCTGCAAACTGACATCAGGAACCTGGCCTGGTGAGTTTTGTTTCTCAGGGGAATGGGCATCGTTCGTGTCCAGGGCGCGGTGGCCCGGAGCGGCCGGCTGCCTGCTGAAATTCCGCATGCTTCAGGATATCTCCCAGATGCAAGGTGCCCCCACAGGCAACTGTGTCTGGTTTGAGAGTGCCAAGTGCCTCCTGCAAACTGACATCAGGAACCTGGCCTGGTGAGTTTTGTTTCTCAGGGGAAAGGCCATCGTTCATGTCCAGGGCCCGGTGGCCTGGAGTGGCCGGCTGCCTGCTGAAATTCCGCATGGTTCAGGATATCTCCCAGATGCAAGGTGCCCCCACAGGCAACTGTGTCTGGTTTGAGAGTGCCAAGTGCCTCCTGCAAACTGACATCAGGAACCTGGCCTGGTGAGTTTTGTTTCTCAGCGGAAAGGGCATCCTTCGTGTCCAGGGCCCGGTGGCCCGGAGTGGCCGGCTGCCTGCTGAAATTCCGCATGCTTCAGGATATCTCCCAGATGCAAGGTGCCCCCACAGGCAACTGTGTCTGGTTTGAGAGTGCCAAGTGCCTCCTGCAAACTGACATCAGGAACCTGGCCTGGTGAGTTTTGTTTCTCAGGGGAAAGGGCATCGTTCGTGTCCAGGGCCCGGTGGCCCGGAGTGGCCGGCTGCCTGCTGAAATTCCACATGCTTCAGGATATCTCCCAGATGCAAGGTGCCCCCACAGGCAACTGTGTCTGGTTTGAGAGTGCCAAGTGCCTCCTGCAAACTGACATCAGGAACCTGGCCTGGTGAGTTTTGTTTCTCAGGGGAAAGGGCATCGTTCGTTTCCAGGGCCCGGTGGCCCGGAGCGGCCGGCTGCCTGCTGAAATTCCGCATGGTTCAGGATATCTCCCAGATGCAAGGTGCCCCCACAGGCAACTGTGTCTGGTTTGACAGTGCCAAGTGCCTCCTGCAAACTGACATCAGGAACCTGGCCTGGTGAGTTTTGTTTCTCAGGGAAAGGGCATGATTCGTGTCCAGGGCCCGGTGGCCCGGAGTGGCCGGCTGCCTGCTGAAATTCCGCATGGTTCAGGATATCTCCCAGATGCAAGGTGCCCCCACAGGCAACTGTGTCTGGTTTGAGAGTGCCAAGTGCCTCCTGCAAACTGACATCAGGAACCTGGCCTGGTGAGTTTTGTTTCTCAGGGGAAAGGCCATGGTTCGTGTCCAGGGCCCGGTGGCCCGGAGTGGCCGGCTGCCTGCTGAAATTCCGCATGGTTCAGGATATCTCCCAGATGCAAGGTGCCCCCACAGGCAACTGTGTCTGGTTTGAGAGTGCCAAGTGCCTCCTGCAAACTGACATCAGGAACCTGGCCTGGTGAGTTTTGTTTCTCAGGGGAATGGGCATCGTTCATGTCCAGGGCGCGGTGGCCCGGAGCGGCCGGCTGCCTGCTGAAATTCCGCATGCTTCAGGATATCTCCCAGATGCAAGGTGCCCCCACAGGCAACTGTGTCTGGTTTGAGAGTGCCAAGTGCCTCCTGCAAACTGACATCAGGAACCTGGCCTGGTGAGTTTTGTTTCTCAGGGGAAAGGCCATCGTTCATGTCCAGGGCCCGGTGGCCTGGAGTGGCCGGCTGCCTGCTGAAATTCCGCATGGTTCAGGATATCTCCCAGATGCAAGGTGCCCCCACAGGCAACTGTGTCTGGTTTGAGAGTGCCAAGTGCCTCCTGCAAACTGACATCAGGAACCTGGCCTGGTGAGTTTTGTTTCTCAGCGGAAAGGGCATCCTTCGTGTCCAGGGCCCGGTGGCCCGGAGTGGCCGGCTGCCTGCTGAAATTCCGCATGCTTCAGGATATCTCCCAGATGCAAGGTGCCCCCACAGGCAACTGTGTCTGGTTTGAGAGTGCCAAGTGCCTCCTGCAAACTGACATCAGGAACCTGGCCTGGTGAGTTTTGTTTCTCAGGGGAAAGGGCATCGTTCGTGTCCAGGGCCCGGTGGCCCGGAGTGGCCGGCTGCCTGCTGAAATTCCGCATGCTTCAGGATATCTCCCAGATGCAAGGTGCCCCCACAGGCAACTGTGTCTGGTTTGAGAGTGCCAAGTGCCTCCTGCAAACTGACATCAGGAACCTGGCCTGGTGAGTTTTGTTTCTCAGGGGAAAGGGCATCGTTCGTTTCCAGGGCCCGGTGGCCCGGAGTGGCCGGCTGCCTGCTGAAATTCCGCATGGTTCAGGATATCTCCCAGATGCAAGGTGCCCCCACAGGCAACTGTGTCTGGTTTGACAGTGCCAAGTGCCTCCTGCAAACTGACATCAGGAACCTGGCCTGGTGAGTTTTGTTTCTCAGGGAAAGGGCATGATTCGTGTCCAGGGCCCGGTGGCCCGGAGTGGCCGGCTGCCTGCTGAAATTCCGCATGCTTCAGGATATCTCCCAGATGCAAGGTGCCCCCACAGGCAACTGTGTCTGGTTTGAGAGTGCCAACTGCCTCCTGCAAACTGACATCAGGAACCTGGCCTGGTGAGTTTTGTTTCTCAGGGGAAAGGCCATCGTTCGTGTCCAGGGCCCGGTGGCCCGGAGTGGCCGGCTGCCTGCTGAAATTCCGCATGCTTCAGGATATCTCCCAGATGCAAGGTGCCCCCACAGGCAACTGTGTCTGGTTTGAGAGTGCCAAGTGCCTCCTGCAAACTGACATCAGGAACCTGGCCTGGTGAGTTTTGTTTCTCAGGGGAAAGGGCATCGTTCGTGTCCAGGGCCCGGTGGCCCGGAGTGGCCGGCTGCCTGCTGAAATTCCGCATGGTTCAGGATATCTCCCAGATGCAAGGTGCCCCCACAGGCAACTGTGTCTCGTTTGAGAATGCCAAGTGCCTCCTGCAAACTGACATCAGGAACCTGGCCTGGTGAGTTTTGTTTCTCAGGGAAAGGGCATCGTTCGTGTCCAGGGCCCAGTGGCCCGGAGTGGCCGGCTGCCTGCTGAAATTCCGCATGCTTCAGGATATCTCCCAGATGCAAGGTGCCCCCACAGGCAACTGTGTCTGGTTTGACAGTGCCAAGTGCCTCCTGCAAACTGACATCAGGAACCTGGCCTGGTGAGTTTTGTTTCTCAGGGGAAAGGGCATCGTTCGTGTCCAGGGCCCGGTGGCCCGGAGCGGCCGGCTGCCTGCTGAAATTCCGCATGCTTCAGGATATCTCCCAGATGCAAGGTGCCCCCACAGGCAACTGTGTCTGGTTTGAGAGTGCCAAGTGCCTCCTGCAAACTGACATCAGGAACCTGGCCTGGTGAGTTTTGTTTCTCAGGGGAAAGGGCATCGTTCGTGTCCAGGGCCCGGTGGCCCGGAGTGGCCGGCTGCCTGCTGAAATTCCGCATGCTTCAGGATATCTCCCAGATGCAAGGTGCCCCCACAGGCAACTGTGTCTGGTTTGAGAGTGCCAAGTGCCTCCTGCAAACTGACATCAGGAACCTGGCCTGGTGAGTTTTGTTTCTCAGTGGAAAGGGCATCGTTCCTGTCCAGGGCCCGGTGGCCCGGAGTGGCCGGCTGCCTGCTGAAATTCTGCATGCTTCAGGATATCTCCCAGATGCAAGGTGCCCCCACAGGCAACTGTGTCTGGTTTGAGAGTGCCAAGTGCCTCCTGCAAACTGACATCAGGAACCTGGCCTGGTGAGTTTTGTTTCTTAGGGGAAAGGGCATGGTTCGTGTCCAGGGCCCGGTGGCCCGGAGTGGCCGGCTGCCTGCTGAAATTCCGCATGCTTCAGGATATCTCCCAGATGCAAGGTGCCCCCACAGGCAACTGTGTCTGGTTTGACAGTGCCAAGTGCCTCCTGCAAACTGACATCAGGAACCTGGCCTGGTGAGTTTTGTTTCTCAGGGGAAAGGGCATCGTTCGTGTCCAGGGCCCGGTGGCCCGGAGCGGCCGGCTGCCTGCTGAAATTCCGCATGCTTCAGGATATCTCCCAGATGCAAGGTGCCCCCACAGGCAACTGTGTCTGGTTTGAGAGTGCCAAGTGCCTCCTGCAAACTGACATCAGGAACCTGGCCTGGTGAGTTTTGTTTCTCAGGGGAAAGGGCATCGTTCGTGTCCAGGGCCAGGTGGCCCGGAGTGGCCGGCTGCCTGCTGAAATTCCGCATGCTTCAGGATATCTCCCAGATGCAAGGTGCCCCCACAGGCAACTGTGTCTGGTTTGAGAGTGCCAAGTGCCTCCTGCAAACTGACATCAGGAACCTGGCCTGGTGAGTTTTGTTTCTCAGGGAAAGGGCATCGTTCGTGTCCAGGGCCCAGTGGCCCGGAGTGGCCGGCTGCCTGCTGAAATTCCGCATGCTTCAGGATATCTCCCAGATGCAAGGTGCCCCCACAGGCAACTGTGTCTGGTTTGAGAGTGCCAAGTGCCTCCTGCAAACTGACATCAGGAACCTGGCCTGGTGAGTTTTGTTTCTCAGGGGAAAGGCCATCGTTCGTGTCCAGGGCCCGGTGGCCCGGAGTGGCCGGCTGCCTGCTGAAATTCCGCATGCTTCAGGATATCTCCCAGATGCAAGGTGCCCCCACAGGCAACTGTGTCTGGTTTGACAGTGCCAAGTGCCTCCTGCAAACTGACATCAGGAACCTGGCCTGGTGAGTTTTGTTTCTCAGGGGAAAGGGCATGGTTCGTGTCCAGGGCCCGGTGGCCCGGAGTGGCCGGCTGCCTGCTGAAATTCCGCATGGTTCAGGATATCTCCCAGATGCAAGGTGCCCCCACAGGCAACTGTGTCTGGTTTGACAGTGCCAAGTGCCTCCTGCAAACTGACATCAGGAACCTGGCCTGGTGAGTTTTGTTTCTCAGGGGAAAGGGCATCGTTCGTGTCCAGGGCCCGGTGGCCCGGAGCGGCCGGCTGCCTGCTGAAATTCCGCATGCTTCAGGATATCTCCCAGATGCAAGGTGCCCCCACAGGCAACTGTGTCTGGTTTGACAGTGCCAAGTGCCTCCTGCAAACTG
This sequence comes from Passer domesticus, assembly GCF_036417665.1. Taxonomy (NCBI): domain Eukaryota; kingdom Metazoa; phylum Chordata; class Aves; order Passeriformes; family Passeridae; genus Passer; species Passer domesticus. The sequence continues at coordinate 106,528 of NC_087501.1, read as the reverse complement.
ACATCAGGAACCTGGCCTGGTGAGTTTTGTTTCTCAGCGGAAAGGCCATCGTTCGTGTCCAGGGCCCGGTGGCCCGGAGCGGCCGGCTGCCTGCTGAAATTCCGCATGTTTCAGGATATCTCCCAGATGCAAGGTGCCCCCACAGGCAACTGTGTCTGGTTTGAGAGTGCCAAGTGCCTCCTGCAAACTGACATCAGGAACCTGGCCTGGTGAGTTTTGTTTCTCAGGGGAAAGGGCATGGTTCGTGTCCAGGGCCCGGTGGCCCGGAGTGGCCGGCTGCCTGCTGAAATTCCGCATGGTTCAGGATATCTCCCAGATGCAAGGTGCCCCCACAGGCAACTGTGTCTGGTTTGAGAGTGCCAAGTGCCTCCTGCAAACTGACATCAGGAACCTGGCCTGGTGAGTTTTGTTTCTCAGGGAAAGGGCATGGTTCGTGTCCAGGGCCCAGTGGCCTGGAGTGGCCGGCTGCCTGCTGAAATTCCGCATGCTTCAGGATATCTCCCAGATGCAAGGTGCCCCCACAGGCAACTGTGTCTGGTTTGAGAGTGCCAAGTGCCTCCTGCAAACTGACATCAGGAACCTGGCCTGGTGAGTTTTGTTTCTCAGGGGAAAGGCCATCGTTCGTGTCCAGGGCCCGGTGGCCCGGAGTGGCCAGCTGCCTGCTGAAATTCCGCATGGTTCAGGATATCTCCCAGATGCAAGGTGCCCCCACAGGCAACTGTGTCTGGTTTGAGAGTGCCAAGTGCCTCCTGCAAACTGACATCAGGAACCTGGCCTGGTGAGTTTTGTTTCTCAGGGGAAAGGGCATGGTTCGTGTCCAGGGCCCGGTGGCCCGGAGTGGCCGGCTGCCTGCTGAAATTCCGCATGGTTCAGGATATCTCCCAGATGCAAGGTGCCCCCACAGGCAACTGTGTCTGGTTTGACAGTGCCAAGTGCCTCCTGCAAACTGACATCAGGAACCTGGCCTGGTGAGTTTTGTTTCTCAGGGGAAAGGGCATGGTTCGTGTCCAGGGCCCGGTGGCCCGGAGTGGCCGGCTGCCTGCTGAAATTCCGCATGCTTCAGGATATCTCCCAGATGCAAGGTGCCCCCACAGGCAACTGTGTCTGGTTTGAGAGTGCCAAGTGCCTCCTGCAAACTGACATCAGGAACCTGGCCTGGTGAGTTTTGTTTCTCAGGGGAAAGGGCATCGTTCGTGTCCAGGGCCCGGTGGCCCGTAGCGGCTGGCTGCCTGCTGAAATTCCGCATGTTTCAGGATATCTCCCAGATGCAAGGTGCCCCCACAGGCAACTGTGTCTGGTTTGAGAGTGCCAAGTGCCTCCTGCAAACTGACATCAGGAACCTGGCCTGGTGAGTTTTGTTTCTCAGGGGAAAGGGCATCGTTCGTGTCCAGGGCCCGGTGGCCCGGAGTGGCCGGCTGCCTGCTGAAATTCCGCATGCTTCAGGATATCTCCCAGATGCAAGGTGCCCCCACAGGCAACTGTGTCTGGTTTGACAGTGCCAAATGCCTTCTGCAAACTGACATCAGGAACCTGGCCTGGTGAGTTTTGTTTCTCAGGGAAAGGGCATCGTTCGTGTCCAGGGCCCGGTGGCCCGGAGTGGCCGGCTGCCTGCTGAAATTCCGCATGGTGCAGGATATCTCCCAGATGCAAGGTGCCCCCACAGGCAACTGTGTCTGGTTTGAGAGTGCCAAGTGCCTCCTGCAAACTGACATCAGGAACCTGGCCTGGTGAGTTTTGTTTCTCAGGGGAAAGGGCATCGTTCGTGTCCAGGGCCCGGTGGCCCGGAGCGGCCGGCTGCCTGCTGAAATTCCGCATGGTTCAGGATATCTCCCAGATGCAAGGTGCCCCCACAGGCAACTGTGTCTGGTTTGAGAGTGCCAAGTGCCTCCTGCAAACTGACATCAGGAACCTGGCCTGGTGAGTTTTGTTTCTCAGGGGAAAGGGCATCGTTCGTGTCCAGGGCCCGGTGGCCCGGAGCGGCCGGCTGCCTGCTGAAATTCCGCATGGTGCGGGATATCCCCCAGATGCAAGGTGCCCCCACAGGCAACTGTGTCTGGTTTGACAGTGCCAAGTGCCTCCTGCAAACTGACATCAGGAACCTGGCCTGGTGAGTTTTGTTTCTCAGGGGAAAGGGCATGGTTCGTGTCCAGGGCCCGGTGGCCCGGAGTGGCCGGCTGCCTGCTGAAATTCCGCATGCTTCAGGATATCTCCCAGATGCAAGGTGCCCCCACAGGCAACTGTGTCTGGTTTGAGAGTGCCAAGTGCCTCCTGCAAACTGACATCAGGAACCTGGCCTGGTGAGTTTTGTTTCTCAGGGGAAAGGGCATGGTACGTGTCCAGGGCCCGGTGGCCCGGAGCGGCCGGCTGCCTGCTGAAATTCCGCATGGTTCAGGATATCTCCCAGATGCAAGGTGCCCCCACAGGCAACTGTGTCTGGTTTGAGAGTGCCAAGTGCCTCCTGCAAACTGACATCAGGAACCTGGCCTGGTGAGTTTTGTTTCTCAGGGGAAAGGGCATCGTTCGTGTCCAGGGCCCGGTGGCCCGGAGTGGCCGGCTGCCTGCTGAAATTCCGCATGCTTCAGGATATCTCCCAGATGCAAGGTGCCCCCACAGGCAACTGTGTCTGGTTTGACAGTGCCAAATGCCTCCTGCAAACTGACATCAGGAACCTGGCCTGGTGAGTTTTGTTTCTCAGGGGAAAGGGCATCGTTTGTGTCCAGGGCCCGGTGGCCCGGAGTGGCCGGCTGCCTGCTGAAATTCCGCATGCTTCAGGATATCTCCCAGATGCAAGGTGCCCCCACAGGCAACTGTGTCTGGTTTGAGAGTGCCAAGTGCCTCCTGCAAACTGACATCAGGAACCTGGCCTGGTGAGTTTTGTTTCTCAGGGGAAAGGGCATCGTTCGTGTCCAGGGCCCGGTGGCCCGGAGCGGCCGGCTGCCTGCTGAAATTCCGCATGGTTCCGGATATCTCCCAGATGCAAGGTGCCCCGACAGGCAACTGTGTCTGGTTTGACAGTGCCAAGTGCCTCCTGCAAACTGACATCAGGAACCTGGCCTGGTGAGTTTTGTTTCTCAGGGAAAGGGCATGATTCGTGTCCAGGGCCCGGTGGCCCGGAGTGGCCGGCTGCCTGCTGAAATTCCGCATGCTTCAGGATATCTCCCAGATGCAAGGTGCCCCCACAGGCAACTGTGTCTGGTTTGAGAGTGCCAAGTGCCTCCTGCAAACTGACATCAGGAACCTGGCCTGGTGAGTTTTGTTTCTCAGGGAAAGGGCATCGTTCGTGTCCAGGGCCCAGTGGCCCGGAGTGGCCGGCTGCCTGCTGAAATTCCGCATGCTTCAGGATATCTCCCAGATGCAAGGTGCCCCCACAGGCAACTGTGTCTGGTTTGACAGTGCCAAGTGCCTCCTGCAAACTGACATCAGGAACCTGGCCTGGTGAGTTTTGTTTCTCAGGGGAAAGGGCATGGTTCGTGTCCAGGGCCCGGTGGCCCGGAGTGGCCGGCTGCCTGCTGAAATTCCGCATGCTTCAGGATATCTCCCAGATGCAAGGTGCCCCCACAGGCAACTGTGTCTGGTTTGAGAGTGCCAAGTGCCTCCTGCAAACTGACATCAGGAACCTGGCCTGGTGAGTTTTGTTTCTCAGGGGAAAGGGCATGGTTCGTGTCCAGGGCCCGGTGGCCCGGAGTGGCCGGCTGCCTGCTGAAATTGCGCATGCTTCAGGATATCTCCCAGATGCAAGGTGCCCCCACAGGCAACTGTGTCTGGTTTGACAGTGCCAAATGCCTCCTGCAAACTGACATCAGGAACCTGGCCTGGTGAGTTTTGTTTCTCAGGGAAAGGGCATCGTTCGTGTCCAGGGCCCGGTGGCCCGGAGTGGCCGGCTGCCTGCTGAATTTCCGCATGGTTCAGGATATCTCCCAGATGCAAGGTGCCCCCACAGGCAACTGTGTCTGGTTTGACAGTGCCAAATGCCTCCTGCAAACTGACATCAGGAACCTGGCCTGGTGAGTTTTGTTTCTCAGGGGAAAGGGCATCGTTTGTGTCCAGGGCCCGGTGGCCCGGAGTGGCCGGCTGCCTGCTGAAATTCCGCATGCTTCAGGATATCTCCCAGATGCAAGGTGCCCCCACAGGCAACTGTGTCTGGTTTGAGAGTGCCAAGTGCCTCCTGCAAACTGACATCAGGAACCTGGCCTGGTGAGTTTTGTTTCTCAGGGAAAGGGCATGGTTCGTGTCCAGGGCCCAGTGGCCCGGAGTGGCCGGCTGCCTGCTGAAATTCCGCATGCTTCAGGATATCTCCCAGATGCAAGGTGCCCCCACAGGCAACTGTGTCTGGTTTGAGAGTGCCAAGTGCCTCCTGCAAACTGACATCAGGAACCTGGCCTGGTGAGTTTTGTTTCTCAGGGGAAAGGGCATCGTTCATGTCCAGGGCCCAGTGGCCCGGAGTGGCCGGCTGCCTGCTGAAATTCCGCATGGTGCAGGATATCTCCCAGATGCAAGGTGCCCCCACAGGCAACTGTGTCTGGTTTGACAGTGCCAAGTGCCTCCTGCAAACTGACATCAGGAACCTGGCCTGGTGAGTTTTGTTTCTCAGGGGAAAGGCCATCGTTCGTGTCCAGGGCCCGGTGGCCCAGAGTGGCCGGCTGCCTGCTGAAATTCCGCATGGTTCAGGATATCTCCCAGATGCAAGGTGCCCCCACAGGCAACTGTGTCTGGTTTGAGAGTGCCAAGTGCCTCCTGCAAACTGACATCAGGAACCTGGCCTGGTGAGTTTTGTTTCTCAGGGGAAAGGGCATGGTTCGTCTCCAGGGCCCGGTGGCCCGGAGTGGCCGGCTGCCTGCTGAAATTCCGCATGCTTCAGGATATCTCCCAGATGCAAGGTGCCCCCACAGGCAACTGTGTCTGGTTTGAGAGTGCCAAGTGCCTCCTGCAAACTGACATCAGGAACCTGGCCTGGTGAGTTTTGTTTCTCAGGGAAAGGGCATCGTTCGTGTCCAGGGCCCAGTGGCCCGGAGTGGCCGGCTGCCTGCTGAAATTCCGCATGCTTCAGGATATCTCCCAGATGCAAGGTGCCCCCACAGGCAACTGTGTCTGGTTTGACAGTGCCAAGTGCCTCCTGCAAACTGACATCAGGAACCTGGCCTGGTGAGTTTTGTTTCTCAGGGGAAAGGGCATGGTTCGTGTCCAGGGCCCGGTGGCCCGGAGTGGCCGGCTGCCTGCTGAAATTCCGCATGCTTCAGGATATCTCCCAGATGCAAGGTGCCCCCACAGGCAACTGTGTCTGGTTTGAGAGTGCCAAGTGCCTCCTGCAAACTGACATCAGGAACCTGGCCTGGTGAGTTTTGTTTCTCAGGGGAAAGGGCATGGTTCGTGTCCAGGGCCCGGTGGCCCGGAGTGGCCGGCTGCCTGCTGAAATTCCGCATGCTTCAGGATATCTCCCAGATGCAAGGTGCCCCCACAGGCAACTGTGTCTGGTTTGAGAGTGCCAAGTGCCTCCTGCAAACTGACATCAGGAACCTGGCCTGGTGAGTTTTGTTTCTCAGGGGAAAGGGCATGGTTCGTGTCCAGGGCCCGGTGGCCCGGAGTGGCCGGCTGCCTGCTGAAATTGCGCATGCTTCAGGATATCTCCCAGATGCAAGGTGCCCCCACAGGCAACTGTGTCTGGTTTGACAGTGCCAAATGCCTCCTGCAAACTGACATCAGGAACCTGGCCTGGTGAGTTTTGTTTCTCAGGGAAAGGGCATCGTTCGTGTCCAGGGCCCGGTGGCCCGGAGTGGCCGGCTGCCTGCTGAATTTCCGCATGGTTCAGGATATCTCCCAGATGCAAGGTGCCCCCACAGGCAACTGTGTCTGGTTTGACAGTGCCAAATGCCTCCTGCAAACTGACATCAGGAACCTGGCCTGGTGAGTTTTGTTTCTCAGGGGAAAGGGCATCGTTTGTGTCCAGGGCCCGGTGGCCCGGAGTGGCCGGCTGCCTGCTGAAATTCCGCATGCTTCAGGATATCTCCCAGATGCAAGGTGCCCCCACAGGCAACTGTGTCTGGTTTGAGAGTGCCAAGTGCCTCCTGCAAACTGACATCAGGAACCTGGCCTGGTGAGTTTTGTTTCTCAGGGAAAGGGCATGGTTCGTGTCCAGGGCCCAGTGGCCCTGAGTGGCCGGCTGCCTGCTGAAATTCCGCATGCTTCAGGATATCTCCCAGATGCAAGGTGCCCCCACAGGCAACTGTGTCTGGTTTGAGAGTGCCAAGTGCCTCCTGCAAACTGACATCAGGAACCTGGCCTGGTGAGTTTTGTTTCTCAGGGGAAAGGGCATCGTTCATGTCCAGGGCCCAGTGGCCCGGAGTGGCCGGCTGCCTGCTGAAATTCCGCATGGTGCAGGATATCTCCCAGATGCAAGGTGCCCCCACAGGCAACTGTGTCTGGTTTGACAGTGCCAAGTGCCTCCTGCAAACTGACATCAGGAACCTGGCCTGGTGAGTTTTGTTTCTCAGGGGAAAGGCCATCGTTCGTGTCCAGGGCCCGGTGGCCCGGAGCGGCCGGCTGCCTGCTGAAATTCCGCATGGTTCCGGATATCTCCCAGATGCAAGGTGCCCCCACAGGCAACTGTGTCTGGTTTGAGAGTGCCAAGTGCCTCCTGCAAACTGACATCAGGAACCTGGCCTGGTGAGTTTTGTTTCTCAGGGGAAAGGGCATTGTTCGTGTCCAGGGCCCGGTGGCCCGGAGTGGCCGGCTGCCTGCTGAAATTCCGCATGGTTCAGGATATCTCCCAGATGCAAGGTGCCCCCACAGGCAACTGTGTCTGGTTTGAGAGTGCCAAGTGCCTCCTGCAAACTGACATCAGGAACCTGGCCTGGTGAGTTTTGTTTCTCAGGGGAAAGGGCATCGTTCGTGTCCAGGGCCCGGTGGCCCGGAGTGGCCGGCTGCCTGCTGAAATTCCGCATGCTTCAGGATATCTCCCAGATGCAAGGTGCCCCCACAGGCAACTGTGTCTGGTTTGACAGTGCCAAGTGCCTCCTGCAAACTGACATCAGGAACCTGGCCTGGTGAGTTTTGTTTCTCAGGGGAAAGGGCATGGTTCGTGTCCAGGGCCCGGTGTCCCGGTGTGGCCGGCTGCCTGCTGAAATTCCGCATGCTTCAGGATATCTCCCAGATGCAAGGTGCCCCCACAGGCAACTGTGTCTGGTTTGAGAGTGCCAAGTGCCTCCTGCAAACTGACATCAGGAACCTGGCCTGGTGAGTTTTGTTTCTCAGGGGAAAGGGCATCGTTCGTGTCCAGCGCCCGGTGGCCCGGAGTGGCCGGCTGCCTGCTGAAATTCCGCATGCTTCAGGATATCTCCCAGATGCAAGGTGCCCCCACAGGCAACTGTGTCTGGTTTGAGAGTGCCAAGTGCCTCCTGCAAACTGACATCAGGAACCTGGCCTGGTGAGTTTTGTTTCTCAGGGGAAAGGGCATCGTTCGTGTCCAGGGCCCGGTGGCCCGGAGTGGCCGGCTGCCTGCTGAAATTCCGCATGCTTCAGGATATCTCCCAGATGCAAGGTGCCCCCACAGGCAACTGTGTCTGGTTTGAGAGTGCCAAGTGCCTCCTGCAAACTGACATCAGGAACCTGGCCTGGTGAGTTTTGTTTCTCAGGGGAAAGGGCATCGTTCGTGTCCAGGGCCCGGTGGCCCGGACTGGCCGGCTGCCTGCTGAAATTCCGCATGCTTCAGGATATCTCCCAGATGCAAGGTGCCCCCACAGGCAACTGTGTCTGGTTTGACAGTGCCAAGTGCCTCCTGCAAACTGACATCAGGAACCTGGCCTGGTGAGTTTTGTTTCTCAGGGGAAAGGGCATGGTTCGTGTCCAGGGCCCGGTGGCCCGGAGTGGCCGGCTGCCTGCTGAAATTCCGCATGGTTCAGGATATCTCCCAGATGCAAGGTGCCCCCACAGGCAACTGTGTCTGGTTTGACAGTGCCAAGTGCCTCCTGCAAACTGACATCAGGAACCTGGCCTGGTGAGTTTTGTTTCTCAGGGGAAAGGGCATCGTTCGTGTCCAGGGCCCGGTGGCCCGGAGTGGCCGGCTGCCTGCTGAAATTCCGCATGCTTCAGGATATCTCCCAGATGCAAGGTGCCCCCACAGGCAACTGTGTCTGGTTTGACAGTGCCAAGTGCCTCCTGCAAACTGACATCAGGAACGTGGCCTGGTGAGTTTTGTTTCTCAGGTGAAAGGGCATCGTTTGTGTCCAGGGCCCGGTGGCCCGGAGTGGCCGGCTGCCTGCTGAAATTCCGCATGGTTCAGGATATCTCCCAGATGCAAGGTGCCCCCACAGGCAACTGTGTCTGGTTTGAGAGTGCCAAGTGCCTCCTGCAAACTGACATCAGGAACCTGGCCTGGTGAGTTTTGTTTCTCAGGGGAAAGGGCATGGTTCGTGTCCAGGGCCCGGTGTCCCGGAGTGGCCGGCTGCCTGCTGAAATTCCGCATGCTTCAGGATATCTCCCAGATGCAAGGTGCCCCCACAGGCAACTGTGTCTGGTTTGAGAGTGCCAAGTGCCTCCTGCAAACTGACATCAGGAACCTGGCCTGGTGAGTTTTGTTTCTCAGGGGAAAGGGCATCGTTCGTGTCCAGCGCCCGGTGGCCCGGAGTGGCCGGCTGCCTGCTGAAATTCCGCATGCTTCAGGATATCTCCCAGATGCAAGGTGCCCCCACAGGCAACTGTGTCTGGTTTGAGAGTGCCAAGTGCCTCCTGCAAACTGACATCAGGAACCTGGCCTGGTGAGTTTTGTTTCTCAGGGGAAAGGGCATCGTTCGTGTCCAGGGCCCGGTGGCCCGGAGTGGCCGGCTGCCTGCTGAAATTCCGCATGCTTCAGGATATCTCCCAGATGCAAGGTGCCCCCACAGGCAACTGTGTCTGGTTTGAGAGTGCCAAGTGCCTCCTGCAAACTGACATCAGGAACCTGGCCTGGTGAGTTTTGTTTCTCAGGGGAAAGGGCATCGTTCGTGTCCAGGGCCCGGTGGCCCGGACTGGCCGGCTGCCTGCTGAAATTCCGCATGCTTCAGGATATCTCCCAGATGCAAGGTGCCCCCACAGGCAACTGTGTCTGGTTTGACAGTGCCAAGTGCCTCCTGCAAACTGACATCAGGAACCTGGCCTGGTGAGTTTTGTTTCTCAGGGGAAAGGGCATCGTTCGTGTCCAGGGCCCGGTGGCCCGGAGTGGCCGGCTGCCTGCTGAAATTCCGCATGGTTCAGGATATCTCCCAGATGCAAGGTGCCCCCACAGGCAACTGTGTCTGGTTTGACAGTGCCAAGTGCCTCCTGCAAACTGACATCAGGAACCTGGCCTGGTGAGTTTTGTTTCTCAGGGGAAAGGGCATGGTTCGTGTCCAGGGCCCGGTGGCCTGGAGTGGCCGGCTGCCTGCTGAAATTCCGCATGGTTCAGGATATCTCCCAGATGCAAGGTGCCCCCACAGGCAACTGTGTCTGGTTTGACAGTGCCAAATGCCTCCTGCAAACTGACATCAGGAACCTGGCCTGGTGAGTTTTGTTTCTCAGCGGAAAGGGCATGGTTCGTGTCCAGGGCCCGGTGGCCCGGAGTGGCCGGCTGCCTGCTGAAATTCCGCATGCTTCAGGATATCTCCCAGATGCAAGGTGCCCCCACAGGCAACTGTGTCTGGTTTGACAGTGCCAAGTGCCTCCTGCAAACTGACATCAGGAACCTGGCCTGGTGAGTTTTGTTTCTCAGGGAAAGGGCATGGTTCGTGTCCAGGGCCCGGTGGCCCGGAGTGGCCGGCTGCCTGCTGAAATTCCGCATGCATCAGGATATCTCCCAGATGCAAGGTGCCCCCACAGGCAACTGTGTCTGGTTTGACAGTGCCAAGTGCCTCCTGCAAACTGACATCAGGAACCTGGCCTGGTGAGTTTTGTTTCTCAGGGGAAAGGGCATCGTTCGTGTCCAGGGCCCGGTGGCCCGGAGCGGCCGGCTGCCTGCTGAAATTCCGCATGCTTCAGGATATCTCCCAGATGCAAGGTGCCCCCACAGGCAACTGTGTCTGGTTTGAGAGTGCCAAGTGCCTCCTGCAAACTGACATCAGGAACCTGGCCTGGTGAGTTTTGTTTCTCAGGGGAAAGGGCATCGTTCGTGTCCAGGGCCCGGTGGCCCGGAGCGGCCGGCTGCCTGCTGAAATTCCGCATGGTTCCGGATATCTCCCAGATGCAAGGTGCCCCCACAGGCAACTGTGTCTGGTTTGAGAGTGCCAAGTGCCTCCTGCAAACTGACATCAGGAACCTGGCCTGGTGAGTTTTGTTTCTCAGGGGAAAGGGCATCGTTCGTGTCCAGGGCCCGGTGGCCCGGACTGGCCGGCTGCCTGCTGAAATTCCGCATGCTTCAGGATATCTCCCAGATGCAAGGTGCCCCCACAGGCAACTGTGTCTGGTTTGACAGTGCCAAGTGCCTCCTGCAAACTGACATCAGGAACCTGGCCTGGTGAGTTTTGTTTCTCAGGGGAAAGGGCATGGTTCGTGTCCAGGGCCCGGTGGCCCGGAGTGGCCGGCTGCCTGCTGAAATTCCGCATGGTTCAGGATATCTCCCAGATGCAAGGTGCCCCCACAGGCAACTGTGTCTGGTTTGACAGTGCCAAGTGCCTCCTGCAAACTGACATCAGGAACCTGGCCTGGTGAGTTTTGTTTCTCAGGGGAAAGGGCATGGTTCGTGTCCAGGGCCCGGTGGCCTGGAGTGGCCGGCTGCCTGCTGAAATTCCGCATGGTTCAGGATATCTCCCAGATGCAAGGTGCCCCCACAGGCAACTGTGTCTGGTTTGACAGTGCCAAATGCCTCCTGCAAACTGACATCAGGAACCTGGCCTGGTGAGTTTTGTTTCTCAGCGGAAAGGGCATGGTTCGTGTCCAGGGCCCGGTGGCCCGGAGTGGCCGGCTGCCTGCTGAAATTCCGCATGCTTCAGGATATCTCCCAGATGCAAGGTGCCCCCACAGGCAACTGTGTCTGGTTTGACAGTGCCAAGTGCCTCCTGCAAACTGACATCAGGAACCTGGCCTGGTGAGTTTTGTTTCTCAGGGAAAGGGCATGGTTCGTGTCCAGGGCCCGGTGGCCCGGAGTGGCCGGCTGCCTGCTGAAATTCCGCATGCATCAGGATATCTCCCAGATGCAAGGTGCCCCCACAGGCAACTGTGTCTGGTTTGACAGTGCCAAGTGCCTCCTGCAAACTGACATCAGGAACCTGGCCTGGTGAGTTTTGTTTCTCAGGGGAAAGGGCATCGTTCGTGTCCAGGGCCCGGTGGCCCGGAGCGGCCGGCTGCCTGCTGAAATTCCGCATGCTTCAGGATATCTCCCAGATGCAAGGTGCCCCCACAGGCAACTGTGTCTGGTTTGAGAGTGCCAAGTGCCTCCTGCAAACTGACATCAGGAACCTGGCCTGGTGAGTTTTGTTTCTCAGGGGAAAGGGCATCGTTCGTGTCCAGGGCCCGGTGGCCCGGAGCGGCCGGCTGCCTGCTGAAATTCCGCATGGTTCCGGATATCTCCCAGATGCAAGGTGCCCCCACAGGCAACTGTGTCTGGTTTGAGAGTGCCAAGTGCCTCCTGCAAACTGACATCAGGAACCTGGCCTGGTGAGTTTTGTTTCTCAGGGGAAAGGGCATCGTTCGTGTCCAGGGCCCGGTGGCCCGGAGTGGCCGGCTGCCTGCTGAAATTGCGCATGCTTCAGGATATCTCCCAGATGCAAGGTGCCCCCACAGGCAACTGTGTCTGGTTTGAGAGTGCCAAGTGCCTCCTGCAAACTGACATCAGGAACCTGGCCTGGTGAGTTTTGTTTCTCAGGGGAAAGGGCATCGTTCGTGTCCAGCGCCCGGTGGCCCGGAGTGGCCGGCTGCCTGCTGAAATTCCGCATGCTTCAGGATATCTCCCAGATGCAAGGTGCCCCCACAGGCAACTGTGTCTGGTTTGACAGTGCCAAGTGCCTCCTGCAAACTGACATCAGGAACCTGGCCTGGTGAGTTTTGTTTCTCAGGGAAAGGGCATCGTTCGTGTCCAGGGCCCAGTGGCCCGGAGTGGCCGGCTGCCTGCTGAAATTCCGCATGGTGCAGGATATCTCCCAGATGCAAGGTGCCCCCACAGGCAACTGTGTCTGGTTTGAGAGTGCCAAATGCCTCCTGCAAACTGACATCAGGAACCTGGCCTGGTGAGTTTTGTTTCTCAGGGGAAAGGGCATGGTTCGTGTCCAGGGCCCGGTGGCCCGGAGTGGCCGGCTGCCTGCTGAAATTCCGCATGGTTCAGGATATCTCCCAGATGCAAGGTGCCCCCACAGGCAACTGTGTCTGGTTTGAGAGTGCCAAGTGCCTCCTGCAAACTGACATCAGGAACCTGGCCTGGTGAGTTTTGTTTCTCAGGGGAAAGGGCATCGTTCGTGTCCAGGGCCCGGTGGCCCGGAGCGGCCGGCTGCCTGCTGAAATTCCGCATGGTTCCGGATATCTCCCAGATGCAAGGTGCCCCCACAGGCAACTGTGTCTGGTTTGACAGTGCCAAGTGCCTCCTGCAAACTGACATCAGGAACCTGGCCTGGTGAGTTTTGTTTCTCAGGGGAAAGGGCATCGTTCGTGTCCAGGGCCCGGTGGCCCGGAGTGGCCGGCTGCCTGCTGAAATTCCGCATGGTTCCGGATATCTCCCAGATGCAAGGTGCCCCCACAGGCAACTGTGTCTGGTTTGAGAGTGCCAAGTGCCTCCTGCAAACTGACATCAGGAACCTGGCCTGGTGAGTTTTGTTTCTCAGGGGAAAGGGCATCGTTCGTGTCCAGGGCCCGGTGGCCCGGAGTGGCCGGCTGCCTGCTGAAATTGCGCATGCTTCAGGATATCTCCCAGATGCAAGGTGCCCCCACAGGCAACTGTGTCTGGTTTGAGAGTGCCAAGTGCCTCCTGCAAACTGACATCAGGAACCTGGCCTGGTGAGTTTTGTTTCTCAGGGGAAAGGGCATCGTTCGTGTCCAGGGCCCGGTGGCCCGGAGTGGCCGGCTGCCTGCTGAAATTCCGCATGCTTCAGGATATCTCCCAGATGCAAGGTGCCCCCACAGGCAACTGTGTCTGGTTTGACAGTACCAAGTGCCTCCTGCAAACTGACATCAGGAACCTGGCCTGGTGAGTTTTGTTTCTCAGGGGAAAGGGCATCGTTTGTGTCCAGGGCCCGGTGGCCCGGAGTGGCCGGCTGCCTGCTGAAATTCCGCATGCTTCAGGATATCTCCCAGATGCAAGGTGCCCCCACAGGCAACTGTGTCTGGTTTGACAGTGCCAAGTGCCTCCTGCAAACTGACATCAGGAACCTGGCCTGGTGAGTTTTGTTTCTCAGGGGAAAGGCCATGGTTCGTGTCCAGGGCCCGGTGGCCCGGAGTGGCCGGCTGCCTGCTGAAATTCCGCATGCTTCAGGATATCTCCCAGATGCAAGGTGCCCCCACAGGCAACTGTGTCTGGTTTGAGAGTGCCAAGTGCCTCCTGCAAACTGACATCAGGAACCTGGCCTGGTGAGTTTTGTTTCTCAGGGGAAAGGGCATCGTTCGTGTCCAGGGCCCGGTGGCCCGGACTGGCCGGCTGCCTGCTGAAATTCCGCATGCTTCAGGATATCTCCCAGATGCAAGGTGCCCCCACAGGCAACTGTGTCTGGTTTGAGAGTGCCAAGTGCCTCCTGCAAACTGACATCAGGAACCTGGCCTGGTGAGTTTTGTTTCTCAGGGGAAAGGGCATGGTTCGTGTCCAGGGCCCGGTGGCCCGGAGTGGCCGGCTGCCTGCTGAAATTCCGCATGGTTCAGGATATCTCCCAGATGCAAGGTGCCCCCACAGGCAACTGTGTCTGGTTTGACAGTGCCAAGTGCCTCCTGCAAACTGACATCAGGAACCTGGCCTGGTGAGTTTTGTTTCTCAGGGGAAAGGGCATCGTTCGTGTCCAGGGCCCGGTGGCCCGGAGTGGCCGGCTGCCTGCTGAAATTGCGCATGCTTCAGGATATCTCCCAGATGCAAGGTGCCCCCACAGGCAACTGTGTCTGGTTTGACAGTGCCAAGTGCCTCCTGCAAACTGACATCAGGAACGTGGCCTGGTGAGTTTTGTTTCTCAGGTGAAAGGGCATCGTTTGTGTCCAGGGCCCGGTGGCCCGGAGTGGCCGGCTGCCTGCTGAAATTCCGCATGGTTCAGGATATCTCCCAGATGCAAGGTGCCCCCACAGGCAACTGTGTCTGGTTTGAGAGTGCCAAGTGCCTCCTGCAAACTGACATCAGGAACCTGGCCTGGTGAGTTTTGTTTCTCAGGGGAAAGGGCATGGTTCGTGTCCAGGGCCCGGTGGCCCGGAGTGGCCGGCTGCCTGCTGAAATTCCGCATGCTTCAGGATATCTCCCAGATGCAAGGTGCCCCCACAGGCAACTGTGTCTGGTTTGAGAGTGCCAAGTGCCTCCTGCAAACTGACATCAGGAACCTGGCCTGGTGAGTTTTGTTTCTCAGGGGAAAGGGCATCGTTCGTGTCCAGCGCCCGGTGGCCCGGAGTGGCCGGCTGCCTGCTGAAATTCCGCATGCTTCAGGATATCTCCCAGATGCAAGGTGCCCCCACAGGCAACTGTGTCTGGTTTGAGAGTGCCAAGTGCCTCCTGCAAACTGACATCAGGAACCTGGCCTGGTGAGTTTTGTTTCTCAGGGGAAAGGGCATCGTTCGTGTCCAGGGCCCGGTGGCCCGGAGTGGCCGGCTGCCTGCTGAAATTCCGCATGCTTCAGGATATCTCCCAGATGCAAGGTGCCCCCACAGGCAACTGTGTCTGGTTTGAGAGTGCCAAGTGCCTCCTGCAAACTGACATCAGGAACCTGGCCTGGTGAGTTTTGTTTCTCAGGGGAAAGGGCATCGTTCGTGTCCAGGGCCCGGTGGCCCGGACTGGCCGGCTGCTTGCTGAAATTGCGCATGCTTCAGGATATCTCCCAGATGCAAGGTGCCCCCACAGGCAACTGTGTCTGGTTTGACAGTGCCAAGTGCCTCCTGCAAACTGACATCAGGAACCTGGCCTGGTGAGTTTTGTTTCTCAGGGGAAAGGGCATCGTTCGTGTCCAGGGCCCGGTGGCCCGGAGTGGCCGGCTGCCTGCTGAAATTCCGCATGGTTCAGGATATCTCCCAGATGCAAGGTGCCCCCACAGGCAACTGTGTCTGGTTTGACAGTGCCAAGTGCCTCCTGCAAACTGACATCAGGAACCTGGCCTGGTGAGTTTTGTTTCTCAGGGGAAAGGGCATGGTTCGTGTCCAGGGCCCGGTGGCCTGGAGTGGCCGGCTGCCTGCTGAAATTCCGCATGGTTCAGGATATCTCCCAGATGCAAGGTGCCCCCACAGGCAACTGTGTCTGGTTTGACAGTGCCAAATGCCTCCTGCAAACTGACATCAGGAACCTGGCCTGGTGAGTTTTGTTTCTCAGCGGAAAGGGCATGGTTCGTGTCCAGGGCCCGGTGGCCCGGAGTGGCCGGCTGCCTGCTGAAATTCCGCATGCTTCAGGATATCTCCCAGATGCAAGGTGCCCCCACAGGCAACTGTGTCTGGTTTGACAGTGCCAAGTGCCTCCTGCAAACTGACATCAGGAACCTGGCCTGGTGAGTTTTGTTTCTCAGGGAAAGGGCATGGTTCGTGTCCAGGGCCCGGTGGCCCGGAGTGGCCGGCTGCCTGCTGAAATTCCGCATGCATCAGGATATCTCCCAGATGCAAGGTGCCCCCACAGGCAACTGTGTCTGGTTTGACAGTGCCAAGTGCCTCCTGCAAACTGACATCAGGAACCTGGCCTGGTGAGTTTTGTTTCTCAGGGGAAAGGGCATCGTTCGTGTCCAGGGCCCGGTGGCCCGGAGCGGCCGGCTGCCTGCTGAAATTCCGCATGCTTCAGGATATCTCCCAGATGCAAGGTGCCCCCACAGGCAACTGTGTCTGGTTTGAGAGTGCCAAGTGCCTCCTGCAAACTGACATCAGGAACCTGGCCTGGTGAGTTTTGTTTCTCAGGGGAAAGGGCATCGTTCGTGTCCAGGGCCCGGTGGCCCGGAGCGGCCGGCTGCCTGCTGAAATTCCGCATGGTTCCGGATATCTCCCAGATGCAAGGTGCCCCCACAGGCAACTGTGTCTGGTTTGAGAGTGCCAAGTGCCTCCTGCAAACTGACATCAGGAACCTGGCCTGGTGAGTTTTGTTTCTCAGGGGAAAGGGCATCGTTCGTGTCCAGGGCCCGGTGGCCCGGAGTGGCCGGCTGCCTGCTGAAATTGCGCATGCTTCAGGATATCTCCCAGATGCAAGGTGCCCCCACAGGCAACTGTGTCTGGTTTGAGAGTGCCAAGTGCCTCCTGCAAACTGACATCAGGAACCTGGCCTGGTGAGTTTTGTTTCTCAGGGGAAAGGGCATCGTTCGTGTCCAGCGCCCGGTGGCCCGGAGTGGCCGGCTGCCTGCTGAAATTCCGCATGGTTCAGGATATCTCCCAGATGCAAGGTGCCCCCACAGGCAACTGTGTCTGGTTTGACAGTGCCAAGTGCCTCCTGCAAACTGACATCAGGAACCTGGCCTGGTGAGTTTTGTTTCTCAGGGAAAGGGCATCGTTCGTGTCCAGGGCCCAGTGGCCCGGAGTGGCCGGCTGCCTGCTGAAATTCCGCATGGTGCAGGATATCTCCCAGATGCAAGGTGCCCCCACAGGCAACTGTGTCTGGTTTGAGAGTGCCAAATGCCTCCTGCAAACTGACATCAGGAACCTGGCCTGGTGAGTTTTGTTTCTCAGGGGAAAGGGCATGGTTCGTGTCCAGGGCCCGGTGGCCCGGAGTGGCCGGCTGCCTGCTGAAATTCCGCATGGTTCAGGATATCTCCCAGATGCAAGGTGCCCCCACAGGCAACTGTGTCTGGTTTGAGAGTGCCAAGTGCCTCCTGCAAACTGACATCAGGAACCTGGCCTGGTGAGTTTTGTTTCTCAGGGGAAAGGGCATCGTTCGTGTCCAGGGCCCGGTGGCCCGGAGCGGCCGGCTGCCTGCTGAAATTCCGCATGGTTCCGGATATCTCCCAGATGCAAGGTGCCCCCACAGGCAACTGTGTCTGGTTTGAGAGTGCCAAGTGCCTCCTGCAAACTGACATCAGGAACCTGGCCTGGTGAGTTTTGTTTCTCAGGGGAAAGGGCATCGTTCGTGTCCAGGGCCCGGTGGCCCGGAGTGGCCGGCTGCCTGCTGAAATTCCGCATGGTTCCGGATATCTCCCAGATGCAAGGTGCCCCCACAGGCAACTGTGTCTGGTTTGAGAGTGCCAAGTGCCTCCTGCAAACTGACATCAGGAACCTGGCCTGGTGAGTTTTGTTTCTCAGGGGAAAGGGCATCGTTCGTGTCCAGGGCCCGGTGGCCCGGAGTGGCCGGCTGCCTGCTGAAATTGCGCATGCTTCAGGATATCTCCCAGATGCAAGGTGCCCCCACAGGCAACTGTGTCTGGTTTGAGAGTGCCAAGTGCCTCCTGCAAACTGACATCAGGAACCTGGCCTGGTGAGTTTTGTTTCTCAGGGGAAAGGGCATCGTTCGTGTCCAGGGCCCGGTGGCCCGGAGTGGCCGGCTGCCTGCTGAAATTCCGCATGCTTCAGGATATCTCCCAGATGCAAGGTGCCCCCACAGGCAACTGTGTCTGGTTTGACAGTACCAAGTGCCTCCTGCAAACTGACATCAGGAACCTGGCCTGGTGAGTTTTGTTTCTCAGGGGAAAGGGCATCGTTTGTGTCCAGGGCCCGGTGGCCCGGAGTGGCCGGCTGCCTGCTGAAATTCCGCATGCTTCAGGATATCTCCCAGATGCAAGGTGCCCCCACAGGCAACTGTGTCTGGTTTGACAGTGCCAAGTGCCTCCTGCAAACTGACATCAGGAACCTGGCCTGGTGAGTTTTGTTTCTCAGGGGAAAGGCCATGGTTCGTGTCCAGGGCCCGGTGGCCCGGAGTGGCCGGCTGCCTGCTGAAATTCCGCATGCTTCAGGATATCTCCCAGATGCAAGGTGCCCCCACAGGCAACTGTGTCTGGTTTGAGAGTGCCAAGTGCCTCCTGCAAACTGACATCAGGAACCTGGCCTGGTGAGTTTTGTTTCTCAGGGGAAAGGGCATCGTTCGTGTCCAGGGCCCGGTGGCCCGGAGTGGCCGGCTGCCTGCTGAAATTCCGCATGCTTCAGGGTATCTCCCAGATGCAAGGTGCCCCCACAGGCAACTGTGTCTGGTTTGAGAGTGCCAAGTGCCTCCTGCAAACTGACATCAGGAACCTGGCCTGGTGAGTTTTGTTTCTCAGGGGAAAGGGCATCGTTCGTGTCCAGGGCCCGGTGGCCCGGAGCGGCCGGCTGCCTGCTGAAATTCCGCATGGTTCAGGATATCTCCCAGATGCAAGGTGCCCCCACAGGCAACTGTGTCTGGTTTGACAGTGCCAAGTGCCTCCTGCAAACTGACATCAGGAACCTGGCCTGGTGAGTTTTGTTTCTCAGGGGAAAGGGCATGGTTCGTGTCCAGGGCCCGGTGGCCCGGAGTGGCCGGCTGCCTGCTGAAATTCCGCATGCTTCAGGATATCTCCCAGATGCAAGGTGCCCCCACAGGCAACTGTGTCTGGTTTGAGAGTGCCAAGTGCCTCCTGCAAACTGACATCAGGAACCTGGCCTGGTGAGTTTTGTTTCTCAGGGGAAAGGGCATCGTTCGTGTCCAGGGCCCGGTGGCCCGGAGCGGCCGGCTGCCTGCTGAAATTCCGCATGGTTCAGGATATCTCCCAGATGCAAGGTGCCCCCACAGGCAACTGTGTCTGGTTTGAGAGTGCCAAGTGCCTCCTGCAAACTGACATCAGGAACCTGGCCTGGTGAGTTTTGTTTCTCAGGGGAAAGGGCATCGTTCGTGTCCAGGGCCCGGTGGCCCGGAGTGGCCGGCTGCCTGCTGAAATTCCGCATGCTTCAGGATATCTCCCAGATGCAAGGTGCCCCCACAGGCAACTGTGTCTGGTTTGAGAGTGCCAAGTGCCTCCTGCAAACTGACATCAGGAACCTGGCCTGGTGAGTTTTGTTTCTCAGGGGAAAGGGCATGGTTCGTGTCCAGGGCCCGGTGGCCCGGAGTGGCCGGCTGCCTGCTGAAATTCCGCATGGTTCAGGATATCTCCCTGATGCAAGGTGCCCCCACAGGCAACTGTGTCTGGTTTGAGAGTGCCAAGTGCCTCCTGCAAACTGACATCAGGAACCTGGCCTGGTGAGTTTTGTTTCTCAGGGGAATGGGCATCGTTTGTGTCCAGGGCCCGGTGGCCCGGGGTGGCCGGCTACCTGCTGAAATTCCACATGGTTCAGGATATCTCCCAGATGCAAGGAGCCCCCACAGGCAACTGTGTCTGGTTTGACAGTGCCAAGTGCCTCCTGCAAACTGACATCAGGAACCTGGCCTGGTGAGTTTTGTTTCTCAGCGGAAAGGGCATCCTTCGTGTCCAGGGCCCGGTGGCCCGGAGTGGCCGGCTGCCTGCTGAAATTCCGCATGCTTCAGGATATCTCCCAGATGCAAGGTGCCCCCACAGGCAACTGTGTCTGGTTTGAGAGTGCCAAGTGCCTCCTGCAAACTGACATCAGGAACCTGGCCTGGTGAGTTTTGTTTCTCAGGTGAAAGCGCATCGTTTGTGTCCAGGGCCCGGTGGCCCGGAGTGGCCGGCTGCCTGCTGAAATTCCGCATGCTTCAGGATATCTCCCAGATGCAAGGTGCCCCCACAGGCAACTGTGTCTGGTTTGAGAGTGCCAAGTGCCTCCTGCAAACTGACATCAGGAACCTGGCCTGGTGAGTTTTGTTTCTCAGGGGAAAGGGCATGGTTCGTGTCCAGGGCCCGGTGGCCCGGAGTGGCCGGCTGCCTGCTGAAATTCCGCATGCTTCAGGATATCTCCCTGATGCAAGGTGCCCCCACAGGCAACTGTGTCTGGTTTGAGAGTGCCAAGTGCCTCCTGCAAACTGACATCAGGAACCTGGCCTGGTGAGTTTTGTTTCTCAGGGGAATGGGCATCGTTCGTGTCCAGGGCCCGGTGGCCCGGGGTGGCCGGCTACCTGCTGAAATTCCACATGGTTCAGGATATCTCCCAGATGCAAGGAGCCCCCACAGGCAACTGTGTCTGGTTTCACAGTGGCAAGTGCCTCCTGCAAACTGACATCAGGAACCTGGCCTGGTGAGTTTTGTTTCTCAGGGGAAAGGCCATCGTTCTTGCCCAGGGCCTGGTGGCCCTGAGTGGCCGGCTGCCTGCTGAAATTACGCATGGTTCAGGATATCTCCCAGATGCAAGGTGCCCCCACAGGCAACTGTGTCTGGTTTGACAGTGCCAAGTGCCTCCTGCAAACTGACATCAGGAACCTGGCCTGGTGAGTTTTGTTTCTCAGGGGAAAGGCCATCGTTCGTGTCCAGGGCCCGGTGGCCCAGAGTGGCCGGCTGCCTGCTGAAATTCCGCATGGTTCAGGATATCTCCCAGATGCAAGGTGCCCCCACAGGCAACTGTGTCTGGTTTGAGAGTGCCAAGTGCCTCCTGGAAACTGACATCAGGAACCTGGCCTGGTGAGTTTTGTTTCTCAGCGGAAAGGGCATCCTTCGTGTCCAGGGCCCGGTGGCCCGGAGTGGCCGGCTGCCTGCTGAAATTCCGCATGCTTCAGGATATCTCCCAGATGCAAGGTGCCCCCACAGGCAACTGTGTCTGGTTTGAGAGTGCCAAGTGCCTCCTGCAAACTGACATCAGGAACCTGGCCTGGTGAGTTTTGTTTCTCAGGGAAAGGGCATCGTTCGTGTCCAGGGCCCAGTGGCCCGGAGTGGCCGGCTGCCTGCTGAAATTCCGCATGCTTCAGGATATCTCCCAGATGCAAGGTGCCCCCACAGGCAACTGTGTCTGGTTTGACAGTGCCAAGTGCCTCCTGCAAACTGACATCAGGAACCTGGCCTGGTGAGTTTTGTTTCTCAGGGGAAAGGGCATCGTTCGTGTCCAGGGCCCGGTGGCCCGGAGTGGCCGGCTGCCTGCTGAAATTCCGCATGCTTCAGGATATCTCCCAGATGCAAGGTGCCCCCACAGGCAACTGTGTCTGGATTGACAGTGCCAAGTGCCTCCTGCAAACTGACATCAGGAACCTGGCTTGGTGAGTTTTGTTTCTCAGGGAAAGGGCATGATTCGTGTCCAGGGCCCGGTGGCCCGGAGTGGCCGGCTGCCTGCTGAAATTCCGCATGCTTCAGGATATCTCCCAGATGCAAGGTGCCCCCACAGGCAACTGTGTCTGGTTTGAGAGTGCCAAGTGCCTCCTGCAAACTGACATCAGGAACCTGGCCTGGTGAGTTTTGTTTCTCAGGGGAAAGGGCATCGTTCGTGTCCAGGGCCCGGTGGCCCGGAGCGGCCGGCTGCCTGCTGAAATTCCGCATGCTTCAGGATATCTCCCAGATGCAAGGTGCCCCCACAGGCAACTGTGTCTGGTTTGAGAGTGCCAAGTGCCTCCTGCAAACTGACATCAGGAACCTGGCCTGGTGAGTTTTGTTTCTCAGGGGAAAGGGCATGGTTCGTGTCCAGGGCCCGGTGGCCCGGAGTGGCCGGCTGCCTGCTGAAATTCCGCATGGTTCAGGATATCTCCCAGATGCAAGGTGCCCCCACAGGCAACTGTGTCTGGTTTGAAAGTGCCAAATGCCTCCTGCAAACTGACATCAGGAACCTGGCCTGGTGAGTTTTGTTTCTCAGGGGAAAGGGCATCATTTGTGTCCAGGGCCCGGTGGCCCGGAGTGGCCGGCTGCCTGCTGAAATTCCGCATGCTTCAGGATATCTCCCAGATGCAAGGTGCCCCCACAGGCAACTGTGTCTGGTTTGAGAGTGCCAAGTGCCTCCTGCAAACTGACATCAGGAACCTGGCCTGGTGAGTTTTGTTTCTCAGGGGAAAGGGCATGGTTCGTGTCCAGGGCCCGGTGGCCCGGAGTGGCCGGCTGCCTGCTGAAATTCCGCATGCTTCAGGATATCTCCCTGATGCAAGGTGCCCCCACAGGCAACTGTGTCTGGTTTGACAGTGCCAAGTGCCTCCTGCAAACTGACATCAGGAACCTGGCCTGGTGAGTTTTGTTTCTCAGGGGAAAGGCCATCGTTCGTGTCCAGGGCCCGGTGGCCCAGAGTGGCCGGCTGCCTGCTGAAATTCCGCATGGTTCAGGATATCTCCCAGATGCAAGGTGCCCCCACAGGCAACTGTGTCTGGTTTGAGAGTGCCAAGTGCCTCCTGCAAACTGACATCAGGAACCTGGCCTGGTGAGTTTTGTTTCTCAGGGGAAAGGGCATGGTTCGTGTCCAGGGCCCGGTGGCCCGGAGCGGCCGGCTGCCTGCTGAAATTCCGCATGGTTCAGGATATCTCCCAGATGCAAGGTGCCCCCACAGGCAACTGTGTCTGGTTTGAGAGTGCCAAGTGCCTCCTGCAAACTGACATCAGGAACCTGGCCTGGTGAGTTTTGTTTCTCAGGGGAAAGGGCATCGTTCGTGTCCAGGGCCCGGTGGCCCGGAGCGGCCGGCTGCCTGCTGAAATTCCGCATGTTTCAGGATATCTCCCAGGTGCAAGGTGCCCCCACAGGCAACTGTGTCTGGTTTGAGAGTGCCAAGTGCCTCCTGCAAACTGACATCAGGAACCTGGCCTGGTGAGTTTTGTTTCTCAGGGGAAAGGGCATCGTTTGTGTCCAGGGCCCGGTGGCCCGGAGCGGCCGGCTGCCTGCTGAAATTCCGCATGGTTCAGGATATCTCCCAGATGCAAGGTGCCCCCACAGGCAACTGTGTCTGGTTTGAGAGTGCCAAGTGCCTCCTGCAAACTGACATCAGGAACCTGGCCTGGTGAGTTTTGTTTCTCAGGGGAAAGGGCATGGTTCGTGTCCAGGGCCCGGTGGCCCGGAGTGGCCGGCTGCCTGCTGAAATTCCGCATGGTTCAGGATATCTCCCAGATGCAAGGTGCCCCCACAGGCAACTGTGTCTGGTTTGACAGTGCCAAGTGCCTCCTGCAAACTGACATCCGGAACCTGGCCTGGTGAGTTTTGTTTCTCAGGGCAAAGGCCATCGTTCGTCTCCAGGGCCCGGTGGCCCGGAGCGGCCGGCTGCCTGCTGAAATTCCGCATGTTTCAGGATATCTCCCAGATGCAAGGTGCCCCCACAGGCAACTGTGTCTGGTTTGAGAGTGCCAAGTGCCTCCTGCAAACTGACATCAGGAACCTTGCCTGGTGAGTTTTGTTTCTCAGGGGAAAGGCCATGGTTCGTGTCCAGGGCCCGGTGGCCCGGAGTGGCCGGCTGCCTGCTGAAATTCCGCATGCTTCAGGATATCTCCCAGATGCAAGGTGCCCCCACAGGCAACTGTGTCTGGTTTGAGAGTGCCAAGTGCCTCCTGCAAACTGACATCAGGAACCTGGCCTGGTGAGTTTTGTTTCTCAGGGGAAAGGGCATCGTTCGTGTCCAGGGCCCGGTGGCCCGGAGTGGCCGGCTGCCTGCTGAAATTCCGCATGCTTCAGGATATCTCCCAGATGCAAGGTGCCCCCACAGGCAACTGTGTCTGGTTTGAGAGTGCCAAGTGCCTCCTGCAAACTGACATCAGGAACCTGGCCTGGTGAGTTTTGTTTCTCAGGGTAAAGGGCATCGTTCGTGTCCAGGGCCCGGTGGCCCGGAGCGGCCGGCTGCCTGCTGAAATTCCGCATGTTTCAGGATATCTCCCAGATGCAAGGTGCCCCCACAGGCAGCTGTGTCTGGTTTGACAGTGCCAAGTGCCTCCTGCAAACTGACATCAGGAACCTGGCCTGGTGAGTTTTGTTTCTCAGGGGAAAGGGCATCGTTCGTGTCCAGGGCCCGGTGGCCCGGAGTGGCCGGCTGCCTGCTGAAATTCCGCATGCTTCAGGATATCTCCCAGATGCAAGGTGCCCCCACAGGCAACTGTGTCTGGTTTGACAGTGCCAAGTGCCTCTTGCAAACTGACATCAGGAACCTGGCCTGGTGAGTTTTGTTTCTCAGGGGAAAGGGCATCGTTCGTGTCCAGGGACCGGTGGCCCGGAGTGGCCGGCTGCCTGCTGAAATTCCGCATGCTTCAGGATATCTCCCAGATGCAAGGTGCCCCCACAGGCAACTGTGTCTGGTTTGAGAGTGCCAAGTGCCTCCTGCAAACTGACATCAGGAACCTGGCCTGGTGAGTTTTGTTTCTCAGGGGAAAGGGCATGGTTCGTGTCCAGGGCCCGGTGGCCCGGAGCGGCCGGCTGCCTGCTGAAATTCCGCATGCTTCAGGATATCTCCCAGATGCAAGGTGCCCCCACAGGCAACTGTGTCTGGTTTGAGAGTGCCAAGTGCCTCCTGCAAACTGACATCAGGAACCTGGCCTGGTGAGTTTTGTTTCTCAGGGGAAAGGGCATCGTTCGTGTCCAGGGCCCGGTGGCCCGGAGTGGCCGGCTGCCTGCTGAAATTCCGCATGCTTCAGGATATCTCCCAGATGCAAGGTGCCCCCACAGGCAACTGTGTCTGGTTTGACAGTGCCAAGTGCCTCCTGCAAACTGACATCAGGAACCTGGCCTGGTGAGTTTTGTTTCTCAGGGGAAAGGGCATCGTTCGTGTCCAGGGCCCGGTGGCCCGGAGCGGCTGGCTGCCTGCTGAAATTCCGCATGTTTCAGGATATCTCCCAGATGCAAGGTGCCCCCACAGGCAACTGTGTCTGGTTTGAGAGTGCCAAGTGCCTCCTGCAAACTGACATCAGGAACCTGGCCTGGTGAGTTTTGTTTCTCAGGGGAAAGGGCATCGTTCGTGTCCAGGGCCCGGTGGCCCGGAGTGGCCGGCTGCCTGCTGAAATTCCGCATGGTTCAGGATATCTCCCAGATGCAAGGTGCCCCCACAGGCAACTGTGTCTGGTTTGACAGTGCCAAATGCCTCCTGCAAACTGACATCAGGAACCTGGCCTGGTGAGTTTTGTTTCTCAGGGAAAGGGCATCGTTTGTGTCCAGGGCCCAGTGGCCCGGAGTGGCCGGCTGCCTGCTGAAATTCCGCATGCTTCAGGATATCTCCCAGATGCAAGGTGCCCCCACAGGCAACTGTGTCTGGTTTGAGAGTGCCAAGTGCCTCCTGCAAACTGACATCAGGAACCTGGCCTGGTGAGTTTTGTTTCTCAGGGGAAAGGGCATCGTTCGTGTCCAGGGCCCGGTGGCCCGGAGTGGCCGGCTGCCTGCTGAAATTCCGCATGCTTCAGGATATCTCCCAGATGCAAGGTGCCCCCACAGGCAACTGTGTCTGGTTTGAGAGTGCCAAGTGCCTCCTGCAAACTGACATCAGGAACCTGGCCTGGTGAGTTTTGTTTCTCAGGGGAAAGGGCATGGTTCGTGTCCAGGGCCCGGTGGCCCGGAGCGGCCGGCTGCCTGCTGAAATTCCGCATGGTGCAGGATATCTCCCAGATGCAAGGTGCCCCCACAGGCAACTGTGTCTGGTTTGAGAGTGCCAAGTGCCTCCTGCAAACTGACATCAGGAACCTGGCCTGGTGAGTTTTGTTTCTCAGGGGAAAGGGCATCGTTCGTGTCCAGGGCCCGGTGGCCCGGAGTGGCCGGCTGCCTGCTGAAATTCCGCATGCTTCAGGATATCTCCCAGATGCAAGGTGCCCCCACAGGCAACTGTGTCTGGTTTGACAGTGCCAAGTGCCTCCTGCAAACTGACATCAGGAACCTGGCCTGGTGAGTTTTGTTTCTCAGGGAAAGGGCATGATTCGTGTCCAGGGCCCGGTGGCCCGGAGTGGCCGGCTGCCTGCTGAAATTCCGCATGCTTCAGGATATCTCCCAGATGCAAGGTGCCCCCACAGGCAACTGTGTCTGGTTTGACAGTGCCAAGTGCCTCCTGCAAACTGACATCAGGAACCTGGCCTGGTGAGTTTTGTTTCTCAGGGGAAAGGGCATCGTTCGTGTCCAGGGCCCGGTGGCCCGGAGTGGCCGGCTGCCTGCTGAAATTCCGCATGCTTCAGGATATCTCCCAGATGCAAGGTGCCCCCACAGGCAACTGTGTCTGGTTTGACAGTGCCAAATGCCTCCTGCAAACTGACATCAGGAACCTGGCCTGGTGAGTTTTGTTTCTCAGGGGAAAGGGCATCGTTTGTCTCCAGGGCCCGGTGGCCCGGAGTGGCCGGCTGCCTGCTGAAATTCCGCATGCTTCAGGATATCTCCCAGATGCAAGGTGCCCCCACAGGCAACTGTGTCTGGTTTGACAGTGCCAAGTGCCTCCTGCAAACTGACATCAGGAACCTGGCCTGGTGAGTTTTGTTTCTCAGGGAAAGGGCATGGTTCGTGTCCAGGGCCCAGTGGCCCGGAGTGGCCGGCTGCCTGCTGAAATTCCGCATGCTTCAGGATATCTCCCAGATGCAAGGTGCCCCCACAGGCAACTGTGTCTGGTTTGAGAGTGCCAAGTGCCTCCTGCAAACTGACATCAGGAACCTGGCCTGGTGAGTTTTGTTTCTCAGGGGAAAGGGCATCGTTCGTGTCCAGGGCCCGGTGGCCCGGAGTGGCCGGCTGCCTGCTGAAATTCCGCATGGTTCAGGATATCTCCCAGATGCAAGGTGCCCCCACAGGCAACTGTGTCTGGTTTGAGAGTGCCAAGTGCCTCCTGCAAACTGACATCAGGAACCTGGCCTGGTGAGTTTTGTTTCTCAGGGGAAAGGGCATCGTTCATGTCCAGGGCCCGGTGGCCCGGAGCGGCCGGCTGCCTGCTGAAATTCCGCATGGTTCAGGATATCTCCCAGATGCAAGGTGCCCCCACAGGCAACTGTGTCTGGTTTGAGAGTGCCAAGTGCCTCCTGCAAACTGACATCAGGAACCTGGCCTGGTGAGTTTTGTTTCTCAGGGGAAAGGGCATCGTTCGTGTCCAGGGCCCGGTGGCCCGGAGTGGCCGGCTGCCTGCTGAAATTCCGCATGCTTCAGGATATCTCCCAGATGCAAGGTGCCCCCACAGGCAACTGTGTCTGATTTGACAGTGCCAAGTGCCTCCTGCAAACTGACATCAGGAACCTGGCCTGGTGAGTTTTGTTTCTCAGGGGAAAGGGCATCGTTCGTGTCCAGGGCCCGGTGGCCCGGAGTGGCCGGCTGCCTGCTGAAATTCCGCATGCTTCAGGATATCTCCCAGATGCAAGGTGCCCCCACAGGCAACTGTGTCTGGTTTGACAGTGCCAAGTGCCTCCTGCAAACTGACATCAGGAACCTGGCCTGGTGAGTTTTGTTTCTCAGGGGAAAGGGCATCGTTCGTGTCCAGGGCCCGGTGGCCCGGAGCGGCCGGCTGCCTGCTGAAATTCCGCATGCTTCAGGATATCTCCCAGATGCAAGGTGCCCCCACAGGCAACTGTGTCTGATTTGACAGTGCCAAGTGCCTCCTGCAAACTGACATCAGGAACCTGGCCTGGTGAGTTTTGTTTCTCAGGGGAAAGGCCATCGTTCGTGTCCAGGGCCCGGTGGCCCGGAGTGGCCGGCTGCCTGCTGAAATTCCGCATGCTTCAGGATATCTCCCAGATGCAAGGTGCCCCCACAGTCAACTGTGTCTGGTTTGAGAGTGCCAAGTGCCTCCTGCAAACTGACATCAGGAACCTGGCCTGGTGAGTTTTGTTTCTCAGGGGAAAGGGCATGGTTCGTGTCCAGGGCCCGGTGGCCCGGAGTGGCCGGCTGCCTGCTGAAATTCCGCATGGTTCAGGATATCTCCCAGATGCAAGGTGCCCCCACAGGCAACTGTGTCTGGTTTGACAGTGCCAAGTGCCTCCTGCAAACTGACATCAGGAACCTGGCCTGGTGAGTTTTGTTTCTCAGGGGAAAGGGCATCGTTCGTGTCCAGGGCCCGGTGGCCCAGAGTGGCCGGCTGCCTGCTGAAATTCCGCATGGTTCAGGATATCTCCCAGATGCAAGGTGCCCCCACAGGCAACTGTGTCTGGTTTGACAGTGCCAAATGCCTCCTGCAAACTGACATCAGGAACCTGGCCTGGTGAGTTTTGTTTCTCAGGGAAAGGGCATCGTTCGTGTCCAGGGCCCAGTGGCCCGGAGTGGCCGGCTGCCTGCTGAAATTCCGCATGCTTCAGGATATCTCCCAGATGCAAGGTGCCCCCACAGGCAACTGTGTCTGGTTTGACAGTGCCAAGTGCCTCCTGCAAACTGACATCAGGAACCTGGCCTGGTGAGTTTTGTTTCTCAGGGGAAAGGGCATGGTTCGTGTCCAGGGCCCGGTGGCCCGGAGTGGCCTGCTGCCTGCTGAAATTCCGCATGCTTCAGGATATCTCCCAGATGCAAGGTGCCCCCACAGGCAACTGTGTCTGGTTTGAGAGTGCCAAGTGCCTCCTGCAAACTGACATCAGGAACCTGGCCTGGTGAGTTTTGTTTCTCAGGGGAAAGGGCATCGTTCGTGTCCAGGGCCCGGTGGCCCGGAGCGGCCGGCTGCCTGCTGAAATTCCGCATGCTTCAGGATATCTCCCAGATGCAAGGTGCCCCCACAGGCAACTGTGTCTGGTTTGAGAGTGCCAAGTGCCTCCTGCAAACTGACATCAGGAACCTGGCCTGGTGAGTTTTGTTTCTCAGGGGAAAGGGCATCGTTCGTGTCCAGGGCCCAGTGGCCCGGAGTGGCCGGCTGCCTGCTGAAATTGCGCATGGTTCAGGATATCTCCCAGATGCAAGGTGCCCCCACAGGCAACTGTGTCTGGTTTGACAGTGCCAAGTGCCTCCTGCAAACTGACATCAGGAACCTGGCCTGGTGAGTTTTGTTTCTCAGGGAAAGGGCATGATTCGTGTCCAGGGCCCGGTGGCCCGGAGTGGCCGGCTGCCTGCTGAAATTCCGCATGGTTCAGGATATCTCCCAGATGCAAGGTGCCCCCACAGGCAACTGTGTCTGGTTTGAGAGTGCCAAGTGCCTCCTGCAAACTGACATCAGGAACCTGGCCTGGTGAGTTTTGTTTCTCAGGGGAAAGGGCATCGTTCGTGTCCAGGGCCCGGTGGCCCGGAGTGGCCGGCTGCCTGCTGAAATTCCGCATGTTTCAGGATATCTCCCAGATGCAAGGTGCCCCCACAGGCAACTGTGTCTGGTTTGAGAGTGCCAAGTGCCTCCTGCAAACTGACATCAGGAACCTGGCCTGGTGAGTTTTGTTTCTCAGGGGAAAAGGCATCCTTCGTGTCCAGGGCCCGGTGGCCCGGAGCGGCTGGCTGCCTGCTGAAATTCCGCATGTTTCAGGATATCTCCCAGATGCAAGGTGCCCCCACAGGCAACTGTGTCTGGTTTGAGAGTGCCAAGTGCCTCCTGCAAACTGACATCAGGAACCTGGCCTGGTGAGTTTTGTTTCTCAGGGGAAAGGGCATGGTTCGTGTCCAGGGCCCGGTGGCCCGGAGTGGCCGGCTGCCTGCTGAAATTCCGCATGCTTCAGGATATCTCCCAGATGCAAGGTGCCCCCACAGGCAACTGTGTCTGGTTTGACAGTGCCAAATGCCTCCTGCAAACTGACATCAGGAACCTGGCCTGGTGAGTTTTGTTTCTCAGGGGAAAGGGCATCGTTTGTGTCCAGGGCCCGGTGGCCCGGAGTGGCCGGCTGCCTGCTGAAATTCCGCATGCTTCAGGATATCTCCCAGATGCAAGGTGCCCCCACAGGCAACTGTGTCTGGTTTGAGAGTGCCAAGTGCCTCCTGCAAACTGACATCAGGAACCTGGCCTGGTGAGTTTTGTTTCTCAGGGAAAGGGCATGGTTCCTGTCCAGGGCCCAGTGGCCCGGAGTGGCCGGCTGCCTGCTGAAATTGCGCATGCTTCAGGATATCTCCCAGATGCAAGGTGCCCCCACAGGCAACTGTGTCTGGTTTGACAGTGCCAAGTGCCTCCTGCAAACTGACATCAGGAACCTGGCCTGGTGAGTTTTGTTTCTCAGGGGAAAGGGCATCGTTCGTGTCCAGGGCCCGGTGGCCCGGAGTGGCCGGCTGCCTGCTGAAATTCCGCATGGTTCAGGATATCTCCCAGATGCAAGGTGCCCCCACAGGCAACTGTGTCTGGTTTGACAGTGCCAAGTGCCTCCTGCAAACTGACATCAGGAACCTGGCCTGGTGAGTTTTGTTTCTCAGGGGAAAGGGCATGGTTCGTGTCCAGGGCCCGGTGGCCCGGAGCGGCCGGCTGCCTGCTGAAATTCCGCATGGTTCAGGATATCTCCCAGATGCAAGGTGCCCCCACAGGCAACTGTGTCTGGTTTGAGAGTGCCAAGTGCCTCCTGCAAACTGACATCAGGAACCTGGCCTGGTGAGTTTTGTTTCTCAGGGGAAAGGGCATCGTTCGTGTCCAGGGCCCGGTGGCCCGGAGTGGCCTGCTGCCTGCTGAAATTCCGCATGCTTCAGGATATCTCCCAGATGCAAGGTGCCCCCACAGGCAACTGTGTCTGATTTGACAGTGCCAAGTGCCTCCTGCAAACTGACATCAGGAACCTGGCCTGGTGAGTTTTGTTTCTCAGGGGAAAGGCCATCGTTCGTGTCCAGGGCCCGGTGGCCCGGAGTGGCCGGCTGCCTGCTGAAATTCCGCATGGTTCAGGATATCTCCCAGATGCAAGGTGCCCCCACAGGCAACTGTGTCTGGTTTGAGAGTGCCAAGTGCCTCCTGCAAACTGACATCAGGAACCTGGCCTGGTGAGTTTTGTTTCTCAGGGGAAAGGGCATCGTTCGTGTCCAGGGCCCGGTGGCCCGGAGCGGCCGGCTGCCTGCTGAAATTCCGCATGCTTCAGGATATCTCCCAGATGCAAGGTGCCCCCACAGGCAACTGTGTCTGGTTTGACAGTGCCAAGTGCCTCCTGCAAACTGACATCAGGAACCTGGCCTGGTGAGTTTTGTTTCTCAGGGGAAAGGGCATCGTTTGTGTCCAGGGCCCGGTGGCCCGGAGCGGCCGGCTGCCTGCTGAAATTCCGCATGCTTCAGGATATCTCCCAGATGCAAGGTGCCCCCACAGGCAACTGTGTCTGGTTTGACAGTGCCAAGTGCCTCCTGCAAACTGACATCACGAACCTGGCCTGGTGAGTTTTGTTTCTCAGGGGAAAGGGCATCGTTCGTGTCCAGGGCCCGGTGGCCCGGAGCGGCCGGCTGCCTGCTGAAATTCCGCATGCTTCAGGATATCTCCCAGATGCAAGGTGCCCCCACAGGCAACTGTGTCTGGTTTGAGAGTGCCAAGTGCCTCCTGCAAACTGACATCAGGAACCTGGCCTGGTGAGTTTTGTTTCTCAGGGGAAAGGGCATCGTTCGTGTCCAGGGCCCGGTGGCCCGGAGCGGCCGGCTGCCTGCTGAAATTCCGCATGGTTCAGGATATCTCCCAGATGCAAGGTGCCCCCACAGGCAACTGTGTCTGGTTGGAGAGTGCCAAGTGCCTCCTGCAAACTGACATCAGGAACCTGGCCTGGTGAGTTTTGTTTCTCAGGGGAAAGGGCATGGTTCGTGTCCAGGGCCCGGTGGCCCGGAGTGGCCGGCTGCCTGCTGAAATTCCGCATGCTTCAGGATATCTCCCAGATGCAAGGTGCCCCCACAGGCAACTGTGTCTGGTTTGACAGTGCCAAGTGCCTCCTGCAAACTGACATCAGGAACCTGGCCTGGTGAGTTTTGTTTCTCAGGGGAAAGGGCATGGTTCGTGTCCAGGGCCCGGTGGCCCAGAGTGGCCGGCTGCCTGCTGAAATTCCGCATGCTTCAGGATATCTCCCAGATGCAAGGTGCCCCCACAGGCAACTGTGTCTGGTTTGACAGTGCCAAATGCCTCCTGCAAACTGACATCAGGAACCTGGCCTGGTGAGTTTTGTTTCTCAGGGGAAAGGGCATCGTTCGTGTCCAGGGCCCGGTGGCCCGGAGCGGCCGGCTGCCTGCTGAAATTCCGCATGGTTCCGGATATCTCCCAGATGCAAGGTGCCCCCACAGGCAACTGTGTCTGGTTTGAGAGTGCCAAGTGCCTCCTGCAAACTGACATCAGGAACCTGGCCTGGTGAGTTTTGTTTCTCAGGGGAAAGGGCATGGTTCGTGTCCAGGGCCCGGTGGCCCGGAGTGGCCGGCTGCCTGCTGAAATTCCGCATGCTTCAGGATATCTCCCAGATGCAAGGTGCCCCCACAGGCAACTGTGTCTGGTTTGACAGTGCCAAGTGCCTCCTGCAAACTGACATCAGGAACCTGGCCTGGTGAGTTTTGTTTCTCAGGGGAAAGGGCATTGTTCGTGTCCAGGGCCCGGTGGCCCGGAGCGGCTGGCTGCCTGCTGAAATTCCGCATGTTTCAGGATATCTCCCAGATGCAAGGTGCCCCCACAGGCAACTGTGTCTGGTTTGAGAGTGCCAAGTGCCTCCTGCAAACTGACATCAGGAACCTGGCCTGGTGAGTTTTGTTTCTCAGGGGAAAGGGCATCGTTCTTGTCCAGGGCCCGGTGGCCCAGAGTGGCCGGCTGCCTGCTGAAATTCCGCATGGTTCAGGATATCTCCCAGATGCAAGGTGCCCCCACAGGCAACTGTGTCTGGTTTGACAGTGCCAAATGCCTCCTGCAAACTGACATCAGGAACCTGGCCTGGTGAGTTTTGTTTCTCAGGGAAAGGGCATGGTTCGTGTCCAGGGCCCGGTGGCCCGGAGTGGCCGGCTGCCTGCTGAAATTCCGCATGGTTCAGGATATCTCCCAGATGCAAGGTGCCCCCACAGGCAACTGTGTCTGGTTTGACAGTGCCAAGTGCCTCCTGCAAACTGACATCAGGAACCTGGCCTGGTGAGTTTTGTTTCTCAGGGGAAAGGGCATCGTTCGTGTCCAGGGCCCGGTGGCCCGGAGTGGCCGGCTGCCTGCTGAAATTCCGCATGCTTCAGGATATCTCCCAGATGCAAGGTGCCCCCACAGGCAACTGTGTCTGGTTTGAGAGTGCCAAGTGCCTCCTGCAAACTGACATCAGGAACCTGGCCTGGTGAGTTTTGTTTCTCAGGGGAAAGGGCATCGTTCGTGTCCAGGGCCCGGTGGCCCGGAGCGGCCGGCTGCCTGCTGAAATTCCACATGTTTCAGGATATCTCCCAGATGCAAGGTGCCCCCACAGGCAACTGTGTCTGGTTTGACAGTGCCAAGTGCCTCCTGCAAACTGACATCAGGAACCTGGCCTGGTGAGTTTTGTTTCTCAGGGTAAAGGGCATCGTTCGTGTCCAGGGCCCGGTGGCCCGGAGCGGCCGGCTGCCTGCTGAAATTCCGCATGTTTCAGGATATCTCCCAGATGCAAGGTGCCCCCACAGGCAACTGTGTCTGGTTTGACAGTGCCAAGTGCCTCCTGCAAACTGACATCAGGAACCTGGCCTGGTGAGTTTTGTTTCTCAGGGGAAAGGGCATCGTTCGTGTCCAGGGCCCGGTGGCCCGGAGTGGCCGGCTGCCTGCTGAAATTCCGCATGGTTCAGGATATCTCCCAGATGCAAGGTGCCCCCACAGGCAACTGTGTCTGGTTTGACAGTGCCAAGTGCCTCCTGCAAACTGACATCAGGAACCTGGCCTGGTGAGTTTTGTTTCTCAGGGGAAAGGGCATCGTTCGTGTCCAGGACCCGGTGGCCCGGAGTGGCCGGCTGCCTGCTGAAATTGCGCATGGTTCAGGATATCTCCCAGATGCAAGGTGCCCCCACAGGCAACTGTGTCTGGTTTGACAGTGCCAAGTGCCTCCTGCAAACTGACATCAGGAACCTGGCCTGGTGAGTTTTGTTTCTCAGGGAAAGGGCATGATTCGTGTCCAGGGCCCGGTGGCCCGGAGTGGCCGGCTGCCTGCTGAAATTCCGCATGGTTCAGGATATCTCCCAGATGCAAGGTGCCCCCACAGGCAACTGTGTCTGGTTTGACAGTGCCAAATGCCTCCTGCAAACTGACATCAGGAACCTGGCCTGGTGAGTTTTGTTTCTCAGGGTAAAGGGCATCGTTCGTGTCCAGGGCCCGGTGGCCCGGAGCGGCCGGCTGCCTGCTGAAATTCCGCATGTTTCAGGATATCTCCCAGATGCAAGGTGCCCCCACAGGCAACTGTGTCTGGTTTGACAGTGCCAAGTGCCTCCTGCAAACTGACATCAGGAACCTGGCCTGGTGAGTTTTGTTTCTCAGGGGAAAGGGCATCGTTCGTGTCCAGGGCCCGGTGGCCCGGAGTGGCCGGCTGCCTGCTGAAATTCCGCATGGTTCAGGATATCTCCCAGATGCAAGGTGCCCCCACAGGCAACTGTGTCTGGTTTGACAGTGCCAAGTGCCTCCTGCAAACTGACATCAGGAACCTGGCCTGGTGAGTTTTGTTTCTCAGGGGAAAGGGCATCGTTCGTGTCCAGGGCCCGGTGGCCCGGAGTGGCCGGTGCCTGCTGAAATTGCGCATGGTTCAGGATATCTCCCAGATGCAAGGTGCCCCCACAGGCAACTGTGTCTGGTTTGACAGTGCCAAGTGCCTCCTGCAAACTGACATCAGGAACCTGGCCTGGTGAGTTTTGTTTCTCAGGGAAAGGGCATGATTCGTGTCCAGGGCCCGGTGGCCCGGAGTGGCCGGCTGCCTGCTGAAATTCCGCATGTTTCAGGATATCTCCCAGATGCAAGGTGCCCCCACAGGCAACTGTGTCTGGTTTGAGAGTGCCAAGTGCCTCCTGCAAACTGACATCAGGAACCTGGCCTGGTGAGTTTTGTTTCTCAGGGGAAAGGGCATCGTTCGTGTCCAGGGCCCGGTGGCCCGGAGTGGCCGGCTGCCTGCTGAAATTCCGCATGTTTCAGGATATCTCCCAGATGCAAGGTGCCCCCACAGGCAACTGTGTCTGGTTTGAGAGTGCCAAGTGCCTCCTGCAAACTGACATCAGGAACCTGGCCTGGTGAGTTTTGTTTCTCAGGGGAAAGGGCATCGTTCGTGTCCAGGGCCCGGTGGCCCGGAGTGGCCGGCTGCCTGCTGAAATTCCGCATGCTTCAGGATATCTCCCAGATGCAAGGTGCCCCCACAGGCAACTGTGTCCGGTTTGACAGTGCCAAATGCCTCCTGCAAACTGACATCAGGAACCTGGCCTGTTGAGTTTTCTTTCTCAGGGGAAAGGGCATCGTTCGTGTCCAGGGCCCGGTGGCCCGGAGCGGCCGGCTGCCTGCTGAAATTCCGCATGTTTCAGGATATCTCCCAGATGCAAGGTGCCCCCACAGGCAACTGTGTCTGGTTTGAGAGTGCCAAGTGCCTCCTGCAAACTGACATCAGGAACCTGGCCTGGTGAGTTTTGTTTCTCAGGGGAAAGGGCATCGTTCGTGTCCAGGGCCCGGTGGCCCGGAGTGGCCGGCTGCCTGCTGAAATTCCGCATGCTTCAGGATATCTCCCAGATGCAAGGTGCCCCCACAGGCAACTGTGTCTGGTTTGACAGTGCCAAATGCCTCCTGCAAACTGACATCAGGAACCTGGCCTGGTGAGTTTTGTTTCTCAGGGGAAAGGGCATCGTTTGTGTCCAGGGCCCGGTGGCCCGGGGTGGCCGGCTGCCTGCTGAAATTCCGCATGCTTCAGGATATCTCCCAGATGCAAGGTGCCCCCACAGGCAACTGTGTCTGGTTTGAGAGTGCCAAGTGCCTCCTGCAAACTGACATCAGGAACCTGGCCTGGTGAGTTTTGTTTCTCAGGGAAAGGGCATGGTTCGTGTCCAGGGCCCAGTGGCCCGGAGTGGCCGGCTGCCTGCTGAAATTCCGCATGCTTCAGGATATCTCCCAGATGCAAGGTGCCCCCACAGGCAACTGTGTCTGGTTTGAGAGTGCCAAGTGCCTCCTGCAAACTGACATCAGGAACCTGGCCTGGTGAGTTTTGTTTCTCAGGGGAAAGGGCATGGTTCGTGTCCAGGGCCCGGTGGCCCGGAGTGGCCGGCTGCCTGCTGAAATTCCGCATGCTTCAGGATATCTCCCAGATGCAAGGTGCCCCCACAGGCAACTGTGTCTGGTTTGAGAGTGCCAAGTGCCTCCTGCAAACTGACATCAGGAACCTGGCCTGGTGAGTTTTGTTTCTCAGGGGAAAGGGCATCGTTCGTGTCCAGGGCCCGGTGGCCCGGAGTGGCCGGCTGCCTGCTGAAATTCCGCATGTTTCAGGATATCTCCCAGATGCAAGGTGCCCCCACAGGCAACTGTGTCTGGTTTGAGAGTGCCAAGTGCCTCCTGCAAACTGACATCAGGAACCTGGCCTGGTGAGTTTTGTTTCTCAGGGGAAAGGGCATCGTTTGTGTCCAGGGCCCGGTGGCCCGGAGCGGCCGGCTGCCTGCTGAAATTCCGCATGCTTCAGGATATCTCCCAGATGCAAGGTGCCCCCACAGGCAACTGTGTCTGGTTTGACAGTGCCAAGTGCCTCCTGCAAACTGACATCACGAACCTGGCCTGGTGAGTTTTGTTTCTCAGGGGAAAGGGCATCGTTCGTGTCCAGGGCCCGGTGGCCCGGAGTGGCCGGCTGCCTGCTGAAATTCCGCATGCTTCAGGGTATCTCCCAGATGCAAGGTGCCCCCACAGGCAACTGTGTCTGGTTTGACAGTGCCAAGTGCCTCCTGCAAACTGACATCAGGAACCTGGCCTGGTGAGTTTTGTTTCTCAGGGGAAAGGGCATGGTTCGTGTCCAGGGCCCGGTGGCCCAGAGTGGCCGGCTGCCTGCTGAAATTCCGCATGCTTCAGGATATCTCCCAGATGCAAGGTGCCCCCACAGGCAACTGTGTCTGGTTTGACAGTGCCAAATGCCTCCTGCAAACTGACATCAGGAACCTGGCCTGGTGAGTTTTGTTTCTCAGGGGAAAGGGCATCGTTTGTGTCCAGGGCCCGGTGGCCCGGAGCGGCCGGCTGCCTGCTGAAATTCCGCATGGTTCCGGATATCTCCCAGATGCAAGGTGCCCCCACAGGCAACTGTGTCTGGTTTGAGAGTGCCAAGTGCCTCCTGCAAACTGACATCAGGAACCTGGCCTGGTGAGTTTTGTTTCTCAGGGGAAAGGGCATGGTTCGTGTCCAGGGCCCGGTGGCCCGGAGTGGCCGGCTGCCTGCTGAAATTCCGCATGCTTCAGGATATCTCCCAGATGCAAGGTGCCCCCACAGGCAACTGTGTCTGGTTTGACAGTGCCAAGTGCCTCCTGCAAACTGACATCAGGAACCTGGCCTGGTGAGTTTTGTTTCTCAGGGGAAAGGGCATTGTTCGTGTCCAGGGCCCGGTGGCCCGGAGCGGCTGGCTGCCTGCTGAAATTCCGCATGTTTCAGGATATCTCCCAGATGCAAGGTGCCCCCACAGGCAACTGTGTCTGGTTTGAGAGTGCCAAGTGCCTCCTGCAAACTGACATCAGGAACCTGGCCTGGTGAGTTTTGTTTCTCAGGGGAAAGGGCATCGTTCGTGTCCAGGGCCCGGTGGCCCAGAGTGGCCGGCTGCCTGCTGAAATTCCGCATGGTTCAGGATATCTCCCAGATGCAAGGTGCCCCCACAGGCAACTGTGTCTGGTTTGACAGTGCCAAATGCCTCCTGCAAACTGACATCAGGAACCTGGCCTGGTGAGTTTTGTTTCTCAGGGAAAGGGCATCGTTCGTGTCCAGGGCCCAGTGGCCCGGAGTGGCCGGCTGCCTGCTGAAATTCCGCATGGTGCAGGATATCTCCCAGATGCAAGGTGCCCCCACAGGCAACTGTGTCTGGTTTGAGAGTGCCAAGTGCCTCCTGCAAACTGACATCAGGAACCTGGCCTGGTGAGTTTTGTTTCTCAGGGGAAAGGCCATCGTTCGTGTCCAGGGCCCGGTGGCCCAGAGTGGCCGGCTGCCTGCTGAGATTCCGCATGCTTCAGGATATCTCCCAGATGCAAGGTGCCCCCACAGGCAACTGTGTCTGGTTTGACAGTGCCAAATGCCTCCTGCAAACTGACATCAGGAACCTGGCCTGGTGAGTTTTGTTTCTCAGGGAAAGGGCATGGTTCGTGTCCAGGGCCCGGTGGCCCGGAGTGGCCGGCTGCCTGCTGAAATTCCGCATGGTTCAGGATATCTCCCAGATGCAAGGTGCCCCCACAGGCAACTGTGTCTGGTTTGACAGTGCCAAGTGCCTCCTGCAAACTGACATCAGGAACCTGGCCTGGTGAGTTTTGTTTCTCAGGGGAAAGGGCATGGTTCGTGTCCAGGGCCCGGTGGCCCGGAGTGGCCGGCTGCCTGCTGAAATTCCGCATGCTTCAGGATATCTCCCAGATGCAAGGTGCCCCCACAGGCAACTGTGTCTGGTTTGAGAGTGCCAAGTGCCTCCTGCAAACTGACATCAGGAACCTGGCCTGGTGAGTTTTGTTTCTCAGGGGAAAGGGCATCGTTCGTGTCCAGGGCCCGGTGGCCCGGAGCGGCCGGCTGCCTGCTGAAATTCCGCATGTTTCAGGATATCTCCCAGATGCAAGGTGCCCCCACAGGCAACTGTGTCTGGTTTGACAGTGCCAAGTGCCTCCTGCAAACTGACATCAGGAACCTGGCCTGGTGAGTTTTGTTTCTCAGGGTAAAGGGCATGGTTCGTGTCCAGGGCCCGGTGGCCCGGAGCGGCCGGCTGCCTGCTGAAATTCCGCATGTTTCAGGATATCTCCCAGATGCAAGGTGCCCCCACAGGCAACTGTGTCTGGTTTGACAGTGCCAAGTGCCTCCTGCAAACTGACATCAGGAACCTGGCCTGGTGAGTTTTGTTTCTCAGGGGAAAGGGCATCGTTCGTGTCCAGGGCCCGGTGGCCCGGAGTGGCCGGCTGCCTGCTGAAATTCCGCATGCTTCAGGATATCTCCCAGATGCAAGGTGCCCCCACAGGCAACTGTGTCTGGTTTGACAGTGCCAAGTGCCTCCTGCAAACTGACATCAGGAACCTGGCCTGGTGAGTTTTGTTTCTCAGGGGAAAGGGCATCGTTCGTGTCCAGGACCCGGTGGCCCGGAGTGGCCGGCTGCCTGCTGAAATTGCGCATGGTTCAGGATATCTCCCAGATGCAAGGTGCCCCCACAGGCAACTGTGTCTGG
This sequence comes from Passer domesticus, assembly GCF_036417665.1. NCBI lineage: Eukaryota > Metazoa > Chordata > Aves > Passeriformes > Passeridae > Passer > Passer domesticus. The sequence goes on along the minus strand of NC_087501.1, from coordinate 67,638 downwards.
TTTGACAGTGCCAAGTGCCTCCTGCAAACTGACATCAGGAACCTGGCCTGGTGAGTTTTGTTTCTCAGGGAAAGGGCATGATTCGTGTCCAGGGCCCGGTGGCCCGGAGTGGCCGGCTGCCTGCTGAAATTCCGCATGGTTCAGGATATCTCCCAGATGCAAGGTGCCCCCACAGGCAACTGTGTCTGGTTTGAGAGTGCCAAGTGCCTCCTGCAAACTGACATCAGGAACCTGGCCTGGTGAGTTTTGTTTCTCAGGGGAAAGGGCATCGTTCGTGTCCAGGGCCCGGTGGCCCGGAGTGGCCGGCTGCCTGCTGAAATTCCGCATGTTTCAGGATATCTCCCAGATGCAAGGTGCCCCCACAGGCAACTGTGTCTGGTTTGAGAGTGCCAAGTGCCTCCTGCAAACTGACATCAGGAACCTGGCCTGGTGAGTTTTGTTTCTCAGGGGAAAGGGCATCGTTCGTGTCCAGGGCCCGGTGGCCCGGAGTGGCCGGCTGCCTGCTGAAATTCCGCATGCTTCAGGATATCTCCCAGATGCAAGGTGCCCCCACAGGCAACTGTGTCTGGTTTGACAGTGCCAAATGCCTCCTGCAAACTGACATCAGGAACCTGGCCTGTTGAGTTTTCTTTCTCAGGGGAAAGGGCATCGTTCGTGTCCAGGGCCCGGTGGCCCGGAGCGGCCGGCTGCCTGCTGAAATTCCGCATGTTTCAGGATATCTCCCAGATGCAAGGTGCCCCCACAGGCAACTGTGTCTGGTTTGAGAGTGCCAAGTGCCTCCTGCAAACTGACATCAGGAACCTGGCCTGGTGAGTTTTGTTTCTCAGGGGAAAGGGCATCGTTCGTGTCCAGGGCCCGGTGGCCCGGAGTGGCCGGCTGCCTGCTGAAATTCCGCATGCTTCAGGATATCTCCCAGATGCAAGGTGCCCCCACAGGCAACTGTGTCTGGTTTGACAGTGCCAAATGCCTCCTGCAAACTGACATCAGGAACCTGGCCTGGTGAGTTTTGTTTCTCAGGGGAAAGGGCATCGTTTGTGTCCAGGGCCCGGTGGCCCGGGGTGGCCGGCTGCCTGCTGAAATTCCGCATGCTTCAGGATATCTCCCAGATGCAAGGTGCCCCCACAGGCAACTGTGTCTGGTTTGAGAGTGCCAAGTGCCTCCTGCAAACTGACATCAGGAACCTGGCCTGGTGAGTTTTGTTTCTCAGGGAAAGGGCATGGTTCGTGTCCAGGGCCCAGTGGCCCGGAGTGGCCGGCTGCCTGCTGAAATTCCGCATGCTTCAGGATATCTCCCAGATGCAAGGTGCCCCCACAGGCAACTGTGTCTGGTTTGAGAGTGCCAAGTGCCTCCTGCAAACTGACATCAGGAACCTGGCCTGGTGAGTTTTGTTTCTCAGGGGAAAGGGCATGGTTCGTGTCCAGGGCCCGGTGGCCCGGAGTGGCCGGCTGCCTGCTGAAATTCCGCATGCTTCAGGATATCTCCCAGATGCAAGGTGCCCCCACAGGCAACTGTGTCTGGTTTGAGAGTGCCAAGTGCCTCCTGCAAACTGACATCAGGAACCTGGCCTGGTGAGTTTTGTTTCTCAGGGGAAAGGGCATCGTTCGTGTCCAGGGCCCGGTGGCCCGGAGTGGCCGGCTGCCTGCTGAAATTCCGCATGTTTCAGGATATCTCCCAGATGCAAGGTGCCCCCACAGGCAACTGTGTCTGGTTTGAGAGTGCCAAGTGCCTCCTGCAAACTGACATCAGGAACCTGGCCTGGTGAGTTTTGTTTCTCAGGGGAAAGGGCATCGTTTGTGTCCAGGGCCCGGTGGCCCGGAGCGGCCGGCTGCCTGCTGAAATTCCGCATGCTTCAGGATATCTCCCAGATGCAAGGTGCCCCCACAGGCAACTGTGTCTGGTTTGACAGTGCCAAGTGCCTCCTGCAAACTGACATCACGAACCTGGCCTGGTGAGTTTTGTTTCTCAGGGGAAAGGGCATCGTTCGTGTCCAGGGCCCGGTGGCCCGGAGTGGCCGGCTGCCTGCTGAAATTCCGCATGCTTCAGGGTATCTCCCAGATGCAAGGTGCCCCCACAGGCAACTGTGTCTGGTTTGACAGTGCCAAGTGCCTCCTGCAAACTGACATCAGGAACCTGGCCTGGTGAGTTTTGTTTCTCAGGGGAAAGGGCATCGTTCGTGTCCAGGGCCCGGTGGCCCGGAGCGGCCGGCTGCCTGCTAAAATTCCGCATGTTTCAGGATATCTTCCAGATGCAAGGTGCCCCCACAGGCAACTGTGTCTGGTTTGAGAGTGCCAAGTGCCTCCTGCAAACTGACATCAGGAACCTGGCCTGGTGAGTTTTGTTTCTCAGGGGAAAGGGCATGGTTCGTGTCCAGGGCCCGGTGGCCCAGAGTGGCCGGCTGCCTGCTGAAATTCCGCATGCTTCAGGATATCTCCCAGATGCAAGGTGCCCCCACAGGCAACTGTGTCTGGTTTGACAGTGCCAAATGCCTCCTGCAAACTGACATCAGGAACCTGGCCTGGTGAGTTTTGTTTCTCAGGGGAAAGGGCATCGTTTGTGTCCAGGGCCCGGTGGCCCGGAGCGGCCGGCTGCCTGCTGAAATTCCGCATGGTTCCGGATATCTCCCAGATGCAAGGTGCCCCCACAGGCAACTGTGTCTGGTTTGAGAGTGCCAAGTGCCTCCTGCAAACTGACATCAGGAACCTGGCCTGGTGAGTTTTGTTTCTCAGGGGAAAGGGCATGGTTCGTGTCCAGGGCCCGGTGGCCCGGAGTGGCCGGCTGCCTGCTGAAATTCCGCATGCTTCAGGATATCTCCCAGATGCAAGGTGCCCCCACAGGCAACTGTGTCTGGTTTGACAGTGCCAAGTGCCTCCTGCAAACTGACATCAGGAACCTGGCCTGGTGAGTTTTGTTTCTCAGGGGAAAGGGCATTGTTCGTGTCCAGGGCCCGGTGGCCCGGAGCGGCTGGCTGCCTGCTGAAATTCCGCATGTTTCAGGATATCTCCCAGATGCAAGGTGCCCCCACAGGCAACTGTGTCTGGTTTGAGAGTGCCAAGTGCCTCCTGCAAACTGACATCAGGAACCTGGCCTGGTGAGTTTTGTTTCTCAGGGGAAAGGGCATCGTTCGTGTCCAGGGCCCGGTGGCCCAGAGTGGCCGGCTGCCTGCTGAAATTCCGCATGGTTCAGGATATCTCCCAGATGCAAGGTGCCCCCACAGGCAACTGTGTCTGGTTTGACAGTGCCAAATGCCTCCTGCAAACTGACATCAGGAACCTGGCCTGGTGAGTTTTGTTTCTCAGGGAAAGGGCATCGTTCGTGTCCAGGGCCCAGTGGCCCGGAGTGGCCGGCTGCCTGCTGAAATTCCGCATGGTGCAGGATATCTCCCAGATGCAAGGTGCCCCCACAGGCAACTGTGTCTGGTTTGAGAGTGCCAAGTGCCTCCTGCAAACTGACATCAGGAACCTGGCCTGGTGAGTTTTGTTTCTCAGGGGAAAGGCCATCGTTCGTGTCCAGGGCCCGGTGGCCCAGAGTGGCCGGCTGCCTGCTGAGATTCCGCATGCTTCAGGATATCTCCCAGATGCAAGGTGCCCCCACAGGCAACTGTGTCTGGTTTGACAGTGCCAAATGCCTCCTGCAAACTGACATCAGGAACCTGGCCTGGTGAGTTTTGTTTCTCAGGGAAAGGGCATGGTTCGTGTCCAGGGCCCGGTGGCCCGGAGTGGCCGGCTGCCTGCTGAAATTCCGCATGGTTCAGGATATCTCCCAGATGCAAGGTGCCCCCACAGGCAACTGTGTCTGGTTTGACAGTGCCAAGTGCCTCCTGCAAACTGACATCAGGAACCTGGCCTGGTGAGTTTTGTTTCTCAGGGGAAAGGGCATGGTTCGTGTCCAGGGCCCGGTGGCCCGGAGTGGCCGGCTGCCTGCTGAAATTCCGCATGCTTCAGGATATCTCCCAGATGCAAGGTGCCCCCACAGGCAACTGTGTCTGGTTTGAGAGTGCCAAGTGCCTCCTGCAAACTGACATCAGGAACCTGGCCTGGTGAGTTTTGTTTCTCAGGGGAAAGGGCATCGTTCGTGTCCAGGGCCCGGTGGCCCGGAGCGGCCGGCTGCCTGCTGAAATTCCGCATGTTTCAGGATATCTCCCAGATGCAAGGTGCCCCCACAGGCAACTGTGTCTGGTTTGACAGTGCCAAGTGCCTCCTGCAAACTGACATCAGGAACCTGGCCTGGTGAGTTTTGTTTCTCAGGGTAAAGGGCATGGTTCGTGTCCAGGGCCCGGTGGCCCGGAGCGGCCGGCTGCCTGCTGAAATTCCGCATGTTTCAGGATATCTCCCAGATGCAAGGTGCCCCCACAGGCAACTGTGTCTGGTTTGACAGTGCCAAGTGCCTCCTGCAAACTGACATCAGGAACCTGGCCTGGTGAGTTTTGTTTCTCAGGGGAAAGGGCATCGTTCGTGTCCAGGGCCCGGTGGCCCGGAGTGGCCGGCTGCCTGCTGAAATTCCGCATGCTTCAGGATATCTCCCAGATGCAAGGTGCCCCCACAGGCAACTGTGTCTGGTTTGACAGTGCCAAGTGCCTCCTGCAAACTGACATCAGGAACCTGGCCTGGTGAGTTTTGTTTCTCAGGGGAAAGGGCATCGTTCGTGTCCAGGACCCGGTGGCCCGGAGTGGCCGGCTGCCTGCTGAAATTGCGCATGGTTCAGGATATCTCCCAGATGCAAGGTGCCCCCACAGGCAACTGTGTCTGGTTTGACAGTGCCAAGTGCCTCCTGCAAACTGACATCAGGAACCTGGCCTGGTGAGTTTTGTTTCTCAGGGAAAGGGCATGATTCGTGTCCAGGGCCCGGTGGCCCGGAGTGGCCGGCTGCCTGCTGAAATTCCGCATGGTTCAGGATATCTCCCAGATGCAAGGTGCCCCCACAGGCAACTGTGTCTGGTTTGACAGTGCCAAGTGCCTCCTGCAAACTGACATCAGGAACCTGGCCTGGTGAGTTTTGTTTCTCAGGGGAAAGGGCATCGTTCTTGTCCAGGGCCCGGTGGCCCGGAGTGGCCGGCTGCCTGCTGAAATTCCGCATGGTTCAGGATATCTCCCAGATGCAAGGTGCCCCCACAGGCAACTGTGTCTGGTTTGACAGTGCCAAATGCCTCCTGCAAACTGACATCAGGAACCTGGCCTGGTGAGTTTTGTTTCTCAGGGTAAAGGGCATCGTTCGTGTCCAGGGCCCGGTGGCCCGGAGCGGCCGGCTGCCTGCTGAAATTCCGCATGTTTCAGGATATCTCCCAGATGCAAGGTGCCCCCACAGGCAACTGTGTCTGGTTTGACAGTGCCAAGTGCCTCCTGCAAACTGACATCAGGAACCTGGCCTGGTGAGTTTTGTTTCTCAGGGGAAAGGGCATCGTTCGTGTCCAGGGCCCGGTGGCCCGGAGTGGCCGGCTGCCTGCTGAAATTCCGCATGGTTCAGGATATCTCCCAGATGCAAGGTGCCCCCACAGGCAACTGTGTCTGGTTTGACAGTGCCAAGTGCCTCCTGCAAACTGACATCAGGAACCTGGCCTGGTGAGTTTTGTTTCTCAGGGGAAAGGGCATCGTTCGTGTCCAGGGCCCGGTGGCCCGGAGTGGCCGGCTGCCTGCTGAAATTGCGCATGGTTCAGGATATCTCCCAGATGCAAGGTGCCCCCACAGGCAACTGTGTCTGGTTTGACAGTGCCAAGTGCCTCCTGCAAACTGACATCAGGAACCTGGCCTGGTGAGTTTTGTTTCTCAGGGAAAGGGCATGATTCGTGTCCAGGGCCCGGTGGCCCGGAGTGGCCGGCTGCCTGCTGAAATTCCGCATGGTTCAGGATATCTCCCAGATGCAAGGTGCCCCCACAGGCAACTGTGTCTGGTTTGAGAGTGCCAAGTGCCTCCTGCAAACTGACATCAGGAACCTGGCCTGGTGAGTTTTGTTTCTCAGGGGAAAGGGCATCGTTCGTGTCCAGGGCCCGGTGGCCCGGAGTGGCCGGCTGCCTGCTGAAATTCCGCATGTTTCAGGATATCTCCCAGATGCAAGGTGCCCCCACAGGCAACTGTGTCTGGTTTGACAGTGCCAAGTGCCTCCTGCAAACTGACATCAGGAACCTGGCCTGGTGAGTTTTGTTTCTCAGGGGAAAGGGCATGGTTCGTGTCCAGGGCCCGGTGGCCCGGAGTGGCCGGCTGCCTGCTGAATTTCCGCATGGTTCAGGATATCTCCCAGATGCAAGGTGCCCCCACAGGCAACTGTGTCTGGTTTGACACTGCCAAATGCCTCCTGCAAACTGACATCAGGAACCTGGCCTGGTGAGTTTTGTTTCTCAGGGGAAAGGGCATCGTTCGTGTCCAGGGCCCGGTGGCCCGGAGCGGCCGGCTGCCTGCTGAAATTCCGCATGTTTCAGGATATCTCCCAGATGCAAGGTGCCCCCACAGGCAACTGTGTCTGGTTTGAGAGTGCCAAGTGCCTCCTGCAAACTGACATCAGGAACCTGGCCTGGTGAGTTTTGTTTCTCAGGGAAAGGGCATCGTTCGTGTCCAGGGCCCAGTGGCCCGGAGTGGCCAGCTGCCTGCTGAAATTCCGCATGGTGCAGGATATCTCCCAGATGCAAGGTGCCCCCACAGGCAACTGTGTCTGGTTTGAGAGTGCCAAGTGCCTCCTGCAAACTGACATCAGGAACCTGGCCTGGTGAGTTTTGTTTCTCAGGGGAAAGGCCATCGTTCGTGTCCAGGGCCCGGTGGCCCAGAGTGGCCGGCTGCCTGCTGAGATTCCGCATGCTTCAGGATATCTCCCAGATGCAAGGTGCCCCCACAGGCAACTGTGTCTGGTTTGACAGTGCCAAATGCCTCCTGCAAACTGACATCAGGAACCTGGCCTGGTGAGTTTTGTTTCTCAGGGAAAGGGCATGGTTCGTGTCCAGGGCCCGGTGGCCCGGAGTGGCCGGCTGCCTGCTGAAATTCCGCATGGTTCAGGATATCTCCCAGATGCAAGGTGCCCCCACAGGCAACTGTGTCTGGTTTGACAGTGCCAAGTGCCTCCTGCAAACTGACATCAGGAACCTGGCCTGGTGAGTTTTGTTTCTCAGGGGAAAGGGCATGGTTCGTGTCCAGGGCCCGGTGGCCCGGAGTGGCCGGCTGCCTGCTGAAATTCCGCATGCTTCAGGATATCTCCCAGATGCAAGGTGCCCCCACAGGCAACTGTGTCTGGTTTGAGAGTGCCAAGTGCCTCCTGCAAACTGACATCAGGAACCTGGCCTGGTGAGTTTTGTTTCTCAGGGGAAAGGGCATCGTTCGTGTCCAGGGCCCGGTGGCCCGGAGCGGCCGGCTGCCTGCTGAAATTCCGCATGTTTCAGGATATCTCCCAGATGCAAGGTGCCCCCACAGGCAACTGTGTCTGGTTTGACAGTGCCAAGTGCCTCCTGCAAACTGACATCAGGAACCTGGCCTGGTGAGTTTTGTTTCTCAGGGGAAAGGGCATGGTTCGTGTCCAGGGCCCGGTGGCCCGGAGCGGCCGGCTGCCTGCTGAAATTCCGCATGGTTCAGGATATCTCCCAGATGCAAGGTGCCCCCACAGGCAACTGTGTCTGGTTTGACAGTGCCAAGTGCCTCCTGCAAACTGACATCAGGAACCTGGCCTGGTGAGTTTTGTTTCTCAGGGGAAAGGGCATCGTTCGTGTCCAGGGCCCGGTGGCCCGGAGTGGCCGGCTGCCTGCTGAAATTCCGCATGCTTCAGGATATCTCCCAGATGCAAGGTGCCCCCACAGGCAACTGTGTCTGGTTTGACAGTGCCAAGTGCCTCCTGCAAACTGACATCAGGAACCTGGCCTGGTGAGTTTTGTTTCTCAGGGGAAAGGGCATCGTTCGTGTCCAGGACCCGGTGGCCCGGAGTGGCCGGCTGCCTGCTGAAATTGCGCATGGTTCAGGATATCTCCCAGATGCAAGGTGCCCCCACAGGCAACTGTGTCTGGTTTGACAGTGCCAAGTGCCTCCTGCAAACTGACATCAGGAACCTGGCCTGGTGAGTTTTGTTTCTCAGGGAAAGGGCATGATTCGTGTCCAGGGCCCGGTGGCCCGGAGCGGCCGGCTGCCTGCTGAAATTCCGCATGGTTCAGGATATCTCCCAGATGCAAGGTGCCCCCACAGGCAACTGTGTCTGGTTTGACAGTGCCAAGTGCCTCCTGCAAACTGACATCAGGAACCTGGCCTGGTGAGTTTTGTTTCTCAGGGGAAAGGGCATCGTTCTTGTCCAGGGCGCGGTGGCCCGGAGTGGCCGGCTGCCTGCTGAAATTCCGCATGGTTCAGGATATCTCCCAGATGCAAGGTGCCCCCACAGGCAACTGTGTCTGGTTTGACAGTGCCAAATGCCTCCTGCAAACTGACATCAGGAACCTGGCCTGGTGAGTTTTGTTTCTCAGGGTAAAGGGCATCGTTCGTGTCCAGGGCCCGGTGGCCCGGAGCGGCCGGCTGCCTGCTGAAATTCCGCATGTTTCAGGATATCTCCCAGATGCAAGGTGCCCCCACAGGCAACTGTGTCTGGTTTGACAGTGCCAAGTGCCTCCTGCAAACTGACATCAGGAACCTGGCCTGGTGAGTTTTGTTTCTCAGGGGAAAGGGCATCGTTCGTGTCCAGGGCCCGGTGGCCCGGAGTGGCCGGCTGCCTGCTGAAATTCCGCATGGTTCAGGATATCTCCCAGATGCAAGGTGCCCCCACAGGCAACTGTGTCTGGTTTGACAGTGCCAAGTGCCTCCTGCAAACTGACATCAGGAACCTGGCCTGGTGAGTTTTGTTTCTCAGGGGAAAGGGCATCGTTCGTGTCCAGGGCCCGGTGGCCCGGAGTGGCCGGCTGCCTGCTGAAATTGCGCATGGTTCAGGATATCTCCCAGATGCAAGGTGCCCCCACAGGCAACTGTGTCTGGTTTGACAGTGCCAAGTGCCTCCTGCAAACTGACATCAGGAACCTGGCCTGGTGAGTTTTGTTTCTCAGGGAAAGGGCATGATTCGTGTCCAGGGCCCGGTGGCCCGGAGTGGCCGGCTGCCTGCTGAAATTCCGCATGGTTCAGGATATCTCCCAGATGCAAGGTGCCCCCACAGGCAACTGTGTCTGGTTTGAGAGTGCCAAGTGCCTCCTGCAAACTGACATCAGGAACCTGGCCTGGTGAGTTTTGTTTCTCAGGGGAAAGGGCATCGTTCGTGTCCAGGGCCCGGTGGCCCGGAGTGGCCGGCTGCCTGCTGAAATTCCGCATGTTTCAGGATATCTCCCAGATGCAAGGTGCCCCCACAGGCAACTGTGTCTGGTTTGACAGTGCCAAGTGCCTCCTGCAAACTGACATCAGGAACCTGGCCTGGTGAGTTTTGTTTCTCAGGGGAAAGGGCATGGTTCGTGTCCAGGGCCCGGTGGCCCGGAGTGGCCGGCTGCCTGCTGAAATTCCGCATGGTTCAGGATATCTCCCAGATGCAAGGTGCCCCCACAGGCAACTGTGTCTGGTTTGACACTGCCAAATGCCTCCTGCAAACTGACATCAGGAACCTGGCCTGGTGAGTTTTGTTTCTCAGGGGAAAGGGCATCGTTCGTGTCCAGGGCCCGGTGGCCCGGAGCGGCCGGCTGCCTGCTGAAATTCCGCATGTTTCAGGATATCTCCCAGATGCAAGGTGCCCCCACAGGCAACTGTGTCTGGTTTGAGAGTGCCAAGTGCCTCCTGCAAACTGACATCAGGAACCTGGCCTGGTGAGTTTTGTTTCTCAGGGAAAGGGCATCGTTCGTGTCCAGGGCCCAGTGGCCCGGAGTGGCCAGCTGCCTGCTGAAATTCCGCATGGTGCAGGATATCTCCCAGATGCAAGGTGCCCCCACAGGCAACTGTGTCTGGTTTGAGAGTGCCAAGTGCCTCCTGCAAACTGACATCAGGAACCTGGCCTGGTGAGTTTTGTTTCTCAGGGGAAAGGCCATCGTTCGTGTCCAGGGCCCGGTGGCCCAGAGTGGCCGGCTGCCTGCTGAGATTCCGCATGCTTCAGGATATCTCCCAGATGCAAGGTGCCCCCACAGGCAACTGTGTCTGGTTTGACAGTGCCAAATGCCTCCTGCAAACTGACATCAGGAACCTGGCCTGGTGAGTTTTGTTTCTCAGGGAAAGGGCATGGTTCGTGTCCAGGGCCCGGTGGCCCGGAGTGGCCGGCTGCCTGCTGAAATTCCGCATGGTTCAGGATATCTCCCAGATGCAAGGTGCCCCCACAGGCAACTGTGTCTGGTTTGACAGTGCCAAGTGCCTCCTGCAAACTGACATCAGGAACCTGGCCTGGTGAGTTTTGTTTCTCAGGGGAAAGGGCATGGTTCGTGTCCAGGGCCCGGTGGCCCGGAGTGGCCGGCTGCCTGCTGAAATTCCGCATGCTTCAGGATATCTCCCAGATGCAAGGTGCCCCCACAGGCAACTGTGTCTGGTTTGAGAGTGCCAAGTGCCTCCTGCAAACTGACATCAGGAACCTGGCCTGGTGAGTTTTGTTTCTCAGGGGAAAGGGCATCGTTCGTGTCCAGGGCCCGGTGGCCCGGAGCGGCCGGCTGCCTGCTGAAATTCCGCATGTTTCAGGATATCTCCCAGATGCAAGGTGCCCCCACAGGCAACTGTGTCTGGTTTGACAGTGCCAAGTGCCTCCTGCAAACTGACATCAGGAACCTGGCCTGGTGAGTTTTGTTTCTCAGGGTAAAGGGCATGGTTCGTGTCCAGGGCCCGGTGGCCCGGAGCGGCCGGCTGCCTGCTGAAATTCCGCATGTTTCAGGATATCTCCCAGATGCAAGGTGCCCCCACAGGCAACTGTGTCTGGTTTGACAGTGCCAAGTGCCTCCTGCAAACTGACATCAGGAACCTGGCCTGGTGAGTTTTGTTTCTCAGGGGAAAGGGCATCGTTCGTGTCCAGGGCCCGGTGGCCCGGAGTGGCCGGCTGCCTGCTGAAATTCCGCATGCTTCAGGATATCTCCCAGATGCAAGGTGCCCCCACAGGCAACTGTGTCTGGTTTGACAGTGCCAAGTGCCTCCTGCAAACTGACATCAGGAACCTGGCCTGGTGAGTTTTGTTTCTCAGGGGAAAGGGCATCGTTCGTGTCCAGGACCCGGTGGCCCGGAGTGGCCGGCTGCCTGCTGAAATTGCGCATGGTTCAGGATATCTCCCAGATGCAAGGTGCCCCCACAGGCAACTGTGTCTGGTTTGACAGTGCCAAGTGCCTCCTGCAAACTGACATCAGGAACCTGGCCTGGTGAGTTTTGTTTCTCAGGGAAAGGGCATGATTCGTGTCCAGGGCCCGGTGGCCCGGAGTGGCCGGCTGCCTGCTGAAATTCCGCATGGTTCAGGATATCTCCCAGATGCAAGGTGCCCCCACAGGCAACTGTGTCTGGTTTGACAGTGCCAAGTGCCTCCTGCAAACTGACATCAGCAACCTGGCCTGGTGAGTTTTGTTTCTCAGGGGAAAGGGCATCGTTCTTGTCCAGGGCCCGGTGGCCCGGAGTGGCGGGCTGCCTGCTGAAATTCCACATGGTTCAGGATATCTCCCAGATGCAAGGTGCCCCCACAGGCAACTGTGTCTGGTTTGACAGTGCCAAATGCCTCCTGCAAACTGACATCAGGAACCTGGCCTGGTGAGTTTTGTTTCTCAGGGTAAAGGGCATCGTTCGTGTCCAGGGCCCGGTGGCCCGGAGCGGCCGGCTGCCTGCTGAAATTCCGCATGTTTCAGGATATCTCCCAGATGCAAGGTGCCCCCACAGGCAACTGTGTCTGGTTTGACAGTGCCAAGTGCCTCCTGCAAACTGACATCAGGAACCTGGCCTGGTGAGTTTTGTTTCTCAGGGGAAAGGGCATCGTTCGTGTCCAGGGCCCGGTGGCCCGGAGTGGCCGGCTGCCTGCTGAAATTCCGCATGGTTCAGGATATCTCCCAGATGCAAGGTGCCCCCACAGGCAACTGTGTCTGGTTTGACAGTGCCAAGTGCCTCCTGCAAACTGACATCAGGAACCTGGCCTGGTGAGTTTTGTTTCTCAGGGGAAAGGGCATCGTTCGTGTCCAGGGCCCGGTGGCCCGGAGTGGCCGGCTGCCTGCTGAAATTGCGCATGGTTCAGGATATCTCCCAGATGCAAGGTGCCCCCACAGGCAACTGTGTCTGGTTTGACAGTGCCAAGTGCCTCCTGCAAACTGACATCAGGAACCTGGCCTGGTGAGTTTTGTTTCTCAGGGAAAGGGCATGATTCGTGTCCAGGGCCCGGTGGCCCGGAGTGGCCGGCTGCCTGCTGAAATTCCGCATGGTTCAGGATATCTCCCAGATGCAAGGTGCCCCCACAGGCAACTGTGTCTGGTTTGAGAGTGCCAAGTGCCTCCTGCAAACTGACATCAGGAACCTGGCCTGGTGAGTTTTGTTTCTCAGGGGAAAGGGCATCGTTCGTGTCCAGGGCCCGGTGGCCCGGAGTGGCCGGCTGCCTGCTGAAATTCCGCATGTTTCAGGATATCTCCCAGATGCAAGGTGCCCCCACAGGCAACTGTGTCTGGTTTGACAGTGCCAAGTGCCTCCTGCAAACTGACATCAGGAACCTGGCCTGGTGAGTTTTGTTTCTCAGGGGAAAGGGCATGGTTCGTGTCCAGGGCCCGGTGGCCCGGAGTGGCCAGCTGCCTGCTGAAATTCCGCATGGTTCAGGATATCTCCCAGATGCAAGGTGCCCCCACAGGCAACTGTGTCTGGTTTGACACTGCCAAATGCCTCCTGCAAACTGACATCAGGAACCTGGCCTGGTGAGTTTTGTTTCTCAGGGGAAAGGGCATCGTTCGTGTCCAGGGCCCGGTGGCCCGGAGCGGCCGGCTGCCTGCTGAAATTCCGCATGTTTCAGGATATCTCCCAGATGCAAGGTGCCCCCACAGGCAACTGTGTCTGGTTTGACAGTGCCAAGTGCCTCCTGCAAACTGACATCAGGAACCTGGCCTGGTGAGTTTTGTTTCTCAGGGGAAAGGCCATGGTTCGTGTCCAGGGCCCGGTGGCCCGGAGTGGCCGGCTGCCTGCTGAAATTCCGCATGCTTCAGGATATCTCCCAGATGCAAGGTGCCCCCACAGGCAACTGTGTCTGGTTTGACAGTGCCAAATGCCTCCTGCAAACTGACATCAGGAACCTGGCCTGGTGAGTTTTGTTTCTCAGGGGAAAGGGCATCGTTTGTGTCCAGGGCCCGGTGGCCCGGGGTGGCCGGCTGCCTGCTGAAATTCCGCATGCTTCAGGATATCTCCCAGATGCAAGGTGCCCCCACAGGCAACTGTGTCTGGTTTGAGAGTGCCAAGTGCCTCCTGCAAACTGACATCAGGAACCTGGCCTGGTGAGTTTTGTTTCTCAGGGAAAGGGCATGGTTCGTGTCCAGGGACCAGTGGCCCGGAGTGGCCGGCTGCCTGCTGAAATTCCGCATGCTTCAGGATATCTCCCAGATGCAAGGTGCCCCCACAGGCAACTGTGTCTGGTTTGAGAGTGCCAAGTGCCTCCTGCAAACTGACATCAGGAACCTGGCCTGGTGAGTTTTGTTTCTCAGGGGAAAGGGCATGGTTCGTGTCCAGGGCCCGGTGGCCCGGAGTGGCCGGCTGCCTGCTGAAATTCCGCATGCTTCAGGATATCTCCCAGATGCAAGGTGCCCCCACAGGCAACTGTGTCTGGTTTGAGAGTGCCAAGTGCCTCCTGCAAACTGACATCAGGAACCTGGCCTGGTGAGTTTTGTTTCTCAGGGGAAAGGGCATCGTTCGTGTCCAGGGCCCGGTGGCCCGGAGTGGCCGGCTGCCTGCTGAAATTCCGCATGTTTCAGGATATCTCCCAGATGCAAGGTGCCCCCACAGGCAACTGTGTCTGGTTTGAGAGTGCCAAGTGCCTCCTGCAAACTGACATCAGGAACCTGGCCTGGTGAGTTTTGTTTCTCAAGGGAAAGGGCATGGTTCGTGTCCAGGGCCCGGTGGCCCGGAGTGGCCGGCTGCCTGCTGAAATTCCGCATGGTTCAGGATATCTCCCAGATGCAAGGTGCCCCCACAGGCAACTGTGTCTGGTTTGACAGTGCCAAATGCCTCCTGCAAACTGACATCAGGAACCTGGCCTGGTGAGTTTTGTTTCTCAGGGGAAAGGGCATCGTTCGTGTCCAGGGCCCGGTGGCCCGGAGCGGCCGGCTGCCTGCTGAAATTCCGCATGTTTCAGGATATCTCCCAGATGCAAGGTGCCCCCACAGGCAACTGTGTCTGGTTTGAGAGTGCCAAGTGCCTCCTGCAAACTGACATCAGGAACCTGGCCTGGTGAGTTTTGTTTCTCAGGGGAAAGGGCATGGTTCGTGTCCAGGGCCCGGTGGCCCGGAGTGGCCGGCTGCCTGCTGAAATTCCGCATGTTTCAGGATATCTCCCAGATGCAAGGTGCCCCCACAGGCAACTGTGTCTGGTTTGACAGTGCCAAATGCCTCCTGCAAACTGACATCAGGAACCTGGCCTGGTGAGTTTTGTTTCTCAGGGGAAAGGGCATCGTTTGTGTCCAGGGCCCGGTGGCCCGGGGTGGCCGGCTGCCTGCTGAAATTCCGCATGCTTCAGGATATCTCCCAGATGCAAGGTGCCCCCACAGGCAACTGTGTCTGGTTTGAGAGTGCCAAGTGCCTCCTGCAAACTGACATCAGGAACCTGGCCTGGTGAGTTTTGTTTCTCAGGGAAAGGGCATGGTTCGTGTCCAGGGCCCAGTGGCCCGGAGTGGCCGGCTGCCTGCTGAAATTCCGCATGCTTCAGGATATCTCCCAGATGCAAGGTGCCCCCACAGGCAACTGTGTCTGGTTTGAGAGTGCCAAGTGCCTCCTGCAAACTGACATCAGGAACCTGGCCTGGTGAGTTTTGTTTCTCAGGGGAAAGGGCATCGTTCGTGTCCAGGGCCCGGTGGCCCGGAGTGGCCGGCTGCCTGCTGAAATTCCGCATGGTTCAGGATATCTCCCAGATGCAAGGTGCCCCCACAGGCAACTGTGTCTGGTTTGACAGTGCCAAGTGCCTCCTGCAAACTGACATCAGGAACCTGGCCTGGTGAGTTTTGTTTCTCAGGGGAAAGGGCATCGTTCGTGTCCAGGGCCCGGTGGCCCGGAGTGGCCGGCTGCCTGCTGAAATTCCGCATGGTTCAGGATATCTCCCAGATGCAAGGTGCCCCCACAGGCAACTGTGTCTGGTTTGAGAGTGCCAAGTGCCTCCTGCAAACTGACATCAGGAACCTGGCCTGGTGAGTTTTGTTTCTCAGGGGAAAGGGCATCGTTCGTGTCCAGGGCCCGGTGGCCCGGAGTGGCCGGCTGCCTGCTGAAATTCCGCATGCTTCAGGATATCTCCCAGATGCAAGGTGCCCCCACAGGCAACTGTGTCTGATTTGACAGTGCCAAGTGCCTCCTGCAAACTGACATCAGGAACCTGGCCTGGTGAGTTTTGTTTCTCAGGGGAAAGGCCATCGTTCGTGTCCAGGGCCCGGTGGCCCGGAGTGGCCGGCTGCCTGCTGAAATTCCGCATGCTTCAGGATATCTCCCAGATGCAAGGTGCCCCCACAGGCAACTGTGTCTGGTTTGAGAGTGCCAAGTGCCTCCTGCAAACTGACATCACGAACCTGGCCTGGTGAGTTTTGTTTCTCAGGGGAAAGGGCATGGTTCGTGTCCAGGGCCCGGTGGCCCGGAGTGGCCGGCTGCCTGCTGAAATTCCGCATGCTTCAGGATATCTCCCAGATGCAAGGTGCCCCCACAGGCAACTGTGTCTGGTTTGAGAGTGCCAAGTGCCTCCTGCAAACTGACATCAGGAACCTGGCCTGGTGAGTTTTGTTTCTCAGGGGAAAGGGCATCGTTCGTGTCCAGGGCCCGGTGGCCCGGAGCGGCCGGCTGCCTGCTGAAATTCCGCATGTTTCAGGATATCTCCCAGATGCAAGGTGCCCCCACAGGCAACTGTGTCTGGTTTGAGAGTGCCAAGTGCCTCCTGCAAACTGACATCAGGAACCTGGCCTGGTGAGTTTTGTTTCTCAGGGGAAAGGGCATCGTTCGTGTCCAGGGCCCGGTGGCCCGGAGCGGCCGGCTGCCTGCTGAAATTCCGCATGTTTCAGGATATCTCCCAGATGCAAGGTGCCCCCACAGGCAACTGTGTCTGGTTTGAGAGTGCCAAGTGCCTCCTGCAAACTGACATCAGGAACCTGGCCTGGTGAGTTTTGTTTCTCAGGGGAAAGGGCATCGTTCGTGTCCAGGGCCCGGTGGCCCGGAGTGGCCGGCTGCCTGCTGAAATTCCGCATGGTTCAGGATATCTCCCAGATGCAAGGTGCCCCCACAGGCAACTGTGTCTGGTTTGAGAGTGCCAAGTGCCTCCTGCAAACTGACATCAGGAACCTGGCCTGGTGAGTTTTGTTTCTCAGGGGAAAGGCCATCGTTCGTGTCCAGGGCCCGGTGGCCCGGAGTGGCCGGCTGCCTGCTGAAATTCCGCATGCTTCAGGATATCTCCCAGATGCAAGGTGCCCCCACAGGCAACTGTGTCTGGTTTGAGAGTGCCAAGTGCCTCCTGCAAACTGACATCAGGAACCTGGCCTGGTGAGTTTTGTTTCTCAGGGGAAAGGGCATCGTTCGTGTCCAGGGCCCGGTGGCCCGGAGCGGCCGGCTGCCTGCTGAAATTCCGCATGCTTCAGGATATCTCCCAGATGCAAGGTGCCCCCACAGGCAACTGTGTCTGGTTTGAGAGCGCCAAGTGCCTCCTGCAAACTGACATCAGGAACCTGGCCTGGTGAGTTTTGTTTCTCAGGGGAAAGGGCATCGTTCGTGTCCAGGGCCCGGTGGCCCGGAGCGGCCGGCTGCCTGCTGAAATTCCGCATGCTTCAGGATATCTCCCAGATGCAAGGTGCCCCCACAGGCAACTGTGTCTGGTTGGAGAGTGCCAAGTGCCTCCTGCAAACTGACATCAGGAACCTGGCCTGGTGAGTTTTGTTTCTCAGGGGAAAGGGCATGGTTCGTGTCCAGGGCCCGGTGGCCCGGAGTGGCCGGCTGCCTGCTGAAATTGCGCATGGTTCAGGATATCTCCCAGATGCAAGGTGCCCCCACAGGCAACTGTGTCTGGTTTGACAGTGCCAAGTGCCTCCTGCAAACTGACATCAGGAACCTGGCCTGGTGAGTTTTGTTTCTCAGGGAAAGGGCATGATTCGTGTCCAGGGCCCGGTGGCCCGGAGTGGCCGGCTGCCTGCTGAAATTCCGCATGGTTCAGGATATCTCCCAGATGCAAGGTGCCCCCACAGGCAACTGTGTCTCGTTTGAGAGTGCCAAGTGCCTCCTGCAAACTGACATCAGGAACCTGGCCTGGTGAGTTTTGTTTCTCAGGGGAAAGGGCATCGTTCGTGTCCAGGGCCCGGTGGCCCGGAGCGGCCGGCTGCCTGCTGAAATTCCGCATGTTTCAGGATATCTCCCAGATGCAAGGTGCCCCCACAGGCAACTGTGTCTGGTTTGACAGTGCCAAGTGCCTCCTGCAAACTGACATCAGGAACCTGGCCTGGTGAGTTTTGTTTCTCAGGGGAAAGGCCATGGTTCGTGTCCAGGGCCCGGTGGCCCGGAGTGGCCGGCTGCCTGCTGAAATTCCGCATGCTTCAGGATATCTCCCAGATGCAAGGTGCCCCCACAGGCAACTGTGTCTGGTTTGACAGTGCCAAATGCCTCCTGCAAACTGACATCAGGAACCTGGCCTGGTGAGTTTTGTTTCTCAGGGGAAAGGGCATCGTTTGTGTCCAGGGCCCGGTGGCCCGGGGTGGCCGGCTGCCTGCTGAAATTCCGCATGCTTCAGGATATCTCCCAGATGCAAGGTGCCCCCACAGGCAACTGTGTCTGGTTTGAGAGTGCCAAGTGCCTCCTGCAAACTGACATCAGGAACCTGGCCTGGTGAGTTTTGTTTCTCAGGGAAAGGGCATGGTTCGTGTCCAGGGACCAGTGGCCCGGAGTGGCCGGCTGCCTGCTGAAATTCCGCATGCTTCAGGATATCTCCCAGATGCAAGGTGCCCCCACAGGCAACTGTGTCTGGTTTGAGAGTGCCAAGTGCCTCCTGCAAACTGACATCAGGAACCTGGCCTGGTGAGTTTTGTTTCTCAGGGGAAAGGGCATGGTTCGTGTCCAGGGCCCGGTGGCCCGGAGTGGCCGGCTGCCTGCTGAAATTCCGCATGCTTCAGGATATCTCCCAGATGCAAGGTGCCCCCACAGGCAACTGTGTCTGGTTTGAGAGTGCCAAGTGCCTCCTGCAAACTGACATCAGGAACCTGGCCTGGTGAGTTTTGTTTCTCAGGGGAAAGGGCATCGTTCGTGTCCAGGGCCCGGTGGCCCGGAGTGGCCGGCTGCCTGCTGAAATTCCGCATGTTTCAGGATATCTCCCAGATGCAAGGTGCCCCCACAGGCAACTGTGTCTGGTTTGAGAGTGCCAAGTGCCTCCTGCAAACTGACATCAGGAACCTGGCCTGGTGAGTTTTGTTTCTCAGGGGAAAGGGCATGGTTCGTGTCCAGGGCCCGGTGGCCCGGAGTGGCCGGCTGCCTGCTGAAATTCCGCATGGTTCAGGATATCTCCCAGATGCAAGGTGCCCCCACAGGCAACTGTGTCTGGTTTGACAGTGCCAAATGCCTCCTGCAAACTGACATCAGGAACCTGGCCTGGTGAGTTTTGTTTCTCAGGGGAAAGGGCATCGTTCGTGTCCAGGGCCCGGTGGCCCGGAGCGGCCGGCTGCCTGCTGAAATTCCGCATGTTTCAGGATATCTCCCAGATGCAAGGTGCCCCCACAGGCAACTGTGTCTGGTTTGAGAGTGCCAAGTGCCTCCTGCAAACTGACATCAGGAACCTGGCCTGGTGAGTTTTGTTTCTCAGGGGAAAGGGCATGGTTCGTGTCCAGGGCCCGGTGGCCCGGAGTGGCCGGCTGCCTGCTGAAATTCCGCATGCTTCAGGATATCTCCCAGATGCAAGGTGCCCCCACAGGCAACTGTGTCTGGTTTGACAGTGCCAAATGCCTCCTGCAAACTGACATCAGGAACCTGGCCTGGTGAGTTTTGTTTCTCAGGGGAAAGGGCATCGTTTGTGTCCAGGGCCCGGTGGCCCGGGGTGGCCGGCTGCCTGCTGAAATTCCGCATGCTTCAGGATATCTCCCAGATGCAAGGTGCCCCCACAGGCAACTGTGTCTGGTTTGAGAGTGCCAAGTGCCTCCTGCAAACTGACATCAGGAACCTGGCCTGGTGAGTTTTGTTTCTCAGGGAAAGGGCATGGTTCGTGTCCAGGGCCCAGTGGCCCGGAGTGGCCGGCTGCCTGCTGAAATTCCGCATGCTTCAGGATATCTCCCAGATGCAAGGTGCCCCCACAGGCAACTGTGTCTGGTTTGAGAGTGCCAAGTGCCTCCTGCAAACTGACATCAGGAACCTGGCCTGGTGAGTTTTGTTTCTCAGGGGAAAGGGCATCGTTCGTGTCCAGGGCCCGGTGGCCCGGAGTGGCCGGCTGCCTGCTGAAATTCCGCATGGTTCAGGATATCTCCCAGATGCAAGGTGCCCCCACAGGCAACTGTGTCTGGTTTGACAGTGCCAAGTGCCTCCTGCAAACTGACATCAGGAACCTGGCCTGGTGAGTTTTGTTTCTCAGGGGAAAGGGCATCGTTCGTGTCCAGGGCCCGGTGGCCCGGAGTGGCCGGCTGCCTGCTGAAATTCCGCATGGTTCAGGATATCTCCCAGATGCAAGGTGCCCCCACAGGCAACTGTGTCTGGTTTGAGAGTGCCAAGTGCCTCCTGCAAACTGACATCAGGAACCTGGCCTGGTGAGTTTTGTTTCTCAGGGGAAAGGGCATCGTTCGTGTCCAGGGCCCGGTGGCCCGGAGTGGCCGGCTGCCTGCTGAAATTCCGCATGCTTCAGGATATCTCCCAGATGCAAGGTGCCCCCACAGGCAACTGTGTCTGATTTGACAGTGCCAAGTGCCTCCTGCAAACTGACATCAGGAACCTGGCCTGGTGAGTTTTGTTTCTCAGGGGAAAGGCCATCGTTCGTGTCCAGGGCCCGGTGGCCCGGAGTGGCCGGCTGCCTGCTGAAATTCCGCATGCTTCAGGATATCTCCCAGATGCAAGGTGCCCCCACAGGCAACTGTGTCTGGTTTGAGAGTGCCAAGTGCCTCCTGCAAACTGACATCACGAACCTGGCCTGGTGAGTTTTGTTTCTCAGGGGAAAGGGCATGGTTCGTGTCCAGGGCCCGGTGGCCCGGAGTGGCCGGCTGCCTGCTGAAATTCCGCATGCTTCAGGATATCTCCCAGATGCAAGGTGCCCCCACAGGCAACTGTGTCTGGTTTGAGAGTGCCAAGTGCCTCCTGCAAACTGACATCAGGAACCTGGCCTGGTGAGTTTTGTTTCTCAGGGGAAAGGGCATCGTTCGTGTCCAGGGCCCGGTGGCCCGGAGCGGCCGGCTGCCTGCTGAAATTCCGCATGTTTCAGGATATCTCCCAGATGCAAGGTGCCCCCACAGGCAACTGTGTCTGGTTTGAGAGTGCCAAGTGCCTCCTGCAAACTGACATCAGGAACCTGGCCTGGTGAGTTTTGTTTCTCAGGGGAAAGGGCATCGTTCGTGTCCAGGGCCCGGTGGCCCGGAGCGGCCGGCTGCCTGCTGAAATTCCGCATGTTTCAGGATATCTCCCAGATGCAAGGTGCCCCCACAGGCAACTGTGTCTGGTTTGAGAGTGCCAAGTGCCTCCTGCAAACTGACATCAGGAACCTGGCCTGGTGAGTTTTGTTTCTCAGGGGAAAGGGCATCGTTCGTGTCCAGGGCCCGGTGGCCCGGAGTGGCCGGCTGCCTGCTGAAATTCCGCATGGTTCAGGATATCTCCCAGATGCAAGGTGCCCCCACAGGCAACTGTGTCTGGTTTGAGAGTGCCAAGTGCCTCCTGCAAACTGACATCAGGAACCTGGCCTGGTGAGTTTTGTTTCTCAGGGGAAAGGCCATCGTTCGTGTCCAGGGCCCGGTGGCCCGGAGTGGCCGGCTGCCTGCTGAAATTCCGCATGCTTCAGGATATCTCCCAGATGCAAGGTGCCCCCACAGGCAACTGTGTCTGGTTTGAGAGTGCCAAGTGCCTCCTGCAAACTGACATCAGGAACCTGGCCTGGTGAGTTTTGTTTCTCAGGGGAAAGGGCATCGTTCGTGTCCAGGGCCCGGTGGCCCGGAGCGGCCGGCTGCCTGCTGAAATTCCGCATGCTTCAGGATATCTCCCAGATGCAAGGTGCCCCCACAGGCAACTGTGTCTGGTTTGAGAGCGCCAAGTGCCTCCTGCAAACTGACATCAGGAACCTGGCCTGGTGAGTTTTGTTTCTCAGGGGAAAGGGCATCGTTCGTGTCCAGGGCCCGGTGGCCCGGAGCGGCCGGCTGCCTGCTGAAATTCCGCATGCTTCAGGATATCTCCCAGATGCAAGGTGCCCCCACAGGCAACTGTGTCTGGTTGGAGAGTGCCAAGTGCCTCCTGCAAACTGACATCAGGAACCTGGCCTGGTGAGTTTTGTTTCTCAGGGGAAAGGGCATGGTTCGTGTCCAGGGCCCGGTGGCCCGGAGTGGCCGGCTGCCTGCTGAAATTGCGCATGGTTCAGGATATCTCCCAGATGCAAGGTGCCCCCACAGGCAACTGTGTCTGGTTTGACAGTGCCAAGTGCCTCCTGCAAACTGACATCAGGAACCTGGCCTGGTGAGTTTTGTTTCTCAGGGAAAGGGCATGATTCGTGTCCAGGGCCCGGTGGCCCGGAGTGGCCGGCTGCCTGCTGAAATTCCGCATGGTTCAGGATATCTCCCAGATGCAAGGTGCCCCCACAGGCAACTGTGTCTCGTTTGAGAGTGCCAAGTGCCTCCTGCAAACTGACATCAGGAACCTGGCCTGGTGAGTTTTGTTTCTCAGGGGAAAGGGCATCGTTCGTGTCCAGGGCCCGGTGGCCCGGAGTGGCCGGCTGCCTGCTGAAATTCCGCATGTTTCAGGATATCTCCCAGATGCAAGGTGCCCCCACAGGCAACTGTGTCTGGTTTGAGAGTGCCAAGTGCCTCCTGCAAACTGACATCAGGAACCTGGCCTGGTGAGTTTTGTTTCTCAGGGGAAAGGGCATGGTTCGTGTCCAGGGCCCGGTGGCCCGGAGTGGCCGGCTGCCTGCTGAAATTCCGCATGGTTCAGGATATCTCCCAGATGCAAGGTGCCCCCACAGGCAACTGTGTCTGGTTTGACAGTGCCAAATGCCTCCTGCAAACTGACATCAGGAACCTGGCCTGGTGAGTTTTGTTTCTCAGGGGAAAGGGCATCGTTCGTGTCCAGGGCCCGGTGGCCCGGAGCGGCCGGCTGCCTGCTGAAATTCCGCATGTTTCAGGATATCTCCCAGATGCAAGGTGCCCCCACAGGCAACTGTGTCTGGTTTGAGAGTGCCAAGTGCCTCCTGCAAACTGACATCAGGAACCTGGCCTGGTGAGTTTTGTTTCTCAGGGGAAAGGGCATGGTTCGTGTCCAGGGCCCGGTGGCCCGGAGTGGCCGGCTGCCTGCTGAAATTCCGCATGCTTCAGGATATCTCCCAGATGCAAGGTGCCCCCACAGGCAACTGTGTCTGGTTTGACAGTGCCAAATGCCTCCTGCAAACTGACATCAGGAACCTGGCCTGGTGAGTTTTGTTTCTCAGGGGAAAGGGCATCGTTCGTGTCCAGGGCCCGGTGGCCCGGGGTGGCCGGCTGCCTGCTGAAATTCCGCATGGTGCAGGATATCTCCCAGATGCAAGGTGCCCCCACAGGCAACTGTGTCTGGTTTGACAGTGCCAAGTGCCTCCTGCAAACTGACATCAGGAACCTGGCCTGGTGAGTTTTGTTTCTCAGGGAAAGGGCATGGTTCGTGTCCAGGGCCCAGTGGCCCGGAGTGGCCGGCTGCCTGCTGAAATTCCGCATGCTTCAGGATATCTCCCAGATGCAAGGTGCCCCCACAGGCAACTGTGTCTGGTTTGAGAGTGCCAAGTGCCTCCTGCAAACTGACATCAGGAACCTGGCCTGGTGAGTTTTGTTTCTCAGGGGAAAGGGCATGGTTCGTGTCCAGGGCCGGGTGGCCCGGAGTGGCCGGCTGCCTGCTGAAATTCCGCATGGTTCAGGATATCTCCCAGATGCAAGGTGCCCCCACAGGCAACTGTGTCTGGTTTGAGAGTGCCAAGTGCCTCCTGCAAACTGACATCAGGAACCTGGCCTGGTGAGTTTTGTTTCTCAGGGGAAAGGGCATGGTTCGTGTCCAGGGCCCGGTGGCCCGGAGCGGCCGGCTGCCTGCTGAAATTCCGCATGTTTCAGGATATCTCCCAGATGCAAGGTGCCCCCACAGGCAACTGTGTCTGGTTTGAGAGTGCCAAGTGCCTCCTGCAAACTGACATCAGGAACCTGGCCTGGTGAGTTTTGTTTCTCAGGGGAAAGGGCATCGTTCGTGTCCAGGGCCCGGTGGCCCGGAGCGGCCGGCTGCCTGCTGAAATTCCGCATGTTTCAGGATATCTCCCAGATGCAAGGTGCCCCCACAGGCAACTGTGTCTGGTTTGAGAGTGCCAAGTGCCTCCTGCAAACTGACATCAGGAACCTGGCCTGGTGAGTTTTGTTTCTCAGGGGAAAGGGCATCGTTCGTGTCCAGGGCCCGGTGGCCCGGAGTGGCCGGCTGCCTGCTGAAATTCCGCATGGTTCAGGATATCTCCCAGATGCAAGGTGCCCCCACAGGCAACTGTGTCTGGTTTGAGAGTGCCAAGTGCCTCCTGCAAACTGACATCAGGAACCTGGCCTGGTGAGTTTTGTTTCTCAGGGGAAAGGCCATCGTTCGTGTCCAGGGCCCGGTGGCCCGGAGTGGCCGGCTGCCTGCTGAAATTCCGCATGCTTCAGGATATCTCCCAGATGCAAGGTGCCCCCACAGGCAACTGTGTCTGGTTTGAGAGTGCCAAGTGCCTCCTGCAAACTGACATCAGGAACCTGGCCTGGTGAGTTTTGTTTCTCAGGGGAAAGGGCATCGTTCGTGTCCAGGGCCCGGTGGCCCGGAGCGGCCGGCTGCCTGCTGAAATTCCGCATGCTTCAGGATATCTCCCAGATGCAAGGTGCCCCCACAGGCAACTGTGTCTGGTTTGAGAGCGCCAAGTGCCTCCTGCAAACTGACATCAGGAACCTGGCCTGGTGAGTTTTGTTTCTCAGGGGAAAGGGCATCGTTCGTGTCCAGGGCCCGGTGGCCCGGAGCGGCCGGCTGCCTGCTGAAATTCCGCATGCTTCAGGATATCTCCCAGATGCAAGGTGCCCCCACAGGCAACTGTGTCTGGTTGGAGAGTGCCAAGTGCCTCCTGCAAACTGACATCAGGAACCTGGCCTGGTGAGTTTTGTTTCTCAGGGGAAAGGGCATGGTTCGTGTCCAGGGCCCGGTGGCCCGGAGTGGCCGGCTGCCTGCTGAAATTGCGCATGGTTCAGGATATCTCCCAGATGCAAGGTGCCCCCACAGGCAACTGTGTCTGGTTTGACAGTGCCAAGTGCCTCCTGCAAACTGACATCAGGAACCTGGCCTGGTGAGTTTTGTTTCTCAGGGAAAGGGCATGATTCGTGTCCAGGGCCCGGTGGCCCGGAGTGGCCGGCTGCCTGCTGAAATTCCGCATGGTTCAGGATATCTCCCAGATGCAAGGTGCCCCCACAGGCAACTGTGTCTCGTTTGAGAGTGCCAAGTGCCTCCTGCAAACTGACATCAGGAACCTGGCCTGGTGAGTTTTGTTTCTCAGGGGAAAGGGCATCGTTCGTGTCCAGGGCCCGGTGGCCCGGAGTGGCCGGCTGCCTGCTGAAATTCCGCATGTTTCAGGATATCTCCCAGATGCAAGGTGCCCCCACAGGCAACTGTGTCTGGTTTGAGAGTGCCAAGTGCCTCCTGCAAACTGACATCAGGAACCTGGCCTGGTGAGTTTTGTTTCTCAGGGGAAAGGGCATGGTTCGTGTCCAGGGCCCGGTGGCCCGGAGTGGCCGGCTGCCTGCTGAAATTCCGCATGGTTCAGGATATCTCCCAGATGCAAGGTGCCCCCACAGGCAACTGTGTCTGGTTTGACAGTGCCAAATGCCTCCTGCAAACTGACATCAGGAACCTGGCCTGGTGAGTTTTGTTTCTCAGGGGAAAGGGCATCGTTCGTGTCCAGGGCCCGGTGGCCCGGAGCGGCCGGCTGCCTGCTGAAATTCCGCATGTTTCAGGATATCTCCCAGATGCAAGGTGCCCCCACAGGCAACTGTGTCTGGTTTGAGAGTGCCAAGTGCCTCCTGCAAACTGACATCAGGAACCTGGCCTGGTGAGTTTTGTTTCTCAGGGGAAAGGGCATGGTTCGTGTCCAGGGCCCGGTGGCCCGGAGTGGCCGGCTGCCTGCTGAAATTCCGCATGCTTCAGGATATCTCCCAGATGCAAGGTGCCCCCACAGGCAACTGTGTCTGGTTTGACAGTGCCAAATGCCTCCTGCAAACTGACATCAGGAACCTGGCCTGGTGAGTTTTGTTTCTCAGGGGAAAGGGCATCGTTCGTGTCCAGGGCCCGGTGGCCCGGGGTGGCCGGCTGCCTGCTGAAATTCCGCATGGTGCAGGATATCTCCCAGATGCAAGGTGCCCCCACAGGCAACTGTGTCTGGTTTGACAGTGCCAAGTGCCTCCTGCAAACTGACATCAGGAACCTGGCCTGGTGAGTTTTGTTTCTCAGGGAAAGGGCATGGTTCGTGTCCAGGGCCCAGTGGCCCGGAGTGGCCGGCTGCCTGCTGAAATTCCGCATGCTTCAGGATATCTCCCAGATGCAAGGTGCCCCCACAGGCAACTGTGTCTGGTTTGAGAGTGCCAAGTGCCTCCTGCAAACTGACATCAGGAACCTGGCCTGGTGAGTTTTGTTTCTCAGGGGAAAGGGCATGGTTCGTGTCCAGGGCCGGGTGGCCCGGAGTGGCCGGCTGCCTGCTGAAATTCCGCATGGTTCAGGATATCTCCCAGATGCAAGGTGCCCCCACAGGCAACTGTGTCTGGTTTGAGAGTGCCAAGTGCCTCCTGCAAACTGACATCAGGAACCTGGCCTGGTGAGTTTTGTTTCTCAGGGGAAAGGGCATGGTTCGTGTCCAGGGCCCGGTGGCCCGGAGTGGCCGGCTGCCTGCTGAAATTCCGCATGCTTCAGGATATCTCCCAGATGCAAGGTGCCCCCACAGGCAACTGTGTCTGGTTTGACAGTGCCAAATGCCTCCTGCAAACTGACATCAGGAACCTGGCCTGGTGAGTTTTGTTTCTCAGGGGAAAGGGCATCGTTCGTGTCCAGGGCCCGGTGGCCCGGGGTGGCCGGCTGCCTGCTGAAATTCCGCATGGTGCAGGATATCTCCCAGATGCAAGGTGCCCCCACAGGCAACTGTGTCTGGTTTGACAGTGCCAAGTGCCTCCTGCAAACTGACATCAGGAACCTGGCCTGGTGAGTTTTGTTTCTCAGGGAAAGGGCATGGTTCGTGTCCAGGGCCCAGTGGCCCGGAGTGGCCGGCTGCCTGCTGAAATTCCGCATGCTTCAGGATATCTCCCAGATGCAAGGTGCCCCCACAGGCAACTGTGTCTGGTTTGAGAGTGCCAAGTGCCTCCTGCAAACTGACATCAGGAACCTGGCCTGGTGAGTTTTGTTTCTCAGGGGAAAGGGCATGGTTCGTGTCCAGGGCCGGGTGGCCCGGAGTGGCCGGCTGCCTGCTGAAATTCCGCATGGTTCAGGATATCTCCCAGATGCAAGGTGCCCCCACAGGCAACTGTGTCTGGTTTGAGAGTGCCAAGTGCCTCCTGCAAACTGACATCAGGAACCTGGCCTGGTGAGTTTTGTTTCTCAGGGGAAAGGGCATGGTTCGTGTCCAGGGCCCGGTGGCCCGGAGCGGCCGGCTGCCTGCTGAAATTCCGCATGTTTCAGGATATCTCCCAGATGCAAGGTGCCCCCACAGGCAACTGTGTCTGGTTTGAGAGTGCCAAGTGCCTCCTGCAAACTGACATCAGGAACCTGGCCTGGTGAGTTTTGTTTCTCAGGGGAAAGGGCATCGTTCGTGTCCAGGGCCCGGTGGCCCGGAGCGGCCGGCTGCCTGCTGAAATTCCGCATGTTTCAGGATATCTCCCAGATGCAAGGTGCCCCCACAGGCAACTGTGTCTGGTTTGAGAGTGCCAAGTGCCTCCTGCAAACTGACATCAGGAACCTGGCCTGGTGAGTTTTGTTTCTCAGGGGAAAGGGCATCGTTCGTGTCCAGGGCCCGGTGGCCCGGAGTGGCCGGCTGCCTGCTGAAATTCCGCATGGTTCAGGATATCTCCCAGATGCAAGGTGCCCCCACAGGCAACTGTGTCTGGTTTGAGAGTGCCAAGTGCCTCCTGCAAACTGACATCAGGAACCTGGCCTGGTGAGTTTTGTTTCTCAGGGGAAAGGCCATCGTTCGTGTCCAGGGCCCGGTGGCCCGGAGTGGCCGGCTGCCTGCTGAAATTCCGCATGCTTCAGGATATCTCCCAGATGCAAGGTGCCCCCACAGGCAACTGTGTCTGGTTTGAGAGTGCCAAGTGCCTCCTGCAAACTGACATCAGGAACCTGGCCTGGTGAGTTTTGTTTCTCAGGGGAAAGGGCATCGTTCGTGTCCAGGGCCCGGTGGCCCGGAGCGGCCGGCTGCCTGCTGAAATTCCGCATGCTTCAGGATATCTCCCAGATGCAAGGTGCCCCCACAGGCAACTGTGTCTGGTTTGAGAGCGCCAAGTGCCTCCTGCAAACTGACATCAGGAACCTGGCCTGGTGAGTTTTGTTTCTCAGGGGAAAGGGCATCGTTCGTGTCCAGGGCCCGGTGGCCCGGAGCGGCCGGCTGCCTGCTGAAATTCCGCATGCTTCAGGATATCTCCCAGATGCAAGGTGCCCCCACAGGCAACTGTGTCTGGTTGGAGAGTGCCAAGTGCCTCCTGCAAACTGACATCAGGAACCTGGCCTGGTGAGTTTTGTTTCTCAGGGGAAAGGGCATGGTTCGTGTCCAGGGCCCGGTGGCCCGGAGTGGCCGGCTGCCTGCTGAAATTGCGCATGGTTCAGGATATCTCCCAGATGCAAGGTGCCCCCACAGGCAACTGTGTCTGGTTTGACAGTGCCAAGTGCCTCCTGCAAACTGACATCAGGAACCTGGCCTGGTGAGTTTTGTTTCTCAGGGAAAGGGCATGATTCGTGTCCAGGGCCCGGTGGCCCGGAGTGGCCGGCTGCCTGCTGAAATTCCGCATGGTTCAGGATATCTCCCAGATGCAAGGTGCCCCCACAGGCAACTGTGTCTCGTTTGAGAGTGCCAAGTGCCTCCTGCAAACTGACATCAGGAACCTGGCCTGGTGAGTTTTGTTTCTCAGGGGAAAGGGCATCGTTCGTGTCCAGGGCCCGGTGGCCCGGAGTGGCCGGCTGCCTGCTGAAATTCCGCATGTTTCAGGATATCTCCCAGATGCAAGGTGCCCCCACAGGCAACTGTGTCTGGTTTGAGAGTGCCAAGTGCCTCCTGCAAACTGACATCAGGAACCTGGCCTGGTGAGTTTTGTTTCTCAGGGGAAAGGGCATGGTTCGTGTCCAGGGCCCGGTGGCCCGGAGTGGCCGGCTGCCTGCTGAAATTCCGCATGGTTCAGGATATCTCCCAGATGCAAGGTGCCCCCACAGGCAACTGTGTCTGGTTTGACAGTGCCAAATGCCTCCTGCAAACTGACATCAGGAACCTGGCCTGGTGAGTTTTGTTTCTCAGGGGAAAGGGCATCGTTCGTGTCCAGGGCCCGGTGGCCCGGAGCGGCCGGCTGCCTGCTGAAATTCCGCATGTTTCAGGATATCTCCCAGATGCAAGGTGCCCCCACAGGCAACTGTGTCTGGTTTGAGAGTGCCAAGTGCCTCCTGCAAACTGACATCAGGAACCTGGCCTGGTGAGTTTTGTTTCTCAGGGGAAAGGGCATGGTTCGTGTCCAGGGCCCGGTGGCCCGGAGTGGCCGGCTGCCTGCTGAAATTCCGCATGCTTCAGGATATCTCCCAGATGCAAGGTGCCCCCACAGGCAACTGTGTCTGGTTTGACAGTGCCAAATGCCTCCTGCAAACTGACATCAGGAACCTGGCCTGGTGAGTTTTGTTTCTCAGGGGAAAGGGCATCGTTCGTGTCCAGGGCCCGGTGGCCCGGGGTGGCCGGCTGCCTGCTGAAATTCCGCATGGTGCAGGATATCTCCCAGATGCAAGGTGCCCCCACAGGCAACTGTGTCTGGTTTGACAGTGCCAAGTGCCTCCTGCAAACTGACATCAGGAACCTGGCCTGGTGAGTTTTGTTTCTCAGGGAAAGGGCATGGTTCGTGTCCAGGGCCCAGTGGCCCGGAGTGGCCGGCTGCCTGCTGAAATTCCGCATGCTTCAGGATATCTCCCAGATGCAAGGTGCCCCCACAGGCAACTGTGTCTGGTTTGAGAGTGCCAAGTGCCTCCTGCAAACTGACATCAGGAACCTGGCCTGGTGAGTTTTGTTTCTCAGGGGAAAGGGCATGGTTCGTGTCCAGGGCCGGGTGGCCCGGAGTGGCCGGCTGCCTGCTGAAATTCCGCATGGTTCAGGATATCTCCCAGATGCAAGGTGCCCCCACAGGCAACTGTGTCTGGTTTGAGAGTGCCAAGTGCCTCCTGCAAACTGACATCAGGAACCTGGCCTGGTGAGTTTTGTTTCTCAGGGGAAAGGGCATGGTTCGTGTCCAGGGCCCGGTGGCCCGGAGTGGCCGGCTGCCTGCTGAAATTCCGCATGCTTCAGGATATCTCCCAGATGCAAGGTGCCCCCACAGGCAACTGTGTCTGGTTTGAGAGTGCCAAGTGCCTCCTGCAAACTGACATCAGGAACCTGGCCTGGTGAGTTTTGTTTCTCAGGGGAAAGGGCATCGTTCGTGTCCAGGGCCCGGTGGCCCGGAGTGGCCGGCTGCCTGCTGAAATTCCGCATGCTTCAGGATATCTCCCAGATGCAAGGTGCCCCCACAGGCAACTGTGTCTGATTTGACAGTGCCAAGTGCCTCCTGCAAACTGACATCAGGAACCTGGCCTGGTGAGTTTTGTTTCTCAGGGGAAAGGCCATCGTTCGTGTCCAGGGCCCGGTGGCCCGGAGTGGCCGGCTGCCTGCTGAAATTCCGCATGCTTCAGGATATCTCCCAGATGCAAGGTGCCCCCACAGGCAACTGTGTCTGGTTTGAGAGTGCCAAGTGCCTCCTGCAAACTGACATCAGGAACCTGGCCTGGTGAGTATTGTTTCTCAGGGGAAAGGGCATCGTTCGTGTCCAGGGCCCGGTGGCCCGGAGCGGCCGGCTGCCTGCTGAAATTCCGCATGCTTCAGGATATCTCCCAGATGCAAGGTGCCCCCACAGGCAACTGTGTCTGGTTTGAGAGTGCCAAGTGCCTCCTGCAAACTGACATCAGGAACCTGGCCTGGTGAGTTTTGTTTCTCAGGGGAAAGGGCATCGTTCGTGTCCAGGGCCCGGTGGCCCGGAGCGGCCGGCTGCCTGCTGAAATTCCGCATGGTTCAGGATATCTCCCAGATGCAAGGTGCCCCCACAGGCAACTGTGTCTGGTTTGACAGTGCCAAGTGCCTCCTGCAAACTGACATCACGAACCTGGCCTGGTGAGTTTTGTTTCTCAGGGGAAAGGGCATGGTTCGTGTCCAGGGCCCGGTGGCCCGGAGTGGCCGGCTGCCTGCTGAAATTCCGCATGCTTCAGGATATCTCCCAGATGCAAGGTGCCCCCACAGGCAACTGTGTCTGGTTTGAGAGTGCCAAGTGCCTCCTGCAAACTGACATCAGGAACCTGGCCTGGTGAGTTTTGTTTCTCAGGGGAAAGGGCATCGTTCGTGTCCAGGGCCCGGTGGCCCGGAGCGGCCGGCTGCCTGCTGAAATTCCGCATGTTTCAGGATATCTCCCAGATGCAAGGTGCCCCCACAGGCAACTGTGTCTGGTTTGAGAGTGCCAAGTGCCTCCTGCAAACTGACATCAGGAACCTGGCCTGGTGAGTTTTGTTTCTCAGGGTAAAGGGCATCGTTCGTGTCCAGGGCCCGGTGGCCCGGAGCGGCCGGCTGCCTGCTGAAATTCCGCATGTTTCAGGATATCTCCCAGATGCAAGGTGCCCCCACAGGCAACTGTGTCTGGTTTGACAGTGCCAAGTGCCTCCTGCAAACTGACATCAGGAACCTGGCCTGGTGAGTTTTGTTTCTCAGGGGAAAGGGCATCGTTCGTGTCCAGGGCCCGGTGGCCCGGAGTGGCCGGCTGCCTGCTGAAATTCCGCATGCTTCAGGATATCTCCCAGATGCAAGGTGCCCCCACAGGCAACTGTGTCTGGTTTGACAGTGCCAAGTGCCTCCTGCAAACTGACATCAGGAACCTGGCCTGGTGAGTTTTGTTTCTCAGGGGAAAGGGCATCGTTCGTGTCCAGGGCCCGGTGGCCCGGAGCGGCCGGCTGCCTGCTGAAATTCCGCATGCTTCAGGATATCTCCCAGATGCAAGGTGCCCCCACAGGCAACTGTGTCTGGTTTGACAGTGCCAAGTGCCTCCTGCAAACTGACATCAGGAACCTGGCCTGGTGAGTTTTGTTTCTCAGGGGAAAGGGCATGGTTCGTGTCCAGGGCCCGGTGGCCCGGAGTGGCCGGCTGCCTGCTGAAATTCCGCATGCTTCAGGATATCTCCCAGATGCAAGGTGCCCCCACAGGCAACTGTGTCTGGTTTGAGAGTGCCAAGTGCCTCCTGCAAACTGACATCAGGAACCTGGCCTGGTGAGTTTTGTTTCTCAGGGGAAAGGGCATCGTTCGTGTCCAGGGCCCGGTGGCCCAGAGTGGCCGGCTGCCTGCTGAAATTCCGCATGCTTCAGGATATCTCCCAGATGCAAGGTGCCCCCACAGGCAACTGTGTCTGGTTTGACAGTGCCAAATGCCTCCTGCAAACTGACATCAGGAACCTGGCCTGGTGAGTTTTGTTTCTCAGGGAAAGGGCATCGTTCGTGTCCAGGGCCCAGTGGCCCGGAGTGGCCGGCTGCCTGCTGAAATTCCGCATGGTGCAGGATATCTCCCAGATGCAAGGTGCCCCCACAGGCAACTGTGTCTGGTTTGACAGTGCCAAGTGCCTCCTGCAAACTGACATCAGGAACCTGGCCTGGTGAGTTTTGTTTCTCAGGGGAAAGGGCATCGTTCATGTCCAGGGCCCGGTGGCCCAGAGTGGCCGGCTGCCTGCTGAAATTCCGCATGCTTCAGGATATCTCCCAGATGCAAGGTGCCCCCACAGGCAACTGTGTCTGGTTTGACAGTGCCAAATGCCTCCTGCAAACTGACATCAGGAACCTGGCCTGGTGAGTTTTGTTTCTCAGGGGAAAGGGCATCGTTCGTGTCCAGGGCCCGGTGGCCCGGAGTGGCCGGCTGCCTGCTGAAATTCCGCATGCTTCAGGATATCTCCCAGATGCAAGGTGCCCCCACAGGCAACTGTGTCTGGTTTGAGAGTGCCAAGTGCCTCCTGCAAACTGACATCAGGAACCTGGCCTGGTGAGTTTTGTTTCTCAGGGGAAAGGCCATCGTTCGTGTCCAGGGCCCGGTGGCCCGGAGTGGCCGGCTGCCTGCTGAAATTCCGCATGCTTCAGGATATCTCCCAGATGCAAGGTGCCCCCACAGGCAACTGTGTCTGGTTTGAGAGTGCCAAGTGCCTCCTGCAAACTGACATCAGGAACCTGGCCTGGTGAGTTTTGTTTCTCAGGGGAAAGGCCATCGTTCGTGTCCAGGGCCCGGTGGCCCGGAGCGGCCGGCTGCCTGCTGAAATTCCGCATGTTTCAGGATATCTCCCAGATGCAAGGTGCCCCCACAGGCAACTGTGTCTGGTTTGACAGTGCCAAGTGCCTCCTGCAAACTGACATCAGGAACCTGGCCTGGTGAGTTTTGTTTCTCAGGGGAAAGGGCATCGTTCGTGTCCAGGGCCCGGTGGCCCGGAGCGGCCGGCTGCCTGCTGAAATTCCGCATGTTTCAGGATATCTCCCAGATGCAAGGTGCCCCCACAGGCAACTGTGTCTGGTTTGACAGTGCCAAGTGCCTCCTGCAAACTGACATCAGGAACCTGGCCTGGTGAGTTTTGTTTCTCAGCGGAAAGGGCATCGTTCGTGTCCAGGGCCCGGTGGCCCGGAGCGGCCGGCTGCCTGCTGAAATTCCGCATGGTTCAGGATATCTCCCAGATGCAAGGTGCCCCCACAGGCAACTGTGTCTGGTTTGACAGTGCCAAGTGCCTCCTGCAAACTGACATCAGGAACCTGGCCTGGTGAGTTTTGTTTCTCAGGGGAAAGGCCATCGTTCGTGTCCAGGGCCCGGTGGCCCGGAGTGGCCGGCTGCCTGCTGAAATTCCGCATGCTTCAGGATATCTCCCAGATGCAAGGTGCCCCCACAGGCAACTGTGTCTGGTTTGAGAGTGCCAAGTGCCTCCTGCAAACTGACATCAGGAACCTGGCCTGGTGAGTTTTGTTTCTCAGGGGAAAGGGCATCGTTCGTGTCCAGGGCCCGGTGGCCCGGAGCGGCCGGCTGCCTGCTGAAATTCCGCATGGTTCAGGATATCTCCCAGATGCAAGGTGCCCCCACAGGCAACTGTGTCTGGTTTGAGAGTGCCAAGTGCCTCCTGCAAACTGACATCAGGAACCTGGCCTGGTGAGTTTTGTTTCTCAGGGAAAAGGGCATCGTTCGTGTCCAGGGCCCGGTGGCCCGGAGTGGCCGGCTGCCTGCTGAAATTCCGCATGGTTCAGGATATCTCCCAGATGCAAGGTGCCCCCACAGGCAACTGTGTCTGGTTTGACAGTGCCAAATGCCTCCTGCAAACTGACATCAGGAACCTGGCCTGGTGAGTTTTGTTTCTCAGGGAAAGGGCATGGTTCGTGTCCAGGGCCCAGTGGCCCGGAGCGGCCGGCTGCCTGCTGAAATTCCGCATGCTTCAGGATATCTCCCAGATGCAAGGTGCCCCCACAGGCAACTGTGTCTGGTTTGAGAGTGCCAAGTGCCTCCTGCAAACTGACATCAGGAACCTGGCCTGGTGAGTTTTGTTTCTCAGGGGAAAGGGCATCGTTCGTGTCCAGGGCCCGGTGGCCCGGAGTGGCCGGCTGCCTGCTGAAATTCCGCATGGTTCAGGATATCTCCCAGATGCAAGGTGCCCCCACAGGCAACTGTGTCTGGTTTGAGAGTGCCAAGTGCCTCCTGCAAACTGACATCAGGAACCTGGCCTGGTGAGTTTTGTTTCTCAGGGGAAAGGGCATCGTTCGTGTCCAGGGCCCGGTGGCCCGGAGCGGCCGGCTGCCTGCTGAAATTCCGCATGGTTCAGGATATCTCCCAGATGCAAGGTGCCCCCACAGGCAACTGTGTCTGGTTTGAGAGTGCCAAGTGCCTCCTGCAAACTGACATCAGGAACCTGGCCTGGTGAGTTTTGTTTCTCAGGGGAAAGGGCATCGTTCGTGTCCAGGGCCCGGTGGCCCGGAGTGGCCGGCTGCCTGCTGAAATTCCGCATGCTTCAGGATATCTCCCAGATGCAAGGTGCCCCCACAGGCAACTGTGTCTGATTTGACAGTGCCAAGTGCCTCCTGCAAACTGACATCAGGAACCTGGCCTGGTGAGTTTTGTTTCTCAGGGGAAAGGGCATCGTTCGTGTCCAGGGCCCGGTGGCCCGGAGCGGCCGGCTGCCTGCTGAAATTCCGCATGCTTCAGGATATCTCCCAGATGCAAGGTGCCCCCACAGGCAACTGTGTCTGGTTTGACAGTGCCAAGTGCCTCCTGCAAACTGACATCAGGAACCTGGCCTGGTGAGTTTTGTTTCTCAGGGGAAAGGGCATCGTTTGTGTCCAGGGCCCGGTGGCCCGGAGTGGCCGGCTGCCTGCTGAAATTCCGCATGCTTCAGGATATCTCCCAGATGCAAGGTGCCCCCACAGGCAACTGTGTCTGGTTTGAGAGTGCCAAGTGCCTCCTGCAAACTGACATCAGGAACCTGGCCTGGTGAGTTTTGTTTCTCAGGGGAAAGGGCACGGTTCGTGTCCAGGGCCCGGTGGCCTGGAGTGGCCGGCTGCCTGCTGAAATTCCGCATGCTTCAGGATATCTCCCAGATGCAAGGTGCCCCCACAGGCAACTGTGTCTGGTTTGAGAGTGCCAAGTGCCTCCTGCAAACTGACATCAGGAACCTGGCCTGGTGAGTTTTGTTTCTCAGGGGAAAGGGCATCGTTCGTGTCCAGGGCCCGGTGGCCCGGAGTGGCCGGCTGCCTGCTGAAATTCCGCATGCTTCAGGATATCTCCCAGATGCAAGGTGCCCCCACAGGCAACTGTGTCTGGTTTGAGAGTGCCAAGTGCCTCCTGCAAACTGACATCAGGAACCTGGCCTGGTGAGTTTTGTTTCTCAGGGGAAAGGGCATGGTTCGTGTCCAGGGCCCGGTGGCCCGGAGCGGCCGGCTGCCTGCTGAAATTCCGCATGGTTCAGGATATCTCCCAGATGCAAGGTGCCCCCACAGGCAACTGTGTCTGGTTTGAGAGTGCCAAGTGCCTCCTGCAAACTGACATCAGGAACCTGGCCTGGTGAGTTTTGTTTCTCAGGGGAATGGGCATCGTTTGTGTCCAGGGCCCGGTGGCCCGGAGTGGCCGGCTGCCTGCTGAAATTCCGCATGGTTCAGGATATCTCCCAGATGCAAGGTGCCCCCACAGGCAACTGTGTCTGATTTGACAGTGCCAAGTGCCTCCTGCAAACTGACATCAGGAACCTGGCCTGGTGAGTTTTGTTTCTCAGGGTAAAGGCCATCGTTCGTGTCCAGGGCCCGGTGGCCCGGAGTGGCCGGCTGCCTGCTGAAATTCCGCATGCTTCAGGATATCTCCCAGATGCAAGGTGCCCCCACAGGCAACTGTGTCTGGTTTGAGAGTGCCAAGTGCCTCCTGCAAACTGACATCAGGAACCTGGCCTGGTGAGTTTTGTTTCTCAGGGGAAAGGGCATCGTTCGTGTCCAGGGCCCGGTGGCCCGGAGCGGCCGGCTGCCTGCTGAAATTCCGCATGCTTCAGGATATCTCCCAGATGCAAGGTGCCCCCACAGGCAACTGTGTCTGGTTTGACAGTGCCAAGTGCCTCCTGCAAACTGACATCAGGAACCTGGCCTGGTGAGTTTTGTTTCTCAGGGGAAAGGGCATCGTTCATGTCCAGGGCCCGGTGGCCCGGAGCGGCCGGCTGCCTGCTGAAATTCCGCATGCTTCAGGATATCTCCCAGATGCAAGGTGCCCCCACAGGCAACTGTGTCTGGTTTGACAGTGCCAAGTGCCTCCTGCAAACTGACATCACGAACCTGGCCTGGTGAGTTTTGTTTCTCAGGGGAAAGGGCATGGTTCGTGTCCAGGGCCCGGTGGCCCGTAGTGGCCGGCTGCCTGCTGAAATTCCGCATGCTTCAGGATATCTCCCAGATGCAAGGTGCCCCCACAGGCAACTGTGTCTGGTTTGACAGTGCCAAGTGCCTCCTGCAAACTGACATCAGGAACCTGGCCTGGTGAGTTTTGTTTCTCAGGGGAAAGGGCATCGTTCGTGTCCAGGGCCCGGTGGCCCGGAGCGGCCGGCTGCCTGCTGAAATTCCGCATGCTTCAGGATATCTCCCAGATGCAAGGTGCCCCCACAGGCAACTGTGTCTGGTTGGAGAGTGCCAAGTGCCTCCTGCAAACTGACATCAGGAACCTGGCCTGGTGAGTTTTGTTTCTCAGGGGAAAGGGCATCGTTCGTGTCCAGGGCCCGGTGGCCCGGAGCGGCCGGCTGCCTGCTGAAATTCCGCATGGTTCAGGATATCTCCCAGATGCAAGGTGCCCCCACAGGCAACTGTGTCTGGTTTGAGAGTGCCAAGTGCCTCCTGCAAACTGACATCAGGAACCTGGCCTGGTGAGTTTTGTTTCTCAGGGGAAAGGGCATCGTTCGTGTCCAGGGCCCGGTGGCCCGGAGTGGCCGGCTGCCTGCTGAAATTCCGCATGGTTCAGGATATCTCCCAGATGCAAGGTGCCCCCACAGGCAACTGTGTCTGGTTTGACAGTGCCAAATGCCTCCTGCAAACTGACATCAGGAACCTGGCCTGGTGAGTTTTGTTTCTCAGGGGAAAGGGCATCGTTCGTGTCCAGGGCCCGGTGGCCCGGAGCGGCCGGCTGCCTGCTGAAATTCCGCATGTTTCAGGATATCTCCCAGATGCAAGGTGCCCCCACAGGCAACTGTGTCTGGTTTGACAGTGCCAAATGCCTCCTGCAAACTGACATCAGGAACCTGGCCTGGTGAGTTTTGTTTCTCAGGGGAAAGGGCATCGTTTGTGTCCAGGGCCCGGTGGCCCGGAGTGGCCGGCTGCCTGCTGAAATTCCGCATGCTTCAGGATATCTCCCAGATGCAAGGTGCCCCCACAGGCAACTGTGTCTGGTTTGAGAGTGCCAAGTGCCTCCTGCAAACTGACATCAGGAACCTGGCCTGGTGAGTTTTGTTTCTCAGGGAAAGGGCATCGTTCGTGTCCAGGGCCCAGTGGCCCGGAGTGGCCGGCTGCCTGCTGAAATTCCGCATGGTTCAGGATATCTCCCAGATGCAAGGTGCCCCCACAGGCAACTGTGTCTGGTTTGAGAGTGCCAAGTGCCTCCTGCAAACTGACATCAGGAACCTGGCCTGGTGAGTTTTGTTTCTCAGGGGAAAGGGCATCGTTCGTGTCCAGGGCCCGGTGGCCCGGAGTGGCCGGCTGCCTGCTGAAATTCCGCATGCTTCAGGATATCTCCCAGATGCAAGGTGCCCCCACAGGCAACTGTGTCTGGTTTGAGAGTGCCAAGTGCCTCCTGCAAACTGACATCAGGAACCTGGCCTGGTGAGTTTTGTTTCTCAGGGGAAAGGGCATGGTTCGTGTCCAGGGCCCGGTGGCCCGGAGCGGCCGGCTGCCTGCTGAAATTCCGCATGGTTCAGGATATCTCCCAGATGCAAGGTGCCCCCACAGGCAACTGTGTCTGGTTTGAGAGTGCCAAGTGCCTCCTGCAAACTGACATCAGGAACCTGGCCTGGTGAGTTTTGTTTCTCAGGGGAAAGGGCATCGTTCGTGTCCAGGGCCCGGTGGCCCGGAGTGGCCGGCTGCCTGCTGAAATTCCGCATGCTTCAGGATATCTCCCAGATGCAAGGTGCCCCCACAGGCAACTGTGTCTGATTTGACAGTGCCAAGTGCCTCCTGCAAACTGACATCAGGAACCTGGCCTGGTGAGTTTTGTTTCTCAGGGGAAAGGCCATCGTTCGTGTCCAGGGCCCGGTGGCCCGGAGTGGCCGGCTGCCTGCTGAAATTCCGCATGCTTCAGGATATCTCCCAGATGCAAGGTGCCCCCACAGGCAACTGTGTCTGGTTTGAGAGTGCCAAGTGCCTCCTGCAAACTGACATCAGGAACCTGGCCTGGTGAGTTTTGTTTCTCAGGGGAAAGGGCATCGTTCGTGTCCAGGGCCCGGTGGCCCGGAGCGGCCGGCTGCCTGCTGAAATTCCGCATGGTTCAGGATATCTCCCAGATGCAAGGTGCCCCCACAGGCAACTGTGTCTGGTTTGAGAGTGCCAAGTGCCTCCTGCAAACTGACATCAGGAACCTGGCCTGGTGAGTTTTGTTTCTCAGGGGAAAGGGCATCGTTTGTGTCCAGGGCCCGGTGGCCCGGAGCGGCCGGCTGCCTGCTGAAATTCCGCATGCTTCAGGATATCTCCCAGATGCAAGGTGCCCCCACAGGCAACTGTGTCTGGTTTGACAGTGCCAAGTGCCTCCTGCAAACTGACATCACGAACCTGGCCTGGTGAGTTTTGTTTCTCAGGGGAAAGGGCATGGTTCGTGTCCAGGGCCCGGTGGCCCGGAGTGGCCGGCTGCCTGCTGAAATTCCGCATGCTTCAGGATATCTCCCAGATGCAAGGTGCCCCCACAGGCAACTGTGTCTGGTTTGAGAGTGCCAAGTGCCTCCTGCAAACTGACATCAGGAACCTGGCCTGGTGAGTTTTGTTTCTCAGCGGAAAGGGCATCGTTCGTGTCCAGGGCCCGGTGGCCCGGAGTGGCCGGCTGCCTGCTGAAATTCCGCATGTTTCAGGATATCTCCCAGATGCAAGGTGCCCCCACAGGCAACTGTGTCTGGTTTGAGAGTGCCAAGTGCCTCCTGCAAACTGACATCAGGAACCTGGCCTGGTGAGTTTTGTTTCTCAGGGGAAAGGGCATCGTTCGTGTCCAGGGCCCGGTGGCCCGGAGCGGCCGGCTGCCTGCTGAAATTCCGCATGTTTCAGGATATCTCCCAGATGCAAGGTGCCCCCACAGGCAACTGTGTCTGGTTTGACAGTGCCAAGTGCCTCCTGCAAACTGACATCAGGAACCTGGCCTGGTGAGTTTTGTTTCTCAGGGGAAAGGGCATCGTTCGTGTCCAGGGCCCGGTGGCCCGGAGTGGCCGGCTGCCTGCTGAAATTCCGCATGCTTCAGGATATCTCCCAGATGCAAGGTGCCCCCACAGGCAACTGTGTCTGGTTTGACAGTGCCAAGTGCCTCCTGCAAACTGACATCAGGAACCTGGCCTGGTGAGTTTTGTTTCTCAGGGGAAAGGGCATCGTTCGTGTCCAGGGCCCGGTGGCCCGGAGTGGCCGGCTGCCTGCTGAAATTCCGCATGGTTCAGGATATCTCCCAGATGCAAGGTGCCCCCACAGGCAACTGTGTCTGGTTTGAGAGTGCCAAGTGCCTCCTGCAAACTGACATCAGGAACCTGGCCTGGTGAGTTTTGTTTCTCAGGGGAAAGGGCATCGTTCGTGTCCAGGGCCCGGTGGCCCGGAGCGGCCGGCTGCCTGCTGAAATTCCGCATGCTTCAGGATATCTCCCAGATGCAAGGTGCCCCCACAGGCAACTGTGTCTGGTTTGAGAGCGCCAAGTGCCTCCTGCAAACTGACATCAGGAACCTGGCCTGGTGAGTTTTGTTTCTCAGGGGAAAGGGCATCGTTCGTGTCCAGGGCCCGGTGGCCCGGAGCGGCCGGCTGCCTGCTGAAATTCCGCATGCTTCAGGATATCTCCCAGATGCAAGGTGCCCCCACAGGCAACTGTGTCTGGTTGGAGAGTGCCAAGTGCCTCCTGCAAACTGACA
Source organism: Passer domesticus (assembly GCF_036417665.1). Lineage (NCBI taxonomy): Eukaryota > Metazoa > Chordata > Aves > Passeriformes > Passeridae > Passer > Passer domesticus. Next base: position 27,543 of record NC_087501.1, on the reverse strand, counting down.
TCAGGAACCTGGCCTGGTGAGTTTTGTTTCTCAGGGGAAAGGGCATGGTTCGTGTCCAGGGCCCGGTGGCCCGGAGTGGCCGGCTGCCTGCTGAAATTCCGCATGCTTCAGGATATCTCCCAGATGCAAGGTGCCCCCACAGGCAACTGTGTCTGGTTTGAGAGTGCCAAGTGCCTCCTGCAAACTGACATCAGGAACCTGGCCTGGTGAGTTTTGTTTCTCAGGGGAAAGGGCATCGTTCGTGTCCAGGGCCCGGTGGCCCGGAGCGGCTGGCTGCCTGCTGAAATTCCGCATGTTTCAGGATATCTCCCAGATGCAAGGTGCCCCCACAGGCAACTGTGTCTGGTTTGAGAGTGCCAAGTGCCTCCTGCAAACTGACATCAGGAACCTGGCCTGGTGAGTTTTGTTTCTCAGGGGAAAGGGCATCGTTCGTGTCCAGGGCCCGGTGGCCCAGAGTGGCCGGCTGCCTGCTGAAATTCCGCATGGTTCAGGATATCTCCCAGATGCAAGGTGCCCCCACAGGCAACTGTGTCTGGTTTGACAGTGCCAAATGCCTCCTGCAAACTGACATCAGGAACCTGGCCTGGTGAGTTTTGTTTCTCAGGGAAAGGGCATGGTTCGTGTCCAGGGCCCGGTGGCCCGGAGTGGCCGGCTGCCTGCTGAAATTCCGCATGGTTCAGGATATCTCCCAGATGCAAGGTGCCCCCACAGGCAACTGTGTCTGGTTTGACAGTGCCAAGTGCCTCCTGCAAACTGACATCAGGAACCTGGCCTGGTGAGTTTTGTTTCTCAGGGGAAAGGGCATCGTTCGTGTCCAGGGCCCGGTGGCCCGGAGTGGCCGGCTGCCTGCTGAAATTCCGCATGCTTCAGGATATCTCCCAGATGCAAGGTGCCCCCACAGGCAACTGTGTCTGGTTTGACAGTGCCAAGTGCCTCCTGCAAACTGACATCAGGAACCTGGCCTGGTGAGTTTTGTTTCTCAGGGGAAAGGGCATCGTTCGTGTCCAGGGCCCGGTGGCCCGGAGCGGCCGGCTGCCTGCTGAAATTCCGCATGTTTCAGGATATCTCCCAGATGCAAGGTGCCCCCACAGGCAACTGTGTCTGGTTTGACAGTGCCAAGTGCCTCCTGCAAACTGACATCAGGAACCTGGCCTGGTGAGTTTTGTTTCTCAGGGTAAAGAGCATCGTTCGTGTCCAGGGCCCGGTAGCCCGGAGCGGCCGGCTGCCTGCTGAAATTCCGCATGTTTCAGGATATCTCCCAGATGCAAGGTGCCCCCACAGGCAACTGTGTCTGGTTTGAGAGTGCCAAGTGCCTCCTGCAAACTGACATCAGGAACCTGGCCTGGTGAGTTTTGTTTCTCAGGGGAAAGGGCATGGTTCGTGTCCAGGGCCCGGTGGCCCGGAGTGGCCGGCTGCCTGCTGAAATTCCGCATGCTTCAGGATATCTCCCAGATGCAAGGTGCCCCCACAGGCAACTGTGTCTGGTTTGACAGTGCCAAGTGCCTCCTGCAAACTGACATCAGGAACCTGGCCTGGTGAGTTTTGTTTCTCAGGGGAAAGGCCATTGTTCGTGTCCAGGGCCCGGTGGCCCGGAGCGGCCGGCTGCCTGCTGAAATTCCGCATGGTTCAGGATATCTCCCAGATGCAAGGTGCCCCCACAGGCAACTGTGTCTGGTTTGAGAGTGCCAAGTGCCTCCTGCAAACTGACATCAGGAACCTGGCCTGGTGAGTTTTGTTTCTCAGGGGAAAGGGCATCGTTCGTGTCCAGGGCCCGGTGGCCCGGAGCGGCCGGCTGCCTGCTGAAATTCCGCATGCTTCAGGATATCTCCCAGATGCAAGGTGCCCCCACAGGCAACTGTGTCTGGTTTGAGAGTGCCAAGTGCCTCCTGCAAACTGACATCAGGAACCTGGCCTGGTGAGTTTTGTTTCTCAGGGGAAAGGGCATGGTTCGTGTCCAGGGCCCGGTGGCCCGGAGTGGCCGGCTGCCTGCTGAAATTCCGCATGCTTCAGGATATCTCCCAGATGCAAGGTGCCCCCACAGGCAACTGTGTCTGGTTTGAGAGTGCCAAGTGCCTCCTGCAAACTGACATCAGGAACCTGGCCTGGTGAGTTTTGTTTCTCAGGGGAAAGGGCATCGTTCGTGTCCAGGGCCCGGTGGCCCGGAGCGGCCGGCTGCCTGCTGAAATTCCGCATGTTTCAGGATATCTCCCAGATGCAAGGAGCACCCACAGGCAACTGTGTCTGGTTTGAGAGTGCCAAGTGCCTCCTGCAAACTGACATCAGGAACCTGGCCTGGTGAGTTTTGTTTCTCAGGGGAAAGGGCATGGTTCGTGTCCAGGGCCCGGTGGCCCGGAGCGGCCGGCTGCCTGCTGAAATTCCGCATGGTTCAGGATATCTCCCAGATGCAAGGTGCCCCCACAGGCAACTGTGTCTGGTTTGACAGTGCCAAGTGCCTCCTGCAAACTGACATCACGAACCTGGCCTGGTGAGTTTTGTTTCTCAGGGGAAAGGGCATCGTTCGTGTCCAGGGCCCGGTGGCCCGGAGTGGCCGGCTGCCTGCTGAAATTCCGCATGCTTCAGGATATCTCCCAGATGCAAGGTGCCCCCACAGGCAACTGTGTCTGGTTTGACAGTGCCAAGTGCCTCCTGCAAACTGACATCAGGAACCTGGCCTGGTGAGTTTTGTTTCTCAGGGGAAAGGGCATCGTTCGTGTCCAGGGCCCGGTGGCCCGGAGTGGCCGGCTGCCTGCTGAAATTCCGCATGCTTCAGGATATCTCCCAGATGCAAGGTGCCCCCACAGGCAACTGTGTCTGATTTGACAGTGCCAAGTGCCTCCTGCAAACTGACATCAGGAACCTGGCCTGGTGAGTTTTGTTTCTCAGGGGAAAGGGCATCGTTCGTGTCCAGGGCCCGGTGGCCCGGAGCGGCCGGCTGCCTGCTGAAATTCCGCATGCTTCAGGATATCTCCCAGATGCAAGGTGCCCCCACAGGCAACTGTGTCTGGTTTGAGAGTGCCAAGTGCCTCCTGCAAACTGACATCAGGAACCTGGCCTGGTGAGTTTTGTTTCTCAGGGGAAAGGGCATTGTTCGTGTCCAGGGCCCGGTGGCCCGGAGCGGCCGGCTGCCTGCTGAAATTCCGCATGGTTCAGGATATCTCCCAGATGCAAGGTGCCCCCACAGGCAACTGTGTCTGGTTTGAGAGTGCCAAGTGCCTCCTGCAAACTGACATCAGGAACCTGGCCTGGTGAGTTTTGTTTCTCAGGGGAAAGGGCATCGTTCGTGTCCAGGGCCCGGTGGCCCGGAGCGGCCGGCTGCCTGCTGAAATTCCGCATGCTTCAGGATATCTCCCAGATGCAAGGTGCCCCCACAGGCAACTGTGTCTGGTTTGACAGTGCCAAGTGCCTCCTGCAAACTGACATCAGGAACCTGGCCTGGTGAGTTTTGTTTCTCAGGGGAAAGGGCATGGTTCGTGTCCAGGGCCCGGTGGCCCGGAGCGGCCGGCTGCCTGCTGAAATTCCGCATGCTTCAGGATATCTCCCAGATGCAAGGTGCCCCCACAGGCAACTGTGTCTGGTTTGAGAGTGCCAAGTGCCTCCTGCAAACTGACATCAGGAACCTGGCCTGGTGAGTTTTGTTTCTCAGGGGAAAGGGCATCGTTCGTGTCCAGGGCCCGGTGGCCCGGAGCGGCCGGCTGCCTGCTGAAATTCCGCATGTTTCAGGATATCTCCCAGATGCAAGGTGCCCCCACAGGCAACTGTGTCTGGTTTGACAGTGCCAAGTGCCTCCTGCAAACTGACATCAGGAACCTGGCCTGGTGAGTTTTGTTTCTCAGGGGAAAGGGCATCGTTCGTGTCCAGGGCCCGGTGGCCCGGAGTGGCCGGCTGCCTGCTGAAATTCCGCATGGTTCAGGATATCTCCCAGATGCAAGGTGCCCCCACAGGCAACTGTGTCTGGTTTGACAGTGCCAAGTGCCTCCTGCAAACTGACATCAGGAACCTGGCCTGGTGAGTTTTGTTTCTCAGGGGAAAGGCCATCGTTCGTGTCCAGGGCCCGGTGGCCCGGAGTGGCCGGCTGCCTGCTGAAATTCCGCATGCTTCAGGATATCTCCCAGATGCAAGGTGCCCCCACAGGCAACTGTGTCTGGTTTGAGAGTGCCAAGTGCCTCCTGCAAACTGACATCAGGAACCTGGCCTGGTGAGTTTTGTTTCTCAGGGGAAAGGGCATCGTTCGTGTCCAGGGCCCGGTGGCCCGGAGCGGCCGGCTGCCTGCTGAAATTCCGCATGCTTCAGGATATCTCCCAGATGCAAGGTGCCCCCACAGGCAACTGTGTCTGGTTTGACAGTGCCAAGTGCCTCCTGCAAACTGACATCAGGAACCTGGCCTGGTGAGTTTTGTTTCTCAGGGGAAAGGGCATCGTTCGTGTCCAGGGCCCGGTGGCCCGGAGCGGCCGGCTGCCTGCTGAAATTCCGCATGCTTCAGGATATCTCCCAGATGCAAGGTGCCCCCACAGGCAACTGTGTCTGATTTGACAGTGCCAAGTGCCTCCTGCAAACTGACATCAGGAACCTGGCCTGGTGAGTTTTGTTTCTCAGGGGAAAGGGCATCGTTCGTGTCCAGGGCCCGGTGGCCCGGAGTGGCCGGCTGCCTGCTGAAATTCCGCATGCTTCAGGATATCTCCCAGATGCAAGGTGCCCCCACAGGCAACTGTGTCTGGTTTGACAGTGCCAAGTGCCTCCTGCAAACTGACATCAGGAACCTGGCCTGGTGAGTTTTGTTTCTCAGGGGAAAGGGCATCGTTCGTGTCCAGGGCCCGGTGGCCCGGAGCGGCCGGCTGCCTGCTGAAATTCCGCATGTTTCAGGATATCTCCCAGATGCAAGGTGCCCCCACAGGCAACTGTGTCTGGTTTGACAGTGCCAAGTGCCTCCTGCAAACTGACATCAGGAACCTGGCCTGGTGAGTTTTGTTTCTCAGGGGAAAGGGCATCGTTTGTGTCCAGGGCCCGGTGGCCCGGAGCGGCCGGCTGCCTGCTGAAATTCCGCATGCTTCAGGATATCTCCCAGATGCAAGGTGCCCCCACAGGCAACTGTGTCTGGTTTGAGAGTGCCAAGTGCCTCCTGCAAACTGACATCAGGAACCTGGCCTGGTGAGTTTTGTTTCTCAGGGGAAAGGGCATGGTTCGTGTCCAGGGCCCGGTGGCCCGGAGTGGCCGGCTGCCTGCTGAAATTCCGCATGCTTCAGGATATCTCCCAGATGCAAGGTGCCCCCACAGGCAACTGTGTCTGGTTTGAGAGTGCCAAGTGCCTCCTGCAAACTGACATCAGGAACCTGGCCTGGTGAGTTTTGTTTCTCAGGGGAAAGGGCATCGTTCGTGTCCAGGGCCCGGTGGCCCGGAGCGGCCGGCTGCCTGCTGAAATTCCGCATGTTTCAGGATATCTCCCAGATGCAAGGTGCCCCCACAGGCAACTGTGTCTGGTTTGACAGTGCCAAGTGCCTCCTGCAAACTGACATCAGGAACCTGGCCTGGTGAGTTTTGTTTCTCAGGGTAAAGGGCATCGTTCGTGTCCAGGGCCCGGTGGCCCGGAGCGGCCGGCTGCCTGCTGAAATTCCGCATGTTTCAGGATATCTCCCAGATGCAAGGTGCCCCCACAGGCAACTGTGTCTGGTTTGAGAGTGCCAAGTGCCTCCTGCAAACTGACATCAGGAACCTGGCCTGGTGAGTTTTGTTTCTCAGGGGAAAGGGCATCGTTCGTGTCCAGGGCCCGGTGGCCCGGAGTGGCCGGCTGCCTGCTGAAATTCCGCATGGTTCAGGATATCTCCCAGATGCAAGGTGCCCCCACAGGCAACTGTGTCTGGTTTGACAGTGCCAAGTGCCTCCTGCAAACTGACATCAGGAACCTGGCCTGGTGAGTTTTGTTTCTCAGGGGAAAGGGCATGGTTCGTGTCCAGGGCCCGGTGGCCCGGAGTGGCCGGCTGCCTGCTGAAATTCCGCATGGTTCAGGATATCTCCCAGATGCAAGGTGCCCCCACAGGCAACTGTGTCTGGTTTGAGAGTGCCAAGTGCCTCCTGCAAACTGACATCAGGAACCTGGCCTGGTGAGTTTTGTTTCTCAGGGGAAAGGGCATCGTTCGTGTCCAGGGCCCGGTGGCCCGGAGCGGCCGGCTGCCTGCTGAAATTCCGCATGCTTCAGGATATCTCCCAGATGCAAGGTGCCCCCACAGGCAACTGTGTCTGGTTTGAGAGTGCCAAGTGCCTCCTGCAAACTGACATCAGGAACCTGGCCTGGTGAGTTTTGTTTCTCAGGGGAAAGGGCATCGTTCGTGTCCAGGGCCCGGTGGCCCGGAGTGGCCGGCTGCCTGCTGAAATTCCGCATGCTTCAGGATATCTCCCAGATGCAAGGTGCCCCCACAGGCAACTGTGTCTGGTTTGACAGTGCCAAGTGCCTCCTGCAAACTGACATCAGGAACCTGGCCTGGTGAGTTTTGTTTCTCAGGGGAAAGGGCATGGTTCGTGTCCAGGGCCCGGTGGCCCGGAGTGGCCGGCTGCCTCCTGAAATTCCGCATGCTTCAGGATATCTCCCAGATGCAAGGTGCCCCCACAGGCAACTGTGTCTGGTTGGAGAGTGCCAAGTGCCTCCTGCAAACTGACATCAGGAACCTGGCCTGGTGAGTTTTGTTTCTCAGGGGAAAGGGCATCGTTCGTGTCCAGGGCCCGGTGGCCCGGAGCGGCCGGCTGCCTGCTGAAATTCCGCATGTTTCAGGATATCTCCCAGATGCAAGGTGCCCCCACAGGCATCTGTGTCTGGTTTGAGAGTGCCAAGTGCCTCCTGCAAACTGACATCAGGAACCTGGCCTGGTGAGTTTTGTTTCTCAGGGGAAAGGGCATCGTTCGTGTCCAGGGCCCGGTGGCCCAGAGTGGCCGGCTGCCTGCTGAAATTCCGCATGCTTCAGGATATCTCCCAGATGCAAGGTGCCCCCACAGGCAACTGTGTCTGGTTTGACAGTGCCAAATGCCTCCTGCAAACTGACATCAGGAACCTGGCCTGGTGAGTTTTGTTTCTCAGGGGAAAGGGCATCGTTCGTGTCCAGGGCCCGGTGGCCCGGAGCGGCCGGCTGCCTGCTGAAATTCCGCATGGTTCAGGATATCTCCCAGATGCAAGGTGCCCCCACAGGCAACTGTGTCTGGTTTGAGAGTGCCAAGTGCCTCCTGCAAACTGACATCAGGAACCTGGCCTGGTGAGTTTTGTTTCTCAGGGGAAAGGGCATGGTTCGTGTCCAGGGCCCGGTGGCCCGGACTGGCCGGCTGCCTGCTGAAATTCCGCATGGTTCAGGATATCTCCCAGATGCAAGGTGCCCCCACAGGCAACTGTGTCTGGTTTGACAGTGCCAAGTGCCTCCTGCAAACTGACATCAGGAACCTGGCCTGGTGAGTTTTGTTTCTCAGGGGAAAGGGCATCGTTCGTGTCCAGGGCCCGGTGGCCCGGAGCGGCTGGCTGCCCGCTGAAATTCCGCATGTTTCAGGATATCTCCCAGATGCAAGGTGCCCCCACAGGCAACTGTGTCTGGTTTGACAGTGCCAAATGCCTCCTGCAAACTGACATCAGGAACCTGGCCTGGTGAGTTTTGTTTCTCAGGGAAAGGGCATCGTTCGTGTCCAGGGCCCGGTGGCCCAGAGTGGCCGGCTGCCTGCTGAAATTCCGCATGGTGCAGGATATCTCCCAGATGCAAGGTGCCCCCACAGGCAACTGTGTCTGGTTTGACAGTGCCAAGTGCCTCCTGCAAACTGACATCAGGAACCTGGCCTGGTGAGTTTTGTTTCTCAGGGGAAAGGGCATCGTTCGTGTCCAGGGCCCGGTGGCCCAGAGTGGCCGGCTGCCTGCTTAAATTCCGCATGGTTCAGGATATCTCCCAGATGCAAGGTGCCCCCACAGGCAACTGTGTCTGGTTTGACAGTGCCAAATGCCTCCTGGAAACTGACATCAGGAACCTGGCCTGGTGAGTTTTGTTTCTCAGGGAAAGGGCATCGTTCGTGTCCAGGGCCCGGTGGCCCGGAGTGGCCGGCTGCCTGCTGAAATTCCGCATGCTTCAGGATATCTCCCAGATGCAAGGTGCCCCCACAGGCAACTGTGTCTGGTTTGACAGTGCCAAGTGCCTCCTGCAAACTGACATCAGGAACCTGGCCTGGTGAGTTTTGTTTCTCAGGGGAAAGGGCATCGTTCGTGTCCAGGGCCCGGTGGCCCGGAGTGGCCGGCTGCCTGCTGAAATTCCGCATGCTTCAGGATATCTCCCAGATGCAAGGTGCCCCCACAGGCAACTGTGTCTGGTTTGACAGTGCCAAGTGCCTCCTGCAAACTGACATCAGGAACCTGGCCTGGTGAGTTTTGTTTCTCAGGGGAAAGGGCATCGTTCGTGTCCAGGGCCCGGTGGCCCGGAGCGGCCGGCTGCCTGCTGAAATTCCGCATGGTTCAGGATATCTCCCAGATGCAAGGTGCCCCCACAGGCAACTGTGTCTGGTTTGAGAGTGCCAAGTGCCTCCTGCAAACTGACATCAGGAACCTGGCCTGGTGAGTTTTGTTTCTCAGGGGAAAGGGCATCGTTCGTGTCCAGGGCCCGGTGGCCCGGAGTGGCCGGCTGCCTGCTGAAATTCCGCATGGTTCAGGATATCTCCCAGATGCAAGGTGCCCCCACAGGCAACTGTGTCTGGTTTGACAGTGCCAAATGCCTCCTGCAAACTGACATCAGGAACCTGGCCTGGTGAGTTTTGTTTCTCAGGGGAAAGGGCATCGTTTGTGTCCAGGGCCCGGTGGGCCAGAGTGGCCGGCTGCCTGCTGAAATTCCGCATGCTTCAGGATATCTCCCAGATGCAAGGTGCCCCCACAGGCAACTGTGTCTGGTTTGAGAGTGCCAAGTGCCTCCTGCAAACTGACATCAGGAACCTGGCCTGGTGAGTTTTGTTTCTCAGGGGAAAGGGTATGGTTCCTGTCCAGGGCCCGGTGGCCCAGAGTGGCCGGCTGCCTGCTGAAATTCCGCATGCTTCAGGATATCTCCCAGATGCAAGGTGCCCCCACAGGCAACTGTGTCTGGTTTGAGAGTGCCAAGTGCCTCCTGCAAACTGACATCAGGAACCTGGCCTGGTGAGTTTTGTTTCTCAGGGGAAAGGGCATCGTTCGTGTCCAGGGCCCGGTGGCCCGGAGCGGCCGGCTGCCTGCTGAAATTCCGCATGTTTCAGGATATCTCCCAGATGCAAGGTGCCCCCACAGGCAACTGTGTCTGGTTTGAGAGTGCCAAGTGCCTCCTGCAAACTGACATCAGGAACCTGGCCTGGTGAGTTTTGTTTCTCAGGGGAAAGGGCATCGTTCGTGTCCAGGGCCCGGTGGCCCGGAGTGGCCGGCTGCCTGCTGAAATTCCGCATGGTTCAGGATATCTCCCAGATGCAAGGTGCCCCCACAGGCAACTGTGTCTGGTTTGACAGTGCCAAGTGCCTCCTGCAAACTGACATCAGGAACCTGGCCTGGTGAGTTTTGTTTCTCAGGGGAAAGGCCATCGTTCGTGTCCAGGGCCCGGTGGCCCGGAGTGGCCGGCTGCCTGCTGAAATTCCGCATGCTTCAGGATATCTCCCAGATGCAAGGTGCCCCCACAGGCAACTGTGTCTGGTTTGAGAGTGCCAAGTGCCTCCTGCAAACTGACATCAGGAACCTGGCCTGGTGAGTTTTGTTTCTCAGGGGAAAGGGCATCGTTCGTGTCCAGGGCCCGGTGGCCCGGAGCGGCCGGCTGCCTGCTGAAATTCCGCATGTTTCAGGATATCTCCCAGATGCAAGGTGCCCCCACAGGCAACTGTGTCTGGTTTGAGAGTGCCAAGTGCCTCCTGCAAACTGACATCAGGAACCTGGCCTGGTGAGTTTTGTTTCTCAGGGGAAAGGGCATCGTTCGTGTCCAGGGCCCGGTGGCCCGGAGTGGCCGGCTGCCTGCTGAAATTCCGCATGCTTCAGGATATCTCCCAGATGCAAGGTGCCCCCACAGGCAACTGTGTCTGGTTTGACAGTGCCAAGTGCCTCCTGCAAACTGACATCAGGAACCTGGCCTGGTGAGTTTTGTTTCTCAGGGGAAAGGGCATCGTTCGTGTCCAGGGCCCGGTGGCCCGGAGTGGCCGGCTGCCTGCTGAAATTCCGCATGCTTCAGGATATCTCCCAGATGCAAGGTGCCCCCACAGGCAACTGTGTCTGGTTTGACAGTGCCAAGTGCCTCCTGCAAACTGACATCAGGAACCTGGCCTGGTGAGTTTTGTTTCTCAGGGGAAAGGGCATGGTTCGTGTCCAGGGCCCGGTGGCCCGGAGTGGCCGGCTGCCTCCTGAAATTCCGCATGCTTCAGGATATCTCCCAGATGCAAGGTGCCCCCACAGGCAACTGTGTCTGGTTTGAGAGTGCCAAGTGCCTCCTGCAAACTGACATCAGGAACCTGGCCTGGTGAGTTTTGTTTCTCAGGGGAAAGGGCATCGTTCGTGTCCAGGGCCCGGTGGCCCGGAGCGGCCGGCTGCCTGCTGAAATTCCGCATGTTTCAGGATATCTCCCAGATGCAAGGTGCCCCCACAGGCATCTGTGTCTGGTTTGAGAGTGCCAAGTGCCTCCTGCAAACTGACATCAGGAACCTGGCCTGGTGAGTTTTGTTTCTCAGGGGAAAGGGCATCGTTCGTGTCCAGGGCCCGGTGGCCCAGAGTGGCCGGCTGCCTGCTGAAATTCCGCATGGTTCAGGATATCTCCCAGATGCAAGGTGCCCCCACAGGCAACTGTGTCTGGTTTGACAGTGCCAAATGCCTCCTGCAAACTGACATCAGGAACCTGGCCTGGTGAGTTTTGTTTCTCAGGGGAAAGGGCATCGTTCGTGTCCAGGGCCCGGTGGCCCGGAGCGGCCGGCTGCCTGCTGAAATTCCGCATGGTTCAGGATATCTCCCAGATGCAAGGTGCCCCCACAGGCAACTGTGTCTGGTTTGAGAGTGCCAAGTGCCTCCTGCAAACTGACATCAGGAACCTGGCCTGGTGAGTTTTGTTTCTCAGGGGAAAGGGCATGGTTCGTGTCCAGGGCCCGGTGGCCCGGACTGGCCGGCTGCCTGCTGAAATTCCGCATGGTTCAGGATATCTCCCAGATGCAAGGTGCCCCCACAGGCAACTGTGTCTGGTTTGAGAGTGCCAAGTGCCTCCTGCAAACTGACATCAGGAACCTGGCCTGGTGAGTTTTGTTTCTCAGGGGAAAGGGCATCGTTCGTGTCCAGGGCCCGGTGGCCCGGAGCGGCTGGCTGCCTGCTGAAATTCCGCATGTTTCAGGATATCTCCCAGATGCAAGGTGCCCCCACAGGCAACTGTGTCTGGTTTGACAGTGCCAAATGCCTCCTGCAAACTGACATCAGGAACCTGGCCTGGTGAGTTTTGTTTCTCAGGGAAAGGGCATCGTTCGTGTCCAGGGCCCGGTGGCCCAGAGTGGCCGGCTGCCTGCTGAAATTCCGCATGGTGCAGGATATCTCCCAGATGCAAGGTGCCCCCACAGGCAACTGTGTCTGGTTTGACAGTGCCAAGTGCCTCCTGCAAACTGACATCAGGAACCTGGCCTGGTGAGTTTTGTTTCTCAGGGGAAAGGGCATCGTTCGTGTCCAGGGCCCGGTGGCCCAGAGTGGCCGGCTGCCTGCTTAAATTCCGCATGGTTCAGGATATCTCCCAGATGCAAGGTGCCCCCACAGGCAACTGTGTCTGGTTTGACAGTGCCAAATGCCTCCTGGAAACTGACATCAGGAACCTGGCCTGGTGAGTTTTGTTTCTCAGGGAAAGGGCATCGTTCGTGTCCAGGGCCCGGTGGCCCGGAGTGGCCGGCTGCCTGCTGAAATTCCGCATGCTTCAGGATATCTCCCAGATGCAAGGTGCCCCCACAGGCAACTGTGTCTGGTTTGACAGTGCCAAGTGCCTCCTGCAAACTGACATCAGGAACCTGGCCTGGTGAGTTTTGTTTCTCAGGGGAAAGGGCATCGTTCGTGTCCAGGGCCCGGTGGCCCGGAGTGGCCGGCTGCCTGCTGAAATTCCGCATGCTTCAGGATATCTCCCAGATGCAAGGTGCCCCCACAGGCAACTGTGTCTGGTTTGACAGTGCCAAGTGCCTCCTGCAAACTGACATCAGGAACCTGGCCTGGTGAGTTTTGTTTCTCAGGGGAAAGGGCATCGTTCGTGTCCAGGGCCCGGTGGCCCGGAGCGGCCGGCTGCCTGCTGAAATTCCGCATGGTTCAGGATATCTCCCAGATGCAAGGTGCCCCCACAGGCAACTGTGTCTGGTTTGAGAGTGCCAAGTGCCTCCTGCAAACTGACATCAGGAACCTGGCCTGGTGAGTTTTGTTTCTCAGGGGAAAGGGCATCGTTCGTGTCCAGGGCCCGGTGGCCCGGAGTGGCCGGCTGCCTGCTGAAATTCCGCATGGTTCAGGATATCTCCCAGATGCAAGGTGCCCCCACAGGCAACTGTGTCTGGTTTGACAGTGCCAAATGCCTCCTGCAAACTGACATCAGGAACCTGGCCTGGTGAGTTTTGTTTCTCAGGGGAAAGGGCATCGTTTGTGTCCAGGGCCCGGTGGGCCAGAGTGGCCGGCTGCCTGCTGAAATTCCGCATGCTTCAGGATATCTCCCAGATGCAAGGTGCCCCCACAGGCAACTGTGTCTGGTTTGAGAGTGCCAAGTGCCTCCTGCAAACTGACATCAGGAACCTGGCCTGGTGAGTTTTGTTTCTCAGGGGAAAGGGTATGGTTCCTGTCCAGGGCCCGGTGGCCCAGAGTGGCCGGCTGCCTGCTGAAATTCCGCATGCTTCAGGATATCTCCCAGATGCAAGGTGCCCCCACAGGCAACTGTGTCTGGTTTGAGAGTGCCAAGTGCCTCCTGCAAACTGACATCAGGAACCTGGCCTGGTGAGTTTTGTTTCTCAGGGGAAAGGGCATCGTTCGTGTCCAGGGCCCGGTGGCCCGGAGCGGCCGGCTGCCTGCTGAAATTCCGCATGTTTCAGGATATCTCCCAGATGCAAGGTGCCCCCACAGGCAACTGTGTCTGGTTTGAGAGTGCCAAGTGCCTCCTGCAAACTGACATCAGGAACCTGGCCTGGTGAGTTTTGTTTCTCAGGGGAAAGGGCATCGTTCGTGTCCAGGGCCCGGTGGCCCGGAGTGGCCGGCTGCCTGCTGAAATTCCGCATGGTTCAGGATATCTCCCAGATGCAAGGTGCCCCCACAGGCAACTGTGTCTGGTTTGACAGTGCCAAGTGCCTCCTGCAAACTGACATCAGGAACCTGGCCTGGTGAGTTTTGTTTCTCAGGGGAAAGGCCATCGTTCGTGTCCAGGGCCCGGTGGCCCGGAGTGGCCGGCTGCCTGCTGAAATTCCGCATGCTTCAGGATATCTCCCAGATGCAAGGTGCCCCCACAGGCAACTGTGTCTGGTTTGAGAGTGCCAAGTGCCTCCTGCAAACTGACATCAGGAACCTGGCCTGGTGAGTTTTGTTTCTCAGGGGAAAGGGCATCGTTCGTGTCCAGGGCCCGGTGGCCCGGAGCGGCCGGCTGCCTGCTGAAATTCCGCATGTTTCAGGATATCTCCCAGATGCAAGGTGCCCCCACAGGCAACTGTGTCTGGTTTGAGAGTGCCAAGTGCCTCCTGCAAACTGACATCAGGAACCTGGCCTGGTGAGTTTTGTTTCTCAGGGGAAAGGGCATCGTTCGTGTCCAGGGCCCGGTGGCCCGGAGTGGCCGGCTGCCTGCTGAAATTCCGCATGGTTCAGGATATCTCCCAGATGCAAGGTGCCCCCACAGGCAACTGTGTCTGGTTTGACAGTGCCAAGTGCCTCCTGCAAACTGACATCAGGAACCTGGCCTGGTGAGTTTTGTTTCTCAGGGGAAAGGGCATGGTTCGTGTCCAGGGCCCGGTGGCCCGGAGTGGCCGGCTGCCTGCTGAAATTCCGCATGGTTCAGGATATCTCCCAGATGCAAGGTGCCCCCACAGGCAACTGTGTCTGGTTTGAGAGTGCCAAGTGCCTCCTGCAAACTGACATCAGGAACCTGGCCTGGTGAGTTTTGTTTCTCAGGGGAAAGGGCATGGTTCGTGTCCAGGGCCCGGTGGCCCGGAGCGGCCGGCTGCCTGCTGAAATTCCGCATGCTTCAGGATATCTCCCAGATGCAAGGTGCCCCCACAGGCAACTGTGTCTGGTTTGAGAGTGCCAAGTGCCTCCTGCAAACTGACATCAGGAACCTGGCCTGGTGAGTTTTGTTTCTCAGGGGAAAGGGCATCGTTCGTGTCCAGGGCCCGGTGGCCCGGAGTGGCCGGCTGCCTGCTGAAATTCCGCATGGTTCAGGATATCTCCCAGATGCAAGGTGCCCCCACAGGCAACTGTGTCTGGTTTGAGAGTGCCAAGTGCCTCCTGCAAACTGACATCAGGAACCTGGCCTGGTGAGTTTTGTTTCTCAGGGGAAAGGGCATGGTTTGTGTCCAGGGCCCGGTGGCCCGGAGTGGCCGGCTGCCTCCTGAAATTCCGCATGCTTCAGGATATCTCCCAGATGCAAGGTGCCCCCACAGGCAACTGTGTCTGGTTTGAGAGTGCCAAGTGCCTCCTGCAAACTGACATCAGGAACCTGGCCTGGTGAGTTTTGTTTCTCAGGGGAAAGGGCATCGTTCGTGTCCAGGGCCCGGTGGCCCGGAGCGGCCGGCTGCCTGCTGAAATTCCGCATGTTTCAGGATATCTCCCAGATGCAAGGTGCCCCCACAGGCATCTGTGTCTGGTTTGACAGTGCCAAGTGCCTCCTGCAAACTGACATCAGGAACCTGGCCTGGTGAGTTTTGTTTCTCAGGGGAAAGGGCATCGTTCGTGTCCAGGGCCCGGTGGCCCGGAGTGGCCGGCTGCCTGCTGAAATTCCGCATGCTTCAGGATATCTCCCAGATGCAAGGTGCCCCCACAGGCAACTGTGTCTGGTTTGACAGTGCCAAATGCCTCCTGCAAACTGACATCAGGAACCTGGCCTGGTGAGTTTTGTTTCTCAGGGGAAAGGGCATCGTTCGTGTCCAGGGCCCGGTGGCCCGGAGCGGCCGGCTGCCTGCTGAAATTCCGCATGGTTCAGGATATCTCCCAGATGCAAGGTGCCCCCACAGGCAACTGTGTCTGGTTTGAGAGTGCCAAGTGCCTCCTGCAAACTGACATCAGGAACCTGGCCTGGTGAGTTTTGTTTCTCAGGGGAAAGGGCATGGTTCGTGTCCAGGGCCCGGTGGCCCGGACTGGCCGGCTGCCTGCTGAAATTCCGCATGGTTCAGGATATCTCCCAGATGCAAGGTGCCCCCACAGGCAACTGTGTCTGGTTTGACAGTGCCAAGTGCCTCCTGCAAACTGACATCAGGAACCTGGCCTGGTGAGTTTTGTTTCTCAGGGGAAAGGGCATCGTTCGTGTCCAGGGCCCGGTGGCCCGGAGCGGCTGGCTGCCTGCTGAAATTCCGCATGTTTCAGGATATCTCCCAGATGCAAGGTGCCCCCACAGGCAACTGTGTCTGGTTTGACAGTGCCAAATGCCTCCTGCAAACTGACATCAGGAACCTGGCCTGGTGAGTTTTGTTTCTCAGGGAAAGGGCATCGTTCGTGTCCAGGGCCCGGTGGCCCAGAGTGGCCGGCTGCCTGCTGAAATTCCGCATGGTGCAGGATATCTCCCAGATGCAAGGTGCCCCCACAGGCAACTGTGTCTGGTTTGACAGTGCCAAGTGCCTCCTGCAAACTGACATCAGGAACCTGGCCTGGTGAGTTTTGTTTCTCAGGGGAAAGGGCATCGTTCGTGTCCAGGGCCCGGTGGCCCGGAGTGGCCGGCTGCCTGCTGAAATTCCGCATGCTTCAGGATATCTCCCAGATGCAAGGTGCCCCCACAGGCAACTGTGTCTGGTTTGAGAGTGCCAAGTGCCTCCTGCAAACTGACATCAGGAACCTGGCCTGGTGAGTTTTGTTTCTCAGGGGAAAGGGCATCGTTCGTGTCCAGGGCCCGGTGGCCCGGAGCGGCCGGCTGCCTGCTGAAATTCCGCATGGTTCAGGATATCTCCCAGATGCAAGGTGCCCCCACAGGCAACTGTGTCTGGTTTGAGAGTGCCAAGTGCCTCCTGCAAACTGACATCAGGAACCTGGCCTGGTGAGTTTTGTTTCTCAGGGGAAAGGGCATCGTTCGTGTCCAGGGCCCGGTGGCCCGGAGTGGCCGGCTGCCTCCTGAAATTCCGCATGGTTCAGGATATCTCCCAGATGCAAGGTGCCCCCACAGGCAACTGTGTCTGGTTTGACAGTGCCAAATGCCTCCTGCAAACTGACATCAGGAACCTGGCCTGGTGAGTTTTGTTTCTCAGGGGAAAGGGCATCGTTTGTGTCCAGGGCCCGGTGGGCCAGAGTGGCCGGCTGCCTGCTGAAATTCCGCATGCTTCAGGATATCTCCCAGATGCAAGGTGCCCCCACAGGCAACTGTGTCTGGTTTGAGAGTGCCAAGTGCCTCCTGCAAACTGACATCAGGAACCTGGCCTGGTGAGTTTTGTTTCTCAGGGGAAAGGGTATGGTTCGTGTCCAGGGCCCGGTGGCCCAGAGTGGCCGGCTGCCTGCTGAAATTCCGCATGGTTCAGGATATCTCCCAGATGCAAGGTGCCCCCACAGGCAACTGTGTCTGGTTTGAGAGTGCCAAGTGCCTCCTGCAAACTGACATCAGGAACCTGGCCTGGTGAGTTTTGTTTCTCAGGGGAAAGGGCATCGTTCGTGTCCAGGGCCCGGTGGCCCGGAGTGGCCGGCTGCCTGCTGAAATTCCGCATGCTTCAGGATATCTCCCAGATGCAAGGTGCCCCCACAGGCAACTGTGTCTGGTTTGACAGTGCCAAGTGCCTCCTGCAAACTGACATCAGGAACCTGGCCTGGTGAGTTTTGTTTCTCAGGGGAAAGGGCATCGTTCGTGTCCAGGGCCCGGTGGCCCGGAGTGGCCGGCTGCCTGCTGAAATTCCGCATGCTTCAGGATATCTCACAGATGCAAGGTGCCCCCACAGGCAACTGTGTCTGGTTTGAGAGTGCCAAGTGCCTCCTGCAAACTGACATCAGGAACCTGGCCTGGTGAGTTTTGTTTCTCAGGGGAAAGGGCATGGTTCGTGTCCAGGGCCCGGTGGCCCGGAGTGGCCGGCTGCCTGCTGAAATTCCGCATGCTTCAGGATATCTCCCAGATGCAAGGTGCCCCCACAGGCAACTGTGTCTGGTTTGAGAGTGCCAAGTGCCTCCTGCAAACTGACATCAGGAACCTGGCCTGGTGAGTTTTGTTTCTCAGGGGAAAGGGCATGGTTCGTGTCCAGGGCCCGGTGGCCCGGAGTGGCCGGCTGCCTGCTGAAATTCCGCATGGTTCAGGATATCTCCCAGATGCAAGGTGCCCCCACAGGCAACTGTGTCTGGTTTGAGAGTGCCAAGTGCCTCCTGCAAACTGACATCAGGAACCTGGCCTGGTGAGTTTTGTTTCTCAGGGGAAAGGGCATCGTTCGTGTCCAGGGCCCGGTGG